>NC_135499.1:24196465-24532636 GCF_052857255.1 Amblyomma americanum | reverse complement strand
AGTCCCCACTGTGCACCATATAAAAGCATGTGCTGCGCAGCCGCCGCTCATAGGGCATGGAAGCACCGAAAGAATGGGAGGCTCACGCGCGCTCTTCTTCGTCATGCAGTTGCTCTTCTTTCCGGCTGCCGCCTGGGTGGACCATGGTCAAGTGCATCCTTTGAGCGCGCTCGCCATCAACGCCTCTGCTTCAGGGGCATCCAGTATTGCCGCTCCACCAGGATGCGACTGGTTGACAACTTGCCGACATGAACAGCTTCAACATTTCCTGCCTCATCACGTCCTGCCACAGTCTATCGCAGCCGCAAGATCATCGACAGTCCCCACTGTGCACCATATAAAAGCATGTGCTGCGCAGCCGCCGCTCATAGGGCATGGAAGCACCGAAAGAATGGGAGGCTCACGCGCGCTCTTCTTCGTCATGCAGTTGCTCTTCTTTCCGGCTGCCACCTGGGTGGACCATGGCCAAGTGCATCCTTTGAGCGCGCTCGCCATCAACGCCTCTGCTTCAGGGGCATCCAGTATTGCCGCTCCACCAGGATGCGACTGGTTGACAACTTGCCGACATGAACAGCTTCAACATTTCCTGCCTCATCACGTCCTGCCACAGTCTATCGCAGCCGCAGGATCATCGACAGTCCCCACTGTGCACCATATAAAAGCATGTGCTGCGCAGCCGCCGCTCATAGGGCATGGAAGCACCGAAAGAATGGGAGGCTCACGCGCGCTCTTCTTCGTCATGCAGGTCAGTTACCAGTTCAAACTACCTTACCACTGCTTTAAGTCAGATGATGCCTTTATAGTCGTGCTTCCATGCCCTGGAGCCTTGTTCGAGCCTTTCTGTTCACTTTTATTGCTTTTGTGTGGGGACGTAGAGTGCAATCCGGGTCCTGACAAACAGACTCTTGCGGAAATTCTTAATACACTCAAAGATTTAAGCGAGCGCTCAATCAGGATGGAAACAGTGCAAAAATCGGTAGCCGAGACGGTGACTGAACTGAAAGACCAGCAAAGAATCGCTTTTCAAGCTATTTCCGACATAAAGACCCGGTTAGACGTTGTTGAAGGCCAGACTTCAATGCTTCAGCATTGGCAGGCCGATTTTAATGAGCTAAGCGATAAAGTTAACCGTCTTGAACTGGAAGCCTGCGCAATGCGCCACCGATTAGACGACGCAGAGGACCGTTCTCGACGCGACAATCTGCTTTTTTACGGAATAAAAGACGACGAAAGTGAAGCGTATGCTGATTCTGAAGAGAAAGTTTTAGGGGTCATTGCCGATAAACTAAACCTCAGCTTAACAAGTGAAAGCATTTTACGTGCGCACAGGATCGGTCGGTTTGTAGAAGGAAAAACAAGGCCGGTTATTGTCAAATTTGCTACCTATAAGCACAGAGAATCAGTTTTCGCAAAATGTTCCATGTTAAAAGACACTGGCTTTGCTCTCAGTGAGGACTTATGCGTTGCCACACGCAACATTCAAAAAAAGCTAAGAGAATACGGTAAAAGCCTGCATAAACCATATAAACTTGGGTATAAGAAACTGCATGTCAATGGAAAATGTTACAGTTATAATGAAGTAGATGACATTGTTTTTGAAATCGCATCCTCGAATACTGCACCGATGAATGCTTCTGCATCACCTAGATTTCTTCGTTCTGGACGCCAACTACTCCCCGATAAGGATAAGAAATAGGAATGCGCGAGGGGAAGAGATGCCACATCATCGAAAACAGAATTTTGTGTTTGTTATACTAACATTCGAAGTATTTTTCGTAAGAAGGATGAATTATGCACCTTGATTAACGACCTCAAAGCAAATGTTATTGCATTAACTGAAACGTGGCTCAGCAGCAAAATATCTAATTCAGAATTGTTTCATTGCGATAAAAAATATGTTGTCTACCGCAGTGACCGCACTCAAAGAACAGGTGGTGGTGTTTTGCTCGCAATTGACGAGCAGTTTGATTGTCACTGCATATCAATTGTTTCTGATATTGAATCTGTGTGGTGCTGCGTGAATTTAGGTTTCAGGAAAGTGATCATCGGCGTTTGCTATCGCTCCCCTTCCAGCGATATGTCATTCTGTGATAGCTTGCATGACAGCCTGAATCAAATCACTGTTCGATATCCCAGCGCACAAATTCTACTTTTGGGGGACTTCAACTATCCCAACATTATCTGGTCACACACGTTCCCTTTTTCTAACCCACCGAGCGCAGAAACTAACCAATTTATCACCATCTGCGCAGACTTTGGCTTGACACAAATCGTCACTTCACCCACACGTGTTACTCAAAATTCATCCTCTCTTCTAGATCTTGTATTAACGACTGCAGAAGATTGCACGTCACCTGTAATACATATGCCTGGCCTGAGCGACCACGATGTATTACATTTCACGTTAACTCATGAACACGTACCTTCATCAAACCGCTCCAAAAATATTAGGGACTACAACAAGGCTAATTTTCTTGCTATTAATGATGAACTGAGCTCTTTTCTAGACATATTCTTGCCTAATTACCTCGAGCGCTCGGTGGAAACTAACTGGTGCATGTTCCGAAATAAGGTATCTGAATTGATTAACCGACATATTCCTCTTCGGCGCGTCTACTCGAATAACCAAGCTCCATGGTATAATCGATATTTAAACCGCCTTTCTAACAAAAAGAAAAGACTTTTTCGAACTGCTAGGAATTCATTAAAACCTGAGCGATGGACTGCATATAAATCAGCTGCCTTAGCCTATTCCCGTGCACTAAAGACTACTAAATTTTCTTTTTTTCATGTAACCCTCCCGAACATCTTAAAGTCTAATCCTAAACGCTTCTGGAGCACAATAAAACCTAGCACTAACGACAAAGTGTCATTACTTTCAGCAACTGGAAATCCCATTCCGGACCATCTTTGTGCCACTTCACTAAATGACTCTTTTGTCCAGTCATTTTCTTCCTCATCCGTTGATCGCCACCATCCCAAACTCCAATCATGTAACTACTACTGTATGGATCCAATTGTGTTTGACTCTCATGGCATTATACCGATCATTAATAATTTAAAACAAACATCTTCTAGCGGAATCGATGGCATTAATAGCAAATTTCTTCGGAATACTGTTGAATATACCTCTATCATTTTGGAAAGCATATTCTCACAGTCGTTCCATGATGGCGTACTACCCGAGGACTGGAAAACTGCTAAGGTCATACCTGTACATAAAGCCGGTGACAAACAGTACCCATCTAACTATCGACCCATCTCTCTCACATCAATACCCTGCAAAATAATGGAACATATAATTCTCACTCACCTTGTTAATTTTCTTGAAGATAATAGCTTCTTTTCTCTGACTCAGCATGGCTTTCGGAAAGGTTTCTCCTGTGAAACTCAATTACTTTCCTTTACTAATGATCTGCACTTCTACTTAGACTCCGCGTTTTCCACAGACTGCATATTTCTCGACTTCGCTAAGGCATTCGATAAAGTTAACCATTCATTACTTCTATATAAACTCAGCATTCTAAATATTGACCCTTCTGTTCTGAACTGGATTCGCGCGTTTCTTTTTTCTCGCCTTCAGTTTGTGCATGCTAATGACACTAATTCTTCTACCGTGCCAGTTGGTTCTGGGGTTCCTCAAGGATCTGTCCTTGGCCCTTTACTGTTCCTGATTTATATTAATGATCTGCCTGCTACTGTTAACTCTAGGATTTGTTTGTTTGCCGACGACTGCGTGATTTACCGTAAAATAACTAACGATTCCGATATTCGCTCTCTCCAGGTCGATCTTAATAACATACTAGACTGGTGTCATAATTGGAAAATGGAACTAAATATTAAAAAATGCAAATCTATGAGAGTTTCACGTTCAAATACTACTTGTCCTCCTTATTTTCTTCACAGTCATCCCCTTGAAAGCGTAAGATCGTACCGGTATCTTGGCATACATATAACTAACACCCTGTCCTGGAAACTTCATATAGAACATATAGCATCTAAAGCAAACAAAACGCTTGGTTATCTTCGAAGAAATTTTACACTTGCTCCATCTTCATTAAAATCATTATTATACATGACCTACGTACGACCGCAAATGGATTACGCTTCATCTATATGGGACCCTGGACAGGTCTCACTGACACAGGTTCTGGAAACTGTCCAGAATCGTGCAACTAGATTCATTTTAGGCAATTACCATCGTACATCTAGCGTCACCCAAATGAAAAAGTCTTTAAACCTCCTGCCCCTAGCTACCCGCCGTAAGCACTTCCGCATCTGCCTATTCCATAAGATTTTCTACTCCAATTTTCAACTTCGCTCTCGATGGATTCAACCAGCACCGTTCATTTCTCACCGTCGTGATCATCAACACAAGGTCACAGTGCCTCATTGTAACACAGTGACATGTGCGCAATCATATTTTCCGCTAACTTCTAAAGAATGGAATTCCCTACCCGCATCATTAACTAGCATCACTGATTCAACTCAATTTAGAAGAATACTTACCACTCTGATTACATAATGATCGCTTTTATATTTTATTGGTTGTTGTGTTCTCCACGTATTAGTATTGTTCTTAAACTATTTTATTAATCTGTTCCGTGTTCATTTTGCTCACTTCTTTTTATCCTGCCTCCGTTGTTGTATAGTTTTGTATGAATTGTGCTTTGTTTATTTTTCTTGTTAACAACTGCCCTTCCCCTCTGAAATGTACTTTGTACCTTGAGGGTATCACAAATAAATAAATAAATAAATAAAACCTGAGACGATCGCCTGGCAACCACATCGGCGGCGCATGCGGACTGGAAAGCGACATCAGCGCCGTTCTGACCGTCACAGTATAAGAAGGAGCACAAGGTAATCGGGACGCCATTTGGTAGCAGTGGCGGCGAGCCACCACAGTGAGCACTGCCTAATTCGCACACTCTACATTTTTGCAGTTGGTCGCGCATCGACTGGAGCTCCCGGCAGTGTGATAGCTCCTTTCACCGCCGGGTTGCCAGGAACCTGAGACGATCGCCTGGCAACCACATCGGCGGCGCATGCGGACTGGAGAGCGACATCAGCTCCGTTGGGACCGTCACAGTATAAGAAGGAGCACAAGGTAATCGGGACGCCATTCGGTAGCAGTGGCGGCGTGCCACCGCAGTGAGCACTGCCTAATTCGCACACTCTACATTTTTGCAGTTGGTCGCGCATCGACTGGAGCTCCCGGCAGTGTGATAGCTCCTTTAACCGCCAAACTGCGAGGAACCTGAGACGATCGCCTGGCAACCACATCGGCGGCGCATGCGGACTGGAAAGCGACATCAGCGCCGTTGTGACCGTCACAGTATAAGAAGGAGCACAAGGTAATCGGGACGCCATTTGGTAGCAGTGGCGGCGTGCCACCACAGTCAGCACTGCCTAATTCGCACACTCTACATCTTTACAGTTGGTCGCGCATCGACTGGAGCTCCCGGCAGTGTGTTAGCTCCTTTAACCGCCAAACTGCCAGGAACCTGAGACGATCGCCTGGCAACCATATCGGCGCCGCATGCGGACTGGAGAGCAACATCAGCGCCGTTGCGACCGTCAGAGTATAAGAAGGAGCACAAGGTAATCTGGACGCCATTTGGAAGCAGTGGCGGCGTGCCACCACAGTCACTTCTGCCTAATTCGCACACTCTACATTTTTGCAGCTGGTCGCGCATCGACAGGAACTCCCAGCCGTGTGATATAGCTCCTTTAACCGCCAAACTTCCAGGAAACTGAGACGATCGCCTGGCAACCACATCGACAGCGCATGCGGACTGGAGAGCGACATCAGCTCAGTTGGGACCGTCACAGTATAAGAAGCACAAGGTAATCGGGACGCTATTTGGTAGCAGTGGCGGCGTGCCACCACAGTGAGCACTGCCTAATTCGCACACTCTACATTTTTGCAATTGGTCGCGCATCGACTGGAGCTCCCGGCAGTGTGATAGCTCCTTTAACCGCCAAACTGCGAGGAACCTGAGACGATCGCCTGGCAACCACATCGGCGGCGCATGCGGACTGGAAAGCGACATCAGCGCCGTTGTGACCGTCACAGTATAAGAAGGAGCACAAGGTAATCGGGACGCCATTTGGTAGCAGTGGCGGCGTGTCACCACAGTCAGCACTGCCTAATTCGCACACTCTACATTTTTGCAGTTGGTCGCGCATAGACTGGAGCTCCCGGCAGTGGGATAGCTCCTCTCACCGCCGGGCTGCCAGTAACCTGAGACGATCGCCTGGCAACCACATTGGCGGCGCATGCAGACTGGAGAGCGACATCAGCGCCGTTGCGATCGTCACAGTATAAGAAGGAGCACAAGGTAATCGGGACGCCATTTGGTAGCAGTGGCAGCGTGTCACCACAGTTGCACGGACGAATTCGCACAGTCTACAGTTTTGCAGTTGGTCGCGCATCGACTGGAGCTCCCAGCAGTGTGATAGCTCCTCTCACCGCCGGGCTGCCAGGAACCTGAGACTATCGCCTGGCAACCACATGGGCGGCGCATGCGGACTGGAGAGCGACATCAGCGCCGTTGGGACCGTCACAGTATAAGAAGGAGCACAAGGTATTCGGGACGCCATTTGGTAGCAGTGGCGGCGTGTCACCACAGTCAGCACTGCATTATTCGCACAGTCTACATTTTTGCATTTGGTCGCGCATCGACTGGAGCTCCCGGCAGTGTGATAGCTCCTCTCACCGCCGGGCTGCCAGGAACCTGAGACGATCGCCTGGCAACCACATCGGCGGCGCATGCGGACTGGAGAGCGACATCAGCGCCGTTGTGACCATCACAGTATAAGAAGGAGCACAAGGTAATCGGGACGCCATTTGGTAGCAGTGGCGCGTGCCACCACAGTCAGCACTGCCTAATTCGCACACTCTACATTTTTGCAGTTGGTGGAGCAGCGACTGAAGCTCCCGGCAGTGTGATAGATCCTTTAACCGCCAAACTGCCAGGAACCTGAGACGATCGCCTGGCAACCACATCGGTGGCGCATGCGGACTTGAGAGCGACATCAGCGCCGTTGGGACCGTCACAGTATAAGAAGGAGCACAAGGTAATCGGGACGCCATTTGGTAGCAGTGGCGGCGTGCCACCACAGTCAGCACTGCTTAATTCGCACACTACATTTTTGCAGTTGGTCGCGCATCGACTGGAGCTCCCAGCCGAGTGATATAGCTCCTTTAACCGCCAAACTGCCAGGAACCTGAGACGATCGCCTGGCAACCACATCGGCGGCGCATGCGGACTGGAGAACGACATCAGCGCCTTAGCGACCGTCAGAGTATAAGAAGGACCACAAGGTAATCGGGACGCCATTTGGTAGCAGTGGCGGCGTGCCACCACAGTCAGCACTGCTTAATTCGCTCACTCTACATTTTTGCAGTTTGTCGCGCATCGACTGGAGCTCCCGGCAGTGTAATAGCTCCTTTAGCCGCCAAACTGCGAGGAACCTGAGACGATCGCCTGACAACCACATCGGCGGCGCATGCGCACTGGAGAGCGACATCAGCTCCGTTGGGACCGTCACAGTATAAGAAGGAGCACAAGGTAATCGGGACGCCATTTGGTAGCAGTGGCGGCGTGCCACCTCAGTCAGCTCTGCCTAATTCGCACACTCTACATTTTTGCAGTGTGTCGCGCACCGACTGGAGCTCCCGGCAGTGTGATAGCTCCTTTAGCCGCCAAACTGCGAGGAACCTGAGACGATCGCCTGACAACCACATCGGCGGCGCATGCGGACTGGAGAGCGACATCAGCGCCCTTGCGACCGTCACAGTATAAGAAGGAGCACATGGTAATCGGGACGCCATTTCGTAGCAGTGGCGGCGTGCCACCACAGTCACCTCTGCCTAATTCGCACACTCTACATTTTTGCAGCTGGTCGCGCATCGACAGGAGTTCCCAGCCGTGTGATATAGCTCCTTTAACCGCCAAACTGCCAGGAAACTGAGACGATTACCTGGCAACCACATCGACGGCGCATGCGGACTGGAGAGCGACATCAGCGCCCTTGCGACCGTCACAGTATAAGAAGGAGCACAAGGTAATCGGGAAGCCATTTGCTAGCAGTGGCGGCGTGCCACCACCGTCACTTCTGCCTAATTCGCACACTCTACATTTTTGCAGCTGGTCGCGCATCGACAGGAGCTCCCAGCCGTGTGATTTAGCTCCTTTAACCGCCAAACTGCCAGTAAACTGAGACGATCGCCCGGCAACCACATCGACGGCGTATGCGGAGTGGAGAGCGACATCAGCGCTGTTGCGACGGTCACAGTATAAGAAGGAGCACAAGGTAATCGGGACGCCATTTGGTAGCAGTGGCGGCGAGCCACCACAGTGAGCACTGCCTAATTCGCACACTACATTTTTGCAGTTGGTCGCGCATCGACAGGAGCTCCCAGCCGTGTGATAGCTCCTTTCACCGCCGGGCTGCCAGGAACCTGAGACGATCGCCTGACAACCACATCGGCGGCGCATGCGCTCTGGAGAGCGACATCAGCTCCGTTGGGACCGTCACAGTATAAGAAAGAGCACAAGGTAATCGGGACGCCATTTGGTAGCAGTGGCGGCGAGCCAACACAGTGAGCACTGCCTAATTCGCAAACTCTACATTTTTGCAGTTGGTCGCGCATCGACTGGAGCTCCCGGCAGTGTGATAGCTCCTTTAACCGTCAAACTGCGAGGAACCTGAGACGATCGCCTGGCAACCACATCGGCGGCGCATGCGGTCTGGAAAGCGACATCAGCGCCGTTGTGACCGTCACAGTATAAGAAGGAGCACAAGGTAATCGGGACGCCATTTGGTAGCAGTGGCGGCGTGCCACCACAGTCAGCTCTGCCTAATTCGCACACTCTACATTTTTGCAGTGTGTCGCGCATCGACTGGAGCTCCCGGCAGTGTGATAGCTCCTTTAACCGTCAAACTGCGAGGAACCTGAGACGATCGCCTGGCAACCACATCGGCGGCGCATGCGGTCTGGAAAGCGACATCAGCGCCCTTGCGACCGTCACAGTATAAGAAGGAGCACATGGTAATCGGGACGCCATTTCGTAGCAGTGGCGGCGTGCCACCACAGTCACCTCTGCCTTATTCGCACACTCTACATTTTTGCAGCTGGTCGCGCATCGACAGGAGTTCCCAGCCGTGTGATATAGCTCCTTTAACCGCCAAACTGCCAGGAAACTGAGACGATCGCCTGGCAACCACATCGACGGCGCATGCGGAGTGGAGAGCGACATCAGCGCCGTTGGGACCGTCACAGTATATGAAGGAGCACAATAATCGGGACGCCATTTGGTAGCAGTGGCGGCGTGACACCACAGTCAGCACTTCCTAATTCGCACACTCTACATTTTTGCAGTTGGTCGCGCATCGACAGGAGCTCCCAGCCGTGTGATAGCTCCTTTCACCGCCGGGCTGCCAGGAACCTGAGACGATCGCCTGACAACCACATCGGCGGCGCATGCGCTCTGGAGAGCGACATCAGCTCCGTTGGGACCGTCACAGTATAAGAAAGAGCACAAGGTAATCGGGACGCCATTTGGTAGCAGTGGCGGCGAGCCAACACAGTGAGCACTGCCTAATTCGCAAACTCTACATTTTTGCAGTTGGTCGCGCATCGACTGGAGCTCCCGGCAGTGTGATAGCTCCTTTAACCGTCAAACTGCGAGGAACCTGAGACGATCGCCTGGCAACCACATCGGCGGCGCATGCGGTCTGGAAAGCGACATCAGCGCCGTTGTGACCGTCACAGTATAAGAAGGAGCACAAGGTAATCGGGACGCCATTTGGTAGCAGTGGCGGCGTGCCACCACAGTCAGCTCTGCCTAATTCGCACACTATACATTTTTGCAGTGTGTCGCGCATCGACTGGAGCTCCCGGCAGTGTGATAGCTCCTTTAACCGTCAAACTGCGAGGAACCTGAGACGATCGCCTGGCAACCACATCGGCGGCGCATGCGGTCTGGAAAGCGACATCAGCGCCCTTGCGACCGTCACAGTATAAGAAGGAGCACATGGTAATCGGGACGCCATTTCGTAGCAGTGGCGGCGTGCCACCACAGTCACCTCTGCCTTATTCGCACACTCTACATTTTTGCAGCTGGTCGCGCATCGACAGGAGTTCCCAGCCGTGTGATATAGCTCCTTTAACCGCCAAACTGCCAGGAAACTGAGACGATCGCCTGGCAACCACATCGACGGCGCATGCGGAGTGGAGAGCGACATCAGCGCCGTTGGGACCGTCACAGTATATGAAGGAGCACAATAATCGGGACGCCATTTGGTAGCAGTGGCGGCGTGACACCACAGTCAGCACTTCCTAATTCGCACACTCTACATTTTTGCAGTTGGTCGCGCATCGACAGGAGCTCCCAGCCGTGTGATATAGCTCCTTTAACCGCCAAACTGCCAGTAAACTGAGACGATCGCCCGGCAACCACATCGACGGCGTATGCGGAGTCGAGAGCGACATCAGCGCTGTTGCGACGGTCACAGTATAAGAAGGAGCACAAGGTAATCGGGACGCCATTTGGTAGCAGTGGCGGCGAGCCACCACAGTGAGCACTGCCTAATTCGCACACTACATTTTTGCAGTTTGTCGCGCATTGACTGGAGCTCCCGGCAGTGTGTTAGCTCCTTTAACCGCCAAACTGCGAGGAACCTGAGACGATCGCCTGGCAACCACATCGGCGGCGCATGCGGACTGAAGAGCGACATCAGCGCCCTTGCGACCGTCACAGTATAAGAAGGAGCACATGGTAATCGGGACGCCATTTCGTAGCAGTGGCGGCGTGCCACCACAGTCACCTCTGCCTAATTCGCACACTCTACATTTTTGCAGCTGGTCGCGCATCGACAGGAGTTCCCAGCCGTGTGATATAGCTCCTTTAACCGCCAAACTGCCAGGAAACTGAGACGATCGCCTGGCAACCACATCGACGGCGCATGCGGAGTGGAGAGCGACATCAGCGCCGTTGCGACCGTCACAGTATAAGAAGGAGCACATGGTAATCGGGACGCCATTTCGTAGCAGTGGCGGCGTGCCACCACAGTCACCTCTGCCTAATTCGCACACTCTACATTTTTGCAGCTGGTCGCGCATCGACAGGAGTTCCCAGCCGTGTGATATAGCTCCTTTAACCGCCAAACTGCCAGGAAACTGAGACGATCGCCTGGCAACCACATCGACGGCGTATGCGGAGTGGAGAGCGACATCAGCGCCGTTGCGACCGTCACAGTATAAGAAGGAGCACAAGGTAATCGGGACGCCATTTGGTAGCAGTGGCGCCGTGCCACCACAGTCAGCACTGCCTAATTCGCACACTCTACATTTTTACAGTTGGTCGCGCATCGACTGGAGCTCCCGGCAGTGTGATAGCTCCTTTAACCGCCAAACTGCCAGGAACCTGAGACGATCGCCTGGCAACCACATCGGCGGCGCATGCGGACTGGAGAGCGACATCAGCGCCGTTGCGACCGTCACAATATAAGAAGGAGCACAAGGTAATCGGGATGCCATTTGATAGCAGTGGCGGCGTGCCACCACAGGCAGCACTGCCTAATTCGCACACTCTACATTTTTGCAGTTGGTCGCGCATCAACTGGACCTCCCGGCAGTGTGATAGCTCCTTTAACCGGCAAACTGCCAGGAATCTGAGACGATCGCCTGGCAACCACATCGGCGGCGCATGCGGACTGGAGAGCGACATCAGCGCCGTTGCGACCGTCACAGTATAAGAAGGAGCACAAGATAATCAGGACGCCATTTGGTAGCAGTGGCGGCGTGCCACCACAGGCAGCACTGCCTAATTCGCACACTCTACATTTTTGCAGTTGGTCGCGCATCGACTGGAGCTCCCGGCAGTGTGATAGCTCCTTTAACCGCCAAACTGCCAGGAACCTGAGACGATCGCCTGGCAACCACATCGGCGGCGCATGTGGACTGGAGAACGACATCAGCGCCGTTGCGACCGTCAGAGTATAAGAAGGACCACAAGGTAATCGGGACGCCATTTGGTAGCAGTGGCGGCGTGCCACCACAGTCAGCACTGCCTAATTCGCACACTCTACATTTTTACAGTTGGTCGCGCATCGACTGGAGCTCCCGGCAGTGTGGTAGCTCCTTTAACCGCCAAACTGCCAGGAACCTGAGACGATCGCCTGGCAACCACATTGGCGGCGCATGCGGACTGGAGAGCGACATCAGCGCCGTTGCGACCGTCACAGTATAAGAAGGAGCACAAGATAATCAGGACGCCATTTGGTAGCAGTGGTGGCGTGTCACCACTGTCAGCAATGCCTAATTCGCACAGTCTACATTTTTGCAGTTGGTCGCGCATCGACTGGAGCTCTCGGCAGTGTGATAGCTCCTTCCGCCGCCGGGCTGCCAGGAACGTGAGACGATCGCCTGGCAACCACATCGGCGGCGCACGTGGACTGGAGAGCGAAATCACCGCCGTTGTGACCGTCACAGTAAAGAAGGAGCACAAGGTAATCGGGACGCCATTTGGTAGCAGTGGCGGCGTGTCACCACAGTCAGCACTGCCTAATACGCACAGTCTACATTTTTGCAGTTGGTCACGCATCGACTGGAGATTCCGGCAGTGTGATAGCTCCTTTCACCGCCGGGTTGCCAGGAACCTGAGACGATCGCCTGGCAACCATATCGGCGGCGCATGCGGACTGGAAAGCGACATCAGCGCCGTTGTGACCGTCACAGTATAAGAAGGAGCACAAGGTAATCGGGACGTCATTTGGTAGCAGGGGCGGCGTGTCACCACAGTCAGCACTGCCTAATTCGCACACTCTACATTTTTGCAGTTGGTCGCGCATCGACTGGAGCTCCCGGCACAGTGATTGCTCCTTTAACCGCCAAACTGCGAGGAACCTGAGACGATCGCCTGGCAACCACATCGGCGGCGCATGCGGACTGGAAAGCGACATCAGCGCCGTTGTGACCGTCACAGTATAAGAAGGAGCACAAGGTAATCGGGACGCCATTTGGTAGCAGTGGCGGCGTGCCAACACAGTCAGCTCTGCCTAATTCGCACACTCTACATTTTTGCAGTGTGTCGCGCACCGACTGGAGCTCCCGGCAGTGTGATAGCTCCTTTAGCCGCCAAACTGCGAGGAACCTGAGACGATCGCCTGGCAACCACATCGGCGGCGCATGCGGACTGGAGAGCGACATCAGCGCCCTTGCGACCGTCACAGTATAAGAAGGAGCACATGGTAATCGGGACGCCATTTCGTAGCAGTGGCGGCGTGCCACCACAGTCACCTCTGCCTAATTCGCACACTCTACATTTTTGCAGCTGGTCGCGCATCGACAGGAGTTCCCAGCCGTGTGATATAGCTCCTTTAACCGCCAAACTGCCAGGAAACTGAGACGATCGCCTGGCAACCACATCGACGGCGCATGCGGAGTGGAGAGCGACATCAGCGCCGTTGGGACCGTCACAGTATAAGAAAGAGCACAAGGTAATCGGGACGCCATTTGGTAGCAGTGGCGGCGAGCCAACACAGTGAGCACTGCCTAATTCGCAAACTCTACATTTTTGCAGTTGGTCGCGCATCGACTGGAGCTCCCGGCAGTGTGATAGCTCCTTTAACCGTCAAACTGCGAGGAACCTGAGACGATCGCCTGGCAACCACATCGGTGGCGCATGCGGTCTGGAAAGCGACATCAGCGCCGTTGTGACCGTCACAGTATAAGAAGGAGCACAAGGTAATCGGGACGCCATTTGGTAGCAGTGGCGGCGTGCCACCACAGTCAGCTCTGCCTAATTCGCACACTATACATTTTTGCAGTGTGTCGCGCATCGACTGGAGCTCCCGGCAGTGATAGCTCCTTTAACCGTCAAACTGCGAGGAACCTGAGACGATCGCCTGGCAACCACATCGGCGGCGCATGCGGTCTGGAAAGCGACATCAGCGCCCTTGCGACCGTCACAGTATAAGAAGGAGCACATGGTAATCGGGACGCCATTTCGTAGCAGTGGCGGCGTGCCACCACAGTCACCTCTGCCTTATTCGCACACTCTACATTTTTGCAGCTGGTCGCGCATCGACAGGAGTTCCCAGCCGTGTGATATAGCTCCTTTAACCGCCAAACTGCCAGGAAACTGAGACGATCGCCTGGCAACCACATCGACGGCGCATGCGGAGTGGAGAGCGACATCAGCGCCGTTGGGACCGTCACAGTATATGAAGGAGCACAATAATCGGGACGCCATTTGGTAGCAGTGGCGGCGTGACACCACAGTCAGCACTTCCTAATTCGCACACTCTACATTTTTGCAGTTGGTCGCGCATCGACAGGAGCTCCCAGCCGTGTGATATAGCTCCTTTAACCGCCAAACTGCCAGTAAACTGAGACGATCGCCCGGCAACCACATCGACGGCGTATGCGGAGTCGAGAGCGACATCAGCGCTGTTGCGACGGTCACAGTATAAGAAGGAGCACAAGGTAATCGGGACGCCATTTGGTAGCAGTGGCGGCGAGCCACCACAGTGAGCACTGCCTAATTCGCACACTACATTTTTGCAGTTTGTCGCGCATTGACTGGAGCTCCCGGCAGTGTGTTAGCTCCTTTAACCGCCAAACTGCGAGGAACCTGAGACGATCGCCTGGCAACCACATCGGCGGCGCATGCGGACTGAAGAGCGACATCAGCGCCCTTGCGACCGTCACAGTATAAGAAGGAGCACATGGTAATCGGGACGCCATTTCGTAGCAGTGGCGGCGTGCCACCACAGTCACCTCTGCCTAATTCGCACACTCTACATTTTTGCAGCTGGTCGCGCATCGACAGGAGTTCCCAGCCGTGTGATATAGCTCCTTTAACCGCCAAACTGCCAGGAAACTGAGACGATCGCCTGGCAACCACATCGACGGCGCATGCGGAGTGGAGAGCGACATCAGCGCCGTTGCGACCGTCACAGTATAAGAAGGAGCACATGGTAATCGGGACGCCATTTCGTAGCAGTGGCGGCGTGCCACCACAGTCACCTCTGCCTAATTCGCACACTCTACATTTTTGCAGCTGGTCGCGCATCGACAGGAGTTCCCAGCCGTGTGATATAGCTCCTTTAACCGCCAAACTGCCAGGAAACTGAGACGATCGCCTGGCAACCACATCGACGGCGTATGCGGAGTGGAGAGCGACATCAGCGCCGTTGCGACCGTCACAGTATAAGAAGGAGCACAAGGTAATCGGGACGCCATTTGGTAGCAGTGGCGCCGTGCCACCACAGTCAGCACTGCCTAATTCGCACACTCTACATTTTTACAGTTGGTCGCGCATCGACTGGAGCTCCCGGCAGTGTGATAGCTCCTTTAACCGCCAAACTGCCAGGAACCTGAGACGATCGCCTGGCAACCACATCGGCGGCGCATGCGGACTGGAGAGCGACATCAGCGCCGTTGCGACCGTCACAATATAAGAAGGAGCACAAGGTAATCGGGATGCCATTTGATAGCAGTGGCGGCGTGCCACCACAGGCAGCACTGCCTAATTCGCACACTCTACATTTTTGCAGTTGGTCGCGCATCAACTGGACCTCCCGGCAGTGTGATAGCTCCTTTAACCGGCAAACTGCCAGGAATCTGAGACGATCGCCTGGCAACCACATCGGCGGCGCATGCGGACTGGAGAGCGACATCAGCGCCGTTGCGACCGTCACAGTATAAGAAGGAGCACAAGATAATCAGGACGCCATTTGGTAGCAGTGGCGGCGTGCCACCACAGGCAGCACTGCCTAATTCGCACACTCTACATTTTTGCAGTTGGTCGCGCATCGACTGGAGCTCCCGGCAGTGTGATAGCTCCTTTAACCGCCAAACTGCCAGGAACCTGAGACGATCGCCTGGCAACCACATCGGCGGCGCATGTGGACTGGAGAACGACATCAGCGCCGTTGCGACCGTCAGAGTATAAGAAGGACCACAAGGTAATCGGGACGCCATTTGGTAGCAGTGGCGGCGTGCCACCACAGTCAGCACTGCCTAATTCGCACACTCTACATTTTTACAGTTGGTCGCGCATCGACTGGAGCTCCCGGCAGTGTGGTAGCTCCTTTAACCGCCAAACTGCCAGGAACCTGAGACGATCGCCTGGCAACCACATTGGCGGCGCATGCGGACTGGAGAGCGACATCAGCGCCGTTGCGACCGTCACAGTATAAGAAGGAGCACAAGATAATCAGGACGCCATTTGGTAGCAGTGGTGGCGTGTCACCACTGTCAGCAATGCCTAATTCGCACAGTCTACATTTTTGCAGTTGGTCGCGCATCGACTGGAGCTCTCGGCAGTGTGATAGCTCCTTCCGCCGCCGGGCTGCCAGGAACGTGAGACGATCGCCTGGCAACCACATCGGCGGCGCACGTGGACTGGAGAGCGAAATCACCGCCGTTGTGACCGTCACAGTAAAGAAGGAGCACAAGGTAATCGGGACGCCATTTGGTAGCAGTGGCGGCGTGTCACCACAGTCAGCACTGCCTAATACGCACAGTCTACATTTTTGCAGTTGGTCACGCATCGACTGGAGATTCCGGCAGTGTGATAGCTCCTTTCACCGCCGGGTTGCCAGGAACCTGAGACGATCGCCTGGCAACCATATCGGCGGCGCATGCGGACTGGAAAGCGACATCAGCGCCGTTGTGACCGTCACAGTATAAGAAGGAGCACAAGGTAATCGGGACGTCATTTGGTAGCAGGGGCGGCGTGTCACCACAGTCAGCACTGCCTAATTCGCACACTCTACATTTTTGCAGTTGGTCGCGCATCGACTGGAGCTCCCGGCACAGTGATTGCTCCTTTAACCGCCAAACTGCGAGGAACCTGAGACGATCGCCTGGCAACCACATCGGCGGCGCATGCGGACTGGAAAGCGACATCAGCGCCGTTGTGACCGTCACAGTATAAGAAGGAGCACAAGGTAATCGGGACGCCATTTGGTAGCAGTGGCGGCGTGCCAACACAGTCAGCTCTGCCTAATTCGCACACTCTACATTTTTGCAGTGTGTCGCGCACCGACTGGAGCTCCCGGCAGTGTGATAGCTCCTTTAGCCGCCAAACTGCGAGGAACCTGAGACGATCGCCTGGCAACCACATCGGCGGCGCATGCGGACTGGAGAGCGACATCAGCGCCCTTGCGACCGTCACAGTATAAGAAGGAGCACATGGTAATCGGGACGCCATTTCGTAGCAGTGGCGGCGTGCCACCACAGTCACCTCTGCCTAATTCGCACACTCTACATTTTTGCAGCTGGTCGCGCATCGACAGGAGTTCCCAGCCGTGTGATATAGCTCCTTTAACCGCCAAACTGCCAGGAAACTGAGACGATCGCCTGGCAACCACATCGACGGCGCATGCGGAGTGGAGAGCGACATCAGCGCCGTTGGGACCGTCACAGTATATGAAGGAGCACAATGATCGGGACGCCATTTGGTAGCAGTGGCGGCGTGACACCACAGTCAGCACTTCCTAATTCGCACACTCTACATTTTTGCAGTTGGTCGCGCATCGACAGGAGCTCCCAGCCATGTGATATAGCTCCTTTAACCGCCAAACTGCCAGGAAACTGAGACGATTACCTGGCAACCACACCGACGGCGCATGCGGACTGGAGAGCGACATCAGCGCCCTTGCGACCATCCCAGTATAAGAAGGAGCACAAGGTAATCGGGAAGCCATTTGGTAGCAGTGGCGGCGTGCCACCACAGTCACTTCTGCCTAATTCGCACACTCTACATTTTTGCAGCTGGTCGCGCATCGACAGGAGCTCCCAGCCGTGTGATATAGCTCCTTTAACCGCCAAACTGCCAGTAAACTGAGACGATCGCCCGGCAACCACATCGACGGCGTATGCGGAGTGGAGAGCGACATCAGCGCTGTTGCGACGGTCACAGTATAAGAAGGAGCACAAGGTAATCGGGACGCCATTTGGTAGCAGTGGCGGCGAGCCACCACAGTGAGCACTGCCTAATTCGCACACTACATTTTTGCAGTTGGTCGCGCATTGACTGGAGCTCCCGGCAGTGTGTTAGCTCCTTTAACCGCCAAACTGCCAGGAACCTGAGACGATCGCCTGGCAACCACATCGGCGGCGCATGCGGACTGGAGAGCGACATCAGCGCCGTTGCGACCGTCACAGTGTAAGAAGGAGCACAAGGTAATCGGGACGCCATTTGGTAGCAGGGGCGGCGTGCCACCACAGTCAGCTCTGCCTAATTCGCACTCTACATTTTTGCAGTTGGTCGCGCATCGACAGGAGCTCCCAGTCGTGTGATAGCTCCTTTAACCGCCAAACTGCCAGGAACCTGAGACGATCGCCTGGCAACCACATCGGCGGCGCATGCGGACTGGAGAGCGACATCAGCGCCGTTGCGACCGTCACAATATAAGAAGGAGCACAAGGTAATCGGGACGCCATTTGGTAGCAGTGGCGGCGTGCCACCACAGGCAGCACTGCCTAATTCGCACACTCTATAATTTTGCAGTTGGTCGCGCATCGACTGGAGCTCCCGGCAGTGTGATAGCTCCTTTCACCGCCGGGTTGCCAGGAACCTGAGACGATCGCCTGGCAACCACATCGGCGGCGCATGCGGACTGGAGAGCGACATCAGCTCCGTTGGGACCGTCAAAGTATAAGAAGGAGCACAAGGTAATCGGGACGCCATTCGGTAGCAGTGGCGGCGTGCCACCACAGTGAGGACTGCCTAATTCGCACACTCTACATTTTTGCAGTTGGTCGCGCATCGACTGGAGCTCGCGGCAGTGTGATAACTCCTTTAACCGCCAAACTGCCAGGAACCTGAGATGATCGCCTGGCAACCACATCGGCGGCGCATGCGGACTGGAGAACGACATCAGCGCCGTTGCGACCGTCAGAGTATAAGAAGGACCACAAGGTAATCGGGACGCCATTTGGTAGCAGTGGCGGCGTGCCACCACAGTCACTTCTGCCTAATTCGCACACTCTACATTTTTGCAGCTGGTCGCGCATCGACAGGAACTCCCAGCCGTGTGATATAGCTCCTTTAACCGCCAAACTGCCAGGAACCTGAGACGATCGCCTGGCAACCACATCGGCGGCGCATGTGGACTGGAGAACGACATCAGCGCCGTTGCGACCGTCAGAGTATAAGAAGGACCACAAGGTAATCGGGACGCCATTTGGTAGCAGTGGCGGCGTGCCACCACAGTCAGCACTGCCTAATTCGCACACTCTACATTTTTACAGTTGGTCGCGCATCGACTGGAGCTCCCGGCAGTGTGGTAGCTCCTTTAACCGCCAAACTGCCAGGAACCTGAGACGATCGCCTGGCAACCACATTGGCGGCGCATGCGGACTGGAGAGCGACATCAGCGCCGTTGCGACCGTCACAGTATAAGAAGGAGCACAAGATAATCAGGATGCCATTTGGTAGCAGTGGTGGCGTGTCACCACTGTCAGCAATGCCTAATTCGCACAGTCTACATTTTTGCAGTTGGTCGCGCATCGACTGGAGCTCCCGGCAATGTGATAGCTCCTTCCACCGCCGGGCTGCCAGGAACGTGAGGCGATCGCCTGGCAACCACATCGGCGGCGCACGTGGACTGGAGAGCGAAATCAGCGCCGTTGTGACCGTCACAGTATAAGAAGGAGCACAAGGTAATCGGGACGCCATTCGGTAGCAGTGGCGGCGTGCCACCGCAGTGAGCACTGCCTAATTCGCACACTCTACATTTTTGCAGTTGGTCGCGCATCGACTGGAGCTCCCGGCAGTGTGATAGCTCCTTTAACCGCCAAACTGCGAGGAACCTGAGACGATCGCCTGGCAACCACATCGGCGGCGCATGCGGACTGGAAAGCGACATCAGCGCCGTTGTGACCGTCACAGTATAAGAAGGAGCACAAGGTAATCGGGACGCCATTTGATAGCAGTGGCGGCGTGCCACCACAGTCAGCACTGCCTAATTCGCACACTCTACATCTTTACAGTTGGTCGCGCATCGACTGGAGCTCCCGGCAGTGTGTTAGCTCCTTTAACCGCCAAACTGCCAGGAACCTGAGACGATCGCCTGGCAACCATATCGGCGCCGCATGCGGACTGGAGAGCAACATCAGCGCCGTTGCGACCGTCAGAGTATAAGAAGGAGCACAAGGTAATCTGGACGCCATTTGGAAGCAGTGGCGGCGTGCCACCACAGTCACTTCTGCCTAATTCGCACACTCTACATTTTTGCAGCTGGTCGCGCATCGACAGGAACTCCCAGCCGTGTGATATAGCTCCTTTAACCGCCAAACTTCCAGGAAACTGAGACGATCGCCTGGCAACCACATCGACAGCGCATGCGGACTGGAGAGCGACATCAGCTCAGTTGGGACCGTCACAGTATAAGAAGCACAAGGTAATCGGGACGCTATTTGGTAGCAGTGGCGGCGTGCCACCACAGTGAGCACTGCCTAATTCGCACACTCTACATTTTTGCAATTGGTCGCGCATCGACTGGAGCTCCCGGCAGTGTGATAGCTCCTTTAACCGCCAAACTGCGAGGAATCTGAGACGATCGCCTGGCAACCACATCGGCGGCGCATGCGGACTGGAAAGCGACATCAGCGCCGTTGTGACCGTCACAGTATAAGAAGGAGCACAAGGTAATCGGGACGCCATTTGGTAGCAGTGGCGGCGTGTCACCACAGTCAGCACTGCCTAATTCGCACACTCTACATTTTTGCAGTTGGTCGCGCATAGACTGGAGCTCCCGGCAGTGGGATAGCTCCTCTCACCGCCGGGCTGCCAGTAACCTGAGACGATCGCCTGGCAACCACATTGGCGGCGCATGCAGACTGGAGAGCGACATCAGCGCCGATGGGACCGTCACAGTATAAGAAGGAGCACAAGGTATTCGGGACGCCATTTGGTAGCAGTGGCGGCGTGTCACCACAGTCAGCACTGCATTATTCGCACAGTCTACATTTTTGCATTTGGTCGCGCATCGACTGGAGCTCCCGGCAGTGTGATAGCTCCTCTCACCGCCGGGCTGCCAGGAACCTGAGACGATCGCCTGGCAACCACATCGGCGGCGCATGCGGACTGGAGAGCGACATCAGCGCCGTTGTGACCATCACAGTATAAGAAGGAGCACAAGGTAATCGGGACGCCATTTGGTAGCAGTGGCGCGTGCCACCACAGTCAGCACTGCCTAATTCGCACACTCTACATTTTTGCAGTTGGTGGAGCAGCGACTGAAGCTCCCGGCAGTGTGATAGATCCTTTAACCGCCAAACTGCCAGGAACCTGAGACGATCGCCTGGCAACCACATCGGTGGCGCATGCGGACTTGAGAGCGACATCAGCGCCGTTGGGACCGTCACAGTATAAGAAGGAGCACAAGGTAATCGGGACGCCATTTGGTAGCAGTGGCGGCGTGCCACCACAGTCAGCACTGCTTAATTCGCACACTACATTTTTGCAGTTGGTCGCGCATCGACTGGAGCTCCCAGCCGAGTGATATAGCTCCTTTAACCGCCAAACTGCCAGGAACCTGAGACGATCGCCTGGCAACCACATCGGCGGCGCATGCGGACTGGAGAACGACATCAGCGCCTTAGCGACCGTCAGAGTATAAGAAGGACCACAAGGTAATCGGGACGCCATTTGGTAGCAGTGGCGGCGTGCCACCACAGTCAGCACTGCTTAATTCGCACACTCTACATTTTTGCAGTTTGTCGCGCATCGACTGGAGCTCCCAGCCGAGTGATATAGCTCCTTTAACCGCCAAACTGCCAGGAACCTGGGACGATCGCCTGGCAACCACATCGGCGGCGCATGCGGACTGGAGAACGACATCAGCGCCGTTGCGACCGTCAGAGTAAAAGAAGGACCACAAGGTAATCGGGACGCCATTTGGTAGCAGTGGTGGCGTGCCACCACAGTCAGCACTGCCTAATTCGCACACTCTACATTTTTACAGTTGGTCGCGCATCGACTGGAGCTCCCGGCAGTGTGGTAGCTCCTTTAACTGCCAAACTGCCAGGAACCTGAGACGATCGCCTGGCAACCACATTGGCGGCGCATGCGGACTGGAAGCGACATCAGCGCCGTTGCGACCGTCACAGTATAAGAAGGAGCACAAGATAATCAGGACGCCATTTGGTAGCAGTGGTGGCGTGTCACCACTGTCAGCAATGCCTAATTCGCACAGTCTACATTTTTGCAGTTGGTCGCGCATCGACTGGAGATTCCGGCAGTGTGATAGCTCCTCTCACCGCCGGGCTGCGAGGAACCTGAGACGATCGCCTGGCAACCACATCGGCGGCGCATGCGGACTGGAGAGCGACATCAGCGCCCTTGCGACCGTCACAGTATAAGAAGGAGCACATGGTAATCGGGACGCCATTTCGTAGCAGTGGCGGCGTGCCACCCCAGTCACCTCTGCCTAATTCGCACACTCTACATTTTTGCAGCTGGTCGCGCATCGACAGGAGTTCCCAGCCGTGTGATATAGCTCCTTTAACCGCCAAAGTGCCAGTAAACTGAGACGATCGCCCGGCAACCACATCGACGGCGCATGCGGAGTGGAGAGCGACATCAGCGCCGTTGGGACCGTCACAGTATATGAAGGAGCACAATAATCGGGACGCCATTTGGTAGCAGTGGCGGCGTGACACCACAGTCAGCACTTCCTCATTCGCACACTCTACATTTTTTCAGTTGGTCGCGCATCGACAGGAGTTCCCAGCCGTGTGATATAGCTCCTTTAACCGCCAAACTGCCAGGAAACTGAGACGATCGCCTGGCAACCACATCGACGGCGCATGCGGAGTGGAGAGCGACATCAGCGCCGTTGGGACCGTCACAGTATATGAAGGAGCACAATAATCGGGACGCCATTTGGTAGCAGTGGCGGCGTGACACCACAGTCAGCACTTCCTAATTCGCACACTCTACATTTTTGCAGCTGGTCGCGCATCGACAGGAGCTCCCAGCCGTGAGATATAGCTCCTTTAACCGCCAAACTGCCAGTAAACTGAGACGATCGCCCGGCAACCACATCGACGGCGTATGCGGAGTGGAGAGCGACATCAGCGCTGTTGCGACGGTCACAGTATAAGAAGGAGCACAAGGTAATCGGGACGCTATTTGGTAGCAGTGGCGGCGAGCCACCACAGTGAGCACTGCCTAATTCGCACACTCTGCATTTTTGCAGTTGGTCGCGCATCGACAGGAGTTCCCAGCCGTGTGATATAGCTCCTTTAACCGCCAAACTGCCAGGAAACTGAGACGATCGCCTGGCAACCACATCGACGGCGCATGCGGAGTGGAGAGCGACATCAGCGCCGTTGGGACCGTCACAGTATATGAAGGAGCACAATAATCGGGACGCCATTTGGTAGCAGTGGCGGCGTGACACCACAGTCAGCACTTCCTAATTCGCACACTCTACATTTTTGCAGCTGGTCGCGCATCGACAGGAGCTCCCAGCCGTGTGATATAGCTCCTTTAACCGCCAAACTGCCAGTAAACTGAGACGATCGCCCGGCAACCACATCGACGGCGTATGCGGAGTGGAGAGCGACATCAGCGCTGTTGCGACGGTCACAGTATAAGAAGAAGCACAAGGTAATCGGGTCGCCATTTGGTAGCAGTGGCGGCGAGCCACCACAGTCAGCACTTCCTAATTCGCACACTCTACATTTTTGCAGTTGGTCGCGTATCGACAGGAGTTCCCACCCATGTGATATAGCTCCTTTAACCGCCAAACTGCCAGGAAAGTGAGACGATCGCCTGGCAACCACATCGACGGCGCATGCGGAGTGGAGAGCGACATCAGCGCCGTTGGGACCGTCACAGTATATGAAGGAGCACAATAATCGGGACGCCATTTGGTAGCAGTGGCGGCGTGACACCACAGTCAGCACTTCCTAATTCGCACACTCTACATTTTTGCAGCTGGTCGAGCATCGACAGGAGCTCCCAGCCGTGTGATATAGCTCCTTTAACCGCCAAACTGCCAGTAAACTGAGACGATCGCCCGGCAACCACATCGACGGCGTATGCGGAGTGGAGAGCGACATCAGCGCTGTTGCGACGGTCACAGTATAAGAAGGAGCACAAGGTAATCGGGACGCCAATTGGTAGCAGTGGCGGCGAGCCACCACAGTGAGCACTGCCTAATTCGCACACTCTACATTTTTGCAGTTGGTCGCGCATCGACAGGAGTTCCCAGCCGTGTGATATAGCTCCTTTAACCGCCAAACTGCCAGGAAACTGAGACGATCGCCTGGCAACCACATCGACGGCGCATGCGGAGTGGAGAGCGACATCAGCGCCGTTGGGACCGTCACAGTATATGAAGGAGCACAATAATCGGGACGCCATTTGGTAGCAGTGGCGGCGTGACACCACAGTCAGCACTTCCTAATTCGCACACTCTACATTTTTGCAGCTGGTCGCGCATCGACAGGAGCTCCCAGCCGTGAGATATAGCTCCTTTAACCGCCAAACTGCTAGTAAACTGAGACGATCGCCCGGCAACCACATCGACGGCGTATGCGGAGTGGAGAGCGACATCAGCGCTGTTGCGACGGTCACAGTATAAGAAGGAGCACAAGGTAATCGGGACGCTATTTGGTAGCAGTGGCGGCGAGCCACCACAGTGAGCACTGCCTAATTCGCACACTCTGCATTTTTGCAGTTGGTCGCGCATCGACAGGAGTTCCCAGCCGTGTGATATAGCTCCTTTAACCGCCAAACTGCCAGGAAACTGAGACGATCGCCTGGCAACCACATCGACGGCGCATGCGGAGTGGAGAGCGACATCAGCGCCGTTGGGACCGTCACAGTATATGAAGGAGCACAATAATCGGGACGCCATTTGGTAGCAGTGGCGGCGTGACACCACAGTCAGCACTTCCTAATTCGCACACTCTACATTTTTGCAGCTGGTCGCGCATCGACAGGAGCTCCCAGCCGTGTGATATAGCTCCTTTAACCGCCAAACTGCCAGTAAACTGAGACGATCGCCCGGCAACCACATCGACGGCGTATGCGGAGTGGAGAGCGACATCAGCGCTGTTGCGACGGTCACAGTATAAGAAGAAGCACAAGGTAATCGGGTCGCCATTTGGTAGCAGTGGCTGCGAGCCACCACAGTCAGCACTTCCTAATTCGCACACTCTACATTTTTGCAGTTGGTCGCGTATCGACAGGAGTTCCCAGCCGTGTGATATAGCTCCTTTAACCGCCAAACTGCCAGGAAAGTGAGACGATCGCCTGGCAACCACATCGACGGCGCATGCGGAGTGGAGAGCGACATCAGCGCCGTTGGGACCGTCACAGTATATGAAGGAGCACAATAATCGGGACGCCATTTGGTAGCAGTGGCGGCGTGACACCACAGTCAGCACTTCCTAATTCGCACACTCTACATTTTTGCAGCTGGTCGCGCATCGACAGGAGCTCCCAGCCGTGTGATATAGCTCCTTTAACCGCCAAACTGCCAGTAAACTGAGACGATCGCCCGGCAACCACATCGACGGCGTATGCGGAGTGGAGAGCGACATCAGCGCTGTTGCGACGGTCACAGTATAAGAAGGAGCACAAGGTAATCTGGACGCCATTTGGTAGCAGTGGCGGCGAGCCACCACTGTGAGCACTGCCTAATTCGCACACTACATTTTTGCAGTTGGTCGCGCATTGACTGGAGCTCCCGGCAGTGTGTTAGCTCCTTTAACCGCCAAACTGCCAGGAACCTGAGACGATCGCCTGGCAACCACATCGGCGGCGCATGCGGACTGGAGAGCGACATCAGCGTCGTTGCGACCGTCACAGTGTAAGAAGGAGCACAAGGTAATCGGGACGCCATTTGGTAGCAGGGGCGGCGTGCCACCACATGCAGCTCTGCCTAATTCGCACACTCTACATTTTTGCAGTTGGTCGCGCATCGACAGGAGCTCCCAGTCGTGTGATAGCTCCTTTAACCGCCAAACTGCCAGGAACCTGAGGCGATCGCCTGGCAACCACATCGACGGCGCATGCGGACTGGAGAGCGACATCAGCGCCGTTGGGACCGTCACAGTATAAGAAGGAGCACAAGGTAATCGGGACGCCATTTGGTAGCAGTGGCGCCGTGCCACCACAGTCAGCACTGCCTAATTCGCACACTACATTTTTGCAGTTGGTCGCGCATCGACTGGAGCTCCCGGCAGTGTGATAGCTCCTTTAACCGCCAAACTTCGAGGAACCTGAGACGATCGCCTGGCAACCACATCGGCGGCGCATGCGGACTGGAAAGCGACATCAGCGCCGTTGTGACCGTCACAGTATAAGAAGGAGCACAAGGTAATCGGGACGCCATTTGGTAGCAGTGGCGGCGAGCCACCACAGTGAGCACTGCCTAATTCGCACACTCTACATTTTTGCAGTTGGTCGCGCATCGACTGGAGCTCCCGGCAGTGTGATAGCTCCTTTCATCGCCGGGTTGCCAGGAACCTGAGACGATCGCCTGGCAACCACATCGGCGGCGCATGCGGACTGGAGAGCGACATCAGCTCCGTTGGAACCGTCACAGTATAAGAAGGAGCACAAGGTAATCGGGACGCCATTCGGTAGCAGTGGCGGCGTGCCACCACAGTGAGGACTGCCTAATTCGCACACTCTACATTTTTGCAGTTGGTCGCGCATCGACTGGAGCTCCCGGCAGTGTGATAGCTCCTTTAACCGCCAAACTTCGAGGAACCTGAGACGATCGCCTGGCAACCACATCGGCGGCGCATGCGGACTGGAAAAAAGCCACATCAGCGCCATTGTGACCGTCACAGTATAAGAAGGAGCACAAGGTAATCGGGACGCCATTTGGTAGCAGTGGCGGCGTGCCACCACAGTCAGCACTGCCTAATTCGCACATTCTACATCTTTACAGTTGGTCGCGCATCGACTGGAGCTCCCGGCAGTGTGTTAGCTCCTTTAACCGCCAAACTGCCAGGAACCTGAGACGATCGCCTGGCAACCACATCGGCGCCGCTTGCGGACTGGAGAGCAACATCAGCGCCGTTGCGACCGTCACAGTATAAGAAGGAGCACAAGGTAATCTGGATGCCATTTCGTAGCAGTGGCGGCGTGCCACCACAGTCAGCTCTGCCTAATTCGCACACTACATTTTTGCAGTTGGTCGCGCATCGACTAAAGCTCGCGGTAGTGTGATAACTCCTTTAACCGCCAAACTGCCAGGAACCTGAGATGATCGCCTGGCAACCACATCGGCGGCGCATGCGGACTGGAGAACGACATCAGCGCCGTTGCGACCGTCAGAGTATAAGAAGGACCACAAGGTAATCGGGACGCCATTTGGTAGCAGTGGCGGCGTGCCACCACAGTCACTTCTGCCTAATTCGCACATTCTACATTTTTGCAGCTGGTCGCGCATCGACAGGAACTCCCAGCCGTGTGATATAGCTCCTTTAACCGCCAAACTGCCAGGAAACTGAGACGATCGCCTGGCAACCACATCGACGGCGCATGCGGACTGGAGAGCGACATCAGCTCCGTTGGGACCGTCACAGTATAAGAAGAAGCACAAGGTAATCGGGACGCCATTTGGTAGCAGTGGCGGCGTGCCACCACAGTGAGCACTGCCTAATTCGCACACTCTGCATTTTTGCAGTTGGTCGCGCATCGACAGGAGTTCCCAGCCGTGTGATATAGCTCCTTTAACCGCCAAACTGCCAGGAAACTGAGACGATCGCCTGGCAACCACATCGACGGCGCATGCGGAGTGGAGAGCGACATCAGCGCCGTTGGGACCGTCACAGTATATGAAGGAGCACAATAATCGGGACGCCATTTGGTAGCAGTGGCGGCGTGACACCACAGTCAGCACTTCCTAATTCGCACACTCTACATTTTTGCAGCTGGTCGCGCATCGACAGGAGCTCCCAGCCGTGTGATATAGCTCCTTTAACCGCCAAACTGCCAGTAAACTGAGACGATCGCCCGGCAACCACATCGACGGCGTATGCGGAGTGGAGAGCGACATCAGCGCTGTTGCGACGGTCACTGTATAAGAAGAAGCACAAGGTAATCGGGTCGCCATTTGGTAGCAGTGGCGGCGAGCCACCACAGTCAGCACTTCCTAATTCGCACACTCTACATTTTTGCAGTTGGTCGCGTATCGACAGGAGTTCCCAGCCGTGTGATATAGCTCCTTTAACCGCCAAACTGCCAGGAAAGTGAGACGATCGCCTGGCAACCACATCGACGGCGCATGCGGAGTGGAGAGCGACATCAGCGCCGTTGGGACCGTCACAGTATATGAAGGAGCACAATAATCGGGACGCCATTTGGTAGCAGTGGCGGCGTGACACCACAGTCAGCACTTCCTAATTCGCACACTCTACATTTTTGCAGCTGGTCGCGCATCGACAGGAGCTCCCAGCCGTGTGATATAGCTCCTTTAACCGCCAAACTGCCAGTAAACTGAGACGATCGCCCGGCAACCACATCGACGGCGTATGCGGAGTGGAGAGCGACATCAGCGCTGTTGCGACGGTCACAGTATAAGAAGGAGCACAAGGTAATCTGGACGCCATTTGGTAGCAGTGGCGGCGAGCCACCACTGTGAGCACTGCCTAATTCGCACACTACATTTTTGCAGTTGGTCGCGCATTGACTGGAGCTCCCGGCAGTGTGTTAGCTCCTTTAACCGCCAAACTGCCAGGAACCTGAGACGATCGCCTGGCAACCACATCGGCGGCGCATGCGGACTGGAGAGCGACATCAGCGTCGTTGCGACCGTCACAGTGTAAGAAGGAGCACAAGGTAATCGGGACGCCATTTGGTAGCAGGGGCGGCGTGCCACCACATGCAGCTCTGCCTAATTCGCACACTCTACATTTTTGCAGTTGGTCGCGCATCGACAGGAGCTCCCAGTCGTGTGATAGCTCCTTTAACCGCCAAACTGCCAGGAACCTGAGGCGATCGCCTGGCAACCACATCGACGGCGCATGCGGACTGGAGAGCGACATCAGCGCCGTTGGGACTGTCACAGTATAAGAAGGAGCACAAGGTAATCGGGACGCCATTTGGTAGCAGTGGCGCCGTGCCACCACAGTCAGCACTGCCTAATTCGCACACTACATTTTTGCAGTTGGTCGCGCATCGTGGAGCTCCGGCAGTGTGATAGCTCCTTTAACCGCCAAACTTCGAGGAACCTGAGACGATCGCCTGGCAACCACATCGGCGGCGCATGCGGACTGGAAAGCGACATCAGCGCCGTTGTGACCGTCACAGTATAAGAAGGAGCACAAGGTAATCGGGACGCCATTTGGTAGCAGTGGCGGCGAGCCACCACAGTGAGCACTGCCTAATTCGCACACTCTACATTTTTGCAGTTGGTCGCGCATCGACTGGAGCTCCCGGCAGTGTGATAGCTCCTTTCATCGCCGGGTTGCCAGGAACCTGAGACGATCGCCTGGCAACCACATCGGCGGCGCATGCGGACTGGAGAGCGACATCAGCTCCGTTGGAACCGTCACAGTATAAGAAGGAGCACAAGGTAATCGGGACGCCATTCGGTAGCAGTGGCGGCGTGCCACCACAGTGAGGACTGCCTAATTCGCACACTCTACATTTTTGCAGTTGGTCGCGCATCGACTGGAGCTCCCGGCAGTGTGATAGCTCCTTTAACCGCCAAACTTCGAGGAACCTGAGACGATCGCCTGGCAACCACATCGGCGGCGCATGCGGACTGGAAAAAGCCACATCAGCGCCATTGTGACCGTCACAGTATAAGAAGGAGCACAAGGTAATCGGGACGCCATTTGGTAGCAGTGGCGGCGTGCCACCACAGTCAGCACTGCCTAATTCGCACATTCTACATCTTTACAGTTGGTCGCGCATCGACTGGAGCT
This sequence comes from Amblyomma americanum, assembly GCF_052857255.1. Taxonomy (NCBI): domain Eukaryota; kingdom Metazoa; phylum Arthropoda; class Arachnida; order Ixodida; family Ixodidae; genus Amblyomma; species Amblyomma americanum. Next base: position 24,502,707 of record NC_135499.1, on the reverse strand, counting down.
CCCGGCAGTTTGTTAGCTCCTTTAACCGCCAAACTGCCAGGAACCTGAGACGATCGCCTGGCAACCACATCGGCGCCGCTTGCGGACTGGAGAGCAACATCAGCGCCGTTGCGACCGTCACAGTATAAGAAGGAGCACAAGGTAATCTGGATGCCATTTCGTAGCAGTGGCGGCGTGCCACCACAGTCAGCTCTGCCTAATTCGCACACTACATTTTTGCAGTTGGTTGCGCATCGACTAAAGCTCGCGGTAGTGTGATAACTCCTTTAACCGCCAAACTGCCAGGAACCTGAGATGATCGCCTGGCAACCACATCGGCGGCGCATGCGGACTGGAGAACGACATCAGCGCCGTTGCGACCGTCAGAGTATAAGAAGGACCACAAGGTAATCGGGACGCCATTTGGTAGCAGTGGCGGCGTGCCACCACAGTCACTTCTGCCTAATTCGCACATTCTACATTTTTGCAGCTGGTCGCGCATCGACAGGAACTCCCAGCCGTGTGATATAGCTCCTTTAACCGCCAAACTGCCAGGAAACTGAGACGATCGCCTGGCAACCACATCGATGGCGCATGCGGACTGGAGAGCGACATCAGCTCCGTTGGGACCGTCACAGTATAAGAAGAAGCACAAGGTAATCGGGACGCCATTTGGTAGCAGTGGCGGCGTGCCACCACAGTGAGCACTGCCTAATTCGCACACTCTGCATTTTTGCAGTTGGTCGCGCATCGACAGGAGTTCCCAGCCGTGTGATATAGCTCCTTTAACCGCCAAACTGCCAGGAAACTGAGACGATCGCCTGGCAACCACATCGACGGCGCATGCGGAGTGGAGAGCGACATCAGCGCCGTTGGGACCGTCACAGTATATGAAGGAGCACAATAATCGGGACGCCATTGGGTAGCAGTGGCGGCGTGACACCACAGTCAGCACTTCCTAATTCGCACACTCTACATTTTTGCAGCTGGTCGCGCATCGACAGGAGCTCCCAGCCGTGTGATATAGCTCCTTTAACCGCCAAACTGCCAGTAAACTGAGACGATCGCCCGGCAACCACATCGACGGCGTATGCGGAGTGGAGAGCGACATCAGCGCTGTTGCGACGGTCACAGTATAAGAAGAAGCACAAGGTAATCGGGTCGCCATTTGGTAGCAGTGGCGGCGAGCCACCACAGTCAGCACTTCCTAATTCGCACACTCTACATTTTTGCAGTTGGTCGCGTATCGACAGGAGTTCCCAGCCGTGTGATATAGCTCCTTTAACCGCCAAACTGCCAGGAAAGTGAGACGATCGCCTGGCAACCACATCGACGGCGCATGCGGAGTGGAGAGCGACATCAGCGCCGTTGGGACCGTCACAGTATATGAAGGAGCACAATAATCGGGACGCCATTTGGTAGCAGTGGCGGCGTGACACCACAGTCAGCACTTCCTAATTCGCACACTCTACATTTTTGCAGCTGGTCGCGCATCGACAGGAGCTCCCAGCCGTGTGATATAGCTCCTTTAACCGCCAAACTGCCAGTAAACTGAGACGATCGCCCGGCAACCACATCGACGGCGTATGCGGAGTGGAGAGCGACATCAGCGCTGTTGCGACGGTCACAGTATAAGAAGGAGCACAAGGTAATCTGGACGCCATTTGGTAGCAGTGGCGGCGAGCCACCACTGTGAGCACTGCCTAATTCGCACACTACATTTTTGCAGTTGGTCGCGCATTGACTGGAGCTCCCGGCAGTGTGTTAGCTCCTTTAACCGCCAAACTGCCAGGAACCTGAGACGATCGCCTGGCAACCACATCGGCGGCGCATGCGGACTGGAGAGCGACATCAGCGTCGTTGCGACCGTCACAGTGTAAGAAGGAGCACAAGATAATCGGGACGCCATTTGGTAGCAGGGGCGGCGTGCCACCACATGCAGCTCTGCCTAATTCGCACACTCTACATTTTTGCAGTTGGTCGCGCATCGACAGGAGCTCCCAGTCGTGTGATAGCTCCTTTAACCGCCAAACTGCCAGGAACCTGAGGCGATCGCCTGGCAACCACATCGACGGCGCATGCGGACTGGAGAGCGACATCAGCGCCGTTGGGACCGTCACAGTATAAGAAGGAGCACAAGGTAATCGGGACGCCATTTGGTAGCAGTGGCGCCGTGCCACCACAGTCAGCACTGCCTAATTCGCACACTACATTTTTGCAGTTGGTCGCGCATCGACTGGAGCTCCCGGCAGTGTGATAGCTCCTTTAACCGCCAAACTTCGAGGAACCTGAGACGATCGCCTGGCAACCACATCGGCGGCGCATGCGGACTGGAAAGCGACATCAGCGCCGTTGTGACCGTCACAGTATAAGAAGGAGCACAAGGTAATCGGGACGCCATTTGGTAGCAGTGGCGGCGAGCCACCACAGTGAGCACTGCCTAATTCGCACACTCTACATTTTTGCAGTTGGTCGCGCATCGACTGGAGCTCCCGGCAGTGTGATAGCTCCTTTCATCGCCGGGTTGCCAGGAACCTGAGACGATCGCCTGGCAACCACATCGGCGGCGCATGCGGACTGGAGAGCGACATCAGCTCCGTTGGAACCGTCACAGTATAAGAAGGAGCACAAGGTAATCGGGACGCCATTCGGTAGCAGTGGCGGCGTGCCACCACAGTGAGGACTGCCTAATTCGCACACTCTACATTTTTGCAGTTGGTCGCGCATCGACTGGAGCTCCCGGCAGTGTGATAGCTCCTTTAACCGCCAAACTTCGAGGAACCTGAGACGATCGCCTGGCAACCACATCGGCGGCGCATGCGGACTGGAAAAAGCCACATCAGCGCCATTGTGACCGTCACAGTATAAGAAGGAGCACAAGGTAATCGGGACGCCATTTGGTAGCAGTGGCGGCGTGCCACCACAGTCAGCACTGCCTAATTCGCACATTCTACATCTTTACAGTTGGTCGCGCATCGACTGGAGCTCCCGGCAGTGTGTTAGCTCCTTTAACCGCCAAACTGCCAGGAACCTGAGACGATCGCCTGGCAACCACATCGGCGCCGCTTGCGGACTGGGGAGCAACATCAGCGCCGTTGCGACCGTCACAGTATAAGAAGGAGCACAAGGTAATCTGGATGCCATTTCGTAGCAGTGGCGGCGTGCCACCACAGTCAGCTCTGCCTAATTCGCACACTACATTTTTGCAGTTGGTCGCGCATCGACTAAAGCTCGCGGTAGTGTGATAACTCCTTTAACCGCCAAACTGCCAGGAACCTGAGATGATCGCCTGGCAACCACATCGGCGGCGCATGCGGACTGGAGAACGACATCAGCGCCGTTGCGACCGTCAGAGTATAAGAAGGACCACAAGGTAATCGGGACGCCATTTGGTAGCAGTGGCGGCGTGCCACCACAGTCACTTCTGCCTAATTCGCACATTCTACATTTTTGCAGCTGGTCGCGCATCGACAGGAACTCCCAGCCGTGTGATATAGCTCCTTTAACCGCCAAACTGCCAGGAAACTGAGACGATCGCCTGGCAACCACATCGACGGCGCATGCGGACTGGAGAGCGACATCAGCTCCGTTGGGACCGTCACAGTATAAGAAGAAGCACAAGGTAATCGGGACGCCATTTGGTAGCAGTGGCGGCGTGCCACCACAGTGAGCACTGCCTAATTCGCACACTCTACATTTTTGCAGTTGGTCGCGCATCGACTGGAGCTCCCGGCATTGTGATAGCTCCTTTAACCGCCAAACTGCGAGGAACCTGAGACGATCGCCTGGCAACCACATCGGCGGCGCATGCGGACTGGAAAGCGACATCAGCACCGTTGTGACCGTCACAGTATAAGAAGGAGCACAAGGTAATCGGGACGCCATTTGGTAGCAGTGGCGGCTTGCCACCACAGTCAGCACTGCCTAATTCGCACACTCTACATTTTTGCAGTTGGTCGAGCAGCGACTGAAGCTCCCGGCAGTGTGATAGATCCTTTAACCGCCAAACTGCCAGGAACCTGAGACGATCGCCTGGCAACCACATCGGTGGCGCATGCGGACTGGAGAGCGACATCAGCGCCGTTGTGACCGTCACAGTATAAGAAGGAGCACAAGGTAATCGGGACGCCATTTGGTAGCAGTGGCGGCGAGCCACCACAGTGAGCACTGCCTAATTCGCACACTCTACATTTTTGCAGTTGGTCGCGCATCGACTGGAGCTCCCGGCAGTGTGATAGCTCCTTTCACCGCCGGGTTGCCAGGAACCTGAGACGATCGCCTGGCAACCACATCGGCGGCGCATGCGGACTGGAGAGCGACATCAGCTCCGTTGGGACCGTCACAGTATAAGAAGGAGCACAAGGTAATCGGGACGCCATTCGGTAGCAGTGCCGGCGTGCCACCACAGTGAGCACTGCCTAATTCGCACACTCTACATTTTTGCAGTTGGTCGCGCATCGACTGGAGCTCCCGGCAGTGTGATAGCTCCTTTAACCGCCAAACTTCGAGGAACCTGAGACGATCGCCTGGCAACCACATCGGCGGCGCATGCGGACTGGAAAGCGACATCAGCGCCGTTGTGACCATCACAGTATAAGAAGGAGCACAAGGTAATCGGGACGCCATTTGGTAGCAGTGGCGGCGTGCCACCACAGTCAGCAATGCCTAATTCGCACACTCTACATCTTTACAGTTAGTCGCGCATCGACTGGAGCTCCCGGCAGTGTGTTAGCTCCTTTAACCGCCAAACTGCCAGGAACCTGAGACGATCGCCTGGCAACCACATCGGCGCCGCATGCGGACTGGAGAGTAACATCAGCGCCGTTGCGACCGTCAGAGTATAAGAAGGAGCACAAGGTAATCTGGACGCCATTTCGTAGCAGTGGCGGCGAGCCACCACAGTCAGCTCTGCCTAATTCGCACACTACATTTTTGCAGTTGGTCGCGCATCGACTAAAGCTCGCGGCAGTGTGATAACTCCTTTAATCGCCAAACTGCCAGGAACCTGAGATGATCGCCTGGCAACCACATCGGCGGCGCATGCGGACTGGAGAACGACATCAGCGCCGTTGCGACCGTCAGAGTATAAGAAGGACCACAAGGTAATCGGGACGCCATTTGGTAGCAGTGGCGGCGTGCCACCACAGTCACTTCTGCCTAATTCGCACATTCTACATTTTTGCAGCTGGTCGCGCATCGACAGGAACTCCCAGCCGTGTGATATAGCTCCTTTAACCGCCAAACTGCCAGGAAACTGAGACGATCGCCTGGCAACCACATCGACGGCGCATGCGGACTGGAGAGCGACATCAGCTCCGTTGGGACCGTCACAGTATAAGAAGAAGCACAAGGTAATCGGGACGCCATTTGGTAGCAGTGGCGGCGTGCCACCACAGTGAGCACTGCCTAATTCGCACACTCTACATTTTTGCAGTTGGTCGCGCATCGACTGGAGCTCCCGGCATTGTGATAGCTCCTTTAACCGCCAAACTGCGAGGAACCTGAGACGATCGCCTGGCAACCACATCGGCGGCGCATGCGGACTGGAAAGCGACATCAGCACCGTTGTGACCGTCACAGTATAAGAAGGAGCACAAGGTAATCGGGACGCCATTTGGTAGCAGTGGCGGCTTGCCACCACAGTCAGCACTGCCTAATTCGCACACTCTACATTTTTGCAGTTGGTCGAGCAGCGACTGAAGCTCCCGGCAGTGTGATAGATCCTTTAACCGCCAAACTGCCAGGAACCTGAGACGATCGCCTGGCAACCACATCGGTGGCGCATGCGGACTGGAGAGCGACATCAGCGCCGTTGTGACCGTCACAGTATAAGAAGGAGCACAAGGTAATCGGGACGCCATTTGGTAGCAGTGGCGGCGAGCCACCACAGTGAGCACTGCCTAATTCGCACACTCTACATTTTTGCAGTTGGTCGCGCATCGACTGGAGCTCCCGGCAGTGTGATAGCTCCTTTCACCGCCGGGTTGCCAGGAACCTGAGACGATCGCCTGGCAACCACATCGGCGGCGCATGCGGACTGGAGAGCGACATCAGCTCCGTTGGGACCGTCACAGTATAAGAAGGAGCACAAGGTAATCGGGACGCCATTCGGTAGCAGTGCCGGCGTGCCACCACAGTGAGCACTGCCTAATTCGCACACTCTACATTTTTGCAGTTGGTCGCGCATCGACTGGAGCTCCCGGCAGTGTGATAGCTCCTTTAACCGCCAAACTGCGAGGAACCTGAGACGATCGCCTGGCAACCACATCGGCGGCGCATGCGGACTGGAAAGCGACATCAGCGCCGTTGTGACCATCACAGTATAAGAAGGAGCACAAGGTAATCGGGACGCCATTTGGTAGCAGTGGCGGCGTGCCACCACAGTCAGCAATGCCTAATTCGCACACTCTACATCTTTACAGTTAGTCGCGCATCGACTGGAGCTCCCGGCAGTGTGTTAGCTCCTTTAACCGCCAAACTGCCAGGAACCTGAGACGATCGCCTGGCAACCACATCGGCGCCGCATGCGGACTGGAGAGTAACATCAGCGCCGTTGCGACCGTCAGAGTATAAGAAGGAGCACAAGGTAATCTGGACGCCATTTCGTAGCAGTGGCGGCGAGCCACCACAGTCAGCTCTGCCTAATTCGCACACTACATTTTTGCAGTTGGTCGCGCATCGACTAAAGCTCGCGGCAGTGTGATAACTCCTTTAATCGCCAAACTGCCAGGAACCTGAGATGATCGCCTGGCAACCACATCGGCGGCGCATGCGGACTGGAGAACGACATCAGCGCCGTTGCGACCGTCAGAGTATAAGAAGGACCACAAGGTAATCGGGACGCCATTTGGTAGCAGTGGCGGCGTGCTACCACAGTCACTTCTGCCTAATTCGCACACTCTACATTTTTGCAGCTGGTCGCGCATCGACAGGAACTCCCAGCCGTGTGATATAGCTCCTTTAACCGCCAAACTGCGAGGAACCTGAGACGATCGCCTGGCAACCACATCGGCGGCGCATGCGGACTGGAAAGCGACATCAGCACCGTTGTGACCGTCACAGTATAAGAAGGAGCACAAGGTAATCGGGACGCCATTTGGTAGCAGTGGCGGCTTGCCACCACAGTCAGCACTGCCTAATTCGCACACTCTACATTTTTGCAGTTGGTCGAGCAGCGACTGAAGCTCCCGGCAGTGTGATAGATCCTTTAACCGCCAAACTGCCAGGAACCTGAGACGATCGCCTGGCAACCACATCGGTGGCGCATGCGGACTGGAGAGCGACATCAGCGCCGTTGTGACCGTCACAGTATAAGAAGGAGCACAAGGTAATCGGGACGCCATTTGGTAGCAGTGGCGGCGAGCCACCACAGTGAGCACTGCCTAATTCGCACACTCTACATTTTTGCAGTTGGTCGCGCATCGACTGGAGCTCCCGGCAGTGTGATAGCTCCTTTCACCGCCGGGTTGCCAGGAACCTGAGACGATCGCCTGGCAACCACATCGGCGGCGCATGCGGACTGGAGAGCGACATCAGCTCCGTTGGGACCGTCACAGTATAAGAAGGAGCACAAGGTAATCGGGACGCCATTCGGTAGCAGTGCCGGCGTGCCACCACAGTGAGCACTGCCTAATTCGCACACTCTACATTTTTGCAGTTGGTCGCGCATCGACTGGAGCTCCCGGCAGTGTGATAGCTCCTTTAACCGCCAAACTGCGAGGAACCTGAGACGATCGCCTGGCAACCACATCGGCGCCGCATGCGGACTGGAAAGCGACATCAGCGCCGTTGTGACCATCACAGTATAAGAAGGAGCACAAGGTAATCGGGACGCCATTTGGTAGCAGTGGCGGCGAGCCACCACAGTCAGCTCTGCCTAATTCGCACACTACATTTTTGCAGTTGGTCGCGCATCGACTAAAGCTCGCGGCAGTGTGATAACTCCTTTAATCGCCAAACTGCCAGGAACCTGAGATGATCGCCTGGCAACCACATCGGCGGCGCATGCGGACTGGAGAACGACATCAGCGCCGTTGCGACCGTCAGAGTATAAGAAGGACCACAAGGTAATCGGGACGCCATTTGGTAGCAGTGGCGGCGTGCTACCACAGTCACTTCTGCCTAATTCGCACACTCTACATTTTTGCAGCTGGTCGCGCATCGACAGGAACTCCCAGCCGTGTGATATAGCTCCTTTAACCGCCAAACTGCGAGGAACCTGAGACGATCGCCTGGCAACCACATCGGCGGCGCATGCGGACTGGAAAGCGACATCAGCACCGTTGTGACCGTCACAGTATAAGAAGGAGCACAAGGTAATCGGGACGCCATTTGGTAGCAGTGGCGGCTTGCCACCACAGTCAGCACTGCCTAATTCGCACACTCTACATTTTTGCAGTTGGTCGAGCAGCGACTGAAGCTCCCGGCAGTGTGATAGATCCTTTAACCGCCAAACTGCCAGGAACCTGAGACGATCGCCTGGCAACCACATCGGTGGCGCATGCGGACTGGAGAGCGACATCAGCGCCGTTGTGACCGTCACAGTATAAGAAGGAGCACAAGGTAATCGGGACGCCATTTGGTAGCAGTGGCGGCGAGCCACCACAGTGAGCACTGCCTAATTCGCACACTCTACATTTTTGCAGTTGGTCGCGCATCGACTGGAGCTCCCGGCAGTGTGATAGCTCCTTTCACCGCCGGGTTGCCAGGAACCTGAGACGATCGCCTGGCAACCACATCGGCGGCGCATGCGGACTGGAGAGCGACATCAGCTCCGTTGGGACCGTCACAGTATAAGAAGGAGCACAAGGTAATCGGGACGCCATTCGGTAGCAGTGCCGGCGTGCCACCACAGTGAGCACTGCCTAATTCGCACACTCTACATTTTTGCAGTTGGTCGCGCATCGACTGGAGCTCCCGGCAGTGTGATAGCTCCTTTAACCGCCAAACTGCGAGGAACCTGAGACGATCGCCTGGCAACCACATCGGCGCCGCATGCGGACTGGAAAGCGACATCAGCGCCGTTGTGACCGTCAGAGTATAAGAAGGAGCACAAGGTAATCTGGACGCCATTTCGTAGCAGTGGCGGCGAGCCACCACAGTCAGCTCTGCCTAATTCGCACACTACATTTTTGCAGTTGGTCGCGCATCGACTAAAGCTCGCGGCAGTGTGATAACTCCTTTAATCGCCAAACTGCCAGGAACCTGAGATTCTCGCCTGGCAACCACATCGGCGGCGCATGCGGACTGGAGAACGACATCAGCGCCGTTGCGACCGTCAGAGTATAAGAAGGACCACAAGGTAATCGGGACGCCATTTGGTAGCAGTGGCGGCGTGCTACCACAGTCACTTCTGCCTAATTCGCACACTCTACATTTTTGCAGCTGGTCGCGCATCGACAGGAACTCCCAGCCGTGTGATATAGCTCCTTTAACCGCCAAACTGCGAGGAACCTGAGACGATCGCCTGGCAACCACATCGGCGGCGCATGCGGACTGGAAAGCGACATCAGCACCGTTGTGACCGTCACAGTATAAGAAGGAGCACAAGGTAATCGGGACGCCATTTGGTAGCAGTGGCGGCTTGCCACCACAGTCAGCACTGCCTAATTCGCACACTCTACATTTTTGCAGTTGGTCGAGCAGCGACTGAAGCTCCCGGCAGTGTGATAGATCCTTTAACCGCCAAACTGCCAGGAACCTGAGACGATCGCCTGGCAACCACATCGGTGGCGCATGCGGACTGGAGAGCGACATCAGCGCCGTTGTGACCGTCACAGTATAAGAAGGAGCACAAGGTAATCGGGACGCCATTTGGTAGCAGTGGCGGCGAGCCACCACAGTGAGCACTGCCTAATTCGCACACTCTACATTTTTGCAGTTGGTCGCGCATCGACTGGAGCTCCCGGCAGTGTGATAGCTCCTTTCACCGCCGGGTTGCCAGGAACCTGAGACGATCGCCTGGCAACCACATCGGCGGCGCATGCGGACTGGAGAGCGACATCAGCTCCGTTGGGACCGTCACAGTATAAGAAGGAGCACAAGGTAATCAGGACGCCATTCGGTAGCAGTGGCGGCGTGCCACCACAGTGAGCACTGCCTAATTCGCACACTCTACATTTTTGCAGTTGGTCGCGCATCGACTGGAGCTCCCGGCAGTGTGATAGCTCCTTTAACCGCCAAACTGCGAGGAACCTGAGACGATCGCCTGGCAACCACATCGGCGGCGCATGCGGACTGGAAAGCGACATCAGCGCCGTTGTGACCATCACAGTATAAGAAGGAGCACAAGGTAATCGGGACGCCATTTGGTAGCAGTGGCGGCGTGCCACCACAGTCAGCAATGCCTAATTCGCACACTCTACATCTTTACAGTTAGTCGCGCATCGACTGGAGCTCCCGGCAGTGTGTTAGCTCCTTTAACCGCCAAACTGCCAGGAACCTGAGACGATCGCCTGGCAACCACATCGGCGCCGCATGCGGACTGGAGAGTAACATCAGCGCCGTTGCGACCGTCAGAGTATAAGAAGGAGCACAAGGTAATCTGGACGCCATTTCGTAGCAGTGGCGGCGAGCCACCACAGTCAGCTCTGCCTAATTCGCACACTACATTTTTGCAGTTGGTCGCGCATCGACTAAAGCTCGCGGCAGTGTGATAACTCCTTTAATCGCCAAACTGCCAGGAACCTGAGATGATCGCCTGGCAACCACATCGGCGGCGCATGCGGACTGGAGAACGACATCAGCGCCGTTGCGACCGTCAGAGTATAAGAAGGACCACAAGGTAATCGGGACGCCATTTGGTAGCAGTGGCGGCGTGCTACCACAGTCACTTCTGCCTAATTCGCACACTCTACATTTTTGCAGCTGGTCGCGCATCGACAGGAACTCCCAGCCGTGTGATATAGCTCCTTTAACCGCCAAACTGCCAGGAAACTGAGACGATCGCCTGGCAACCACATCGACGGCGCATGCGGACTGGAGAGTGACATCAGCTCCGTTGGGACCGTCACAGTATAAGAAGAAGCACAAGGTAATCGGGACGCCATTTGGTAGCAGTGGCGGCGTGCCACCACAGTGAGCACTGCCTAATTCGCACACTCTACATTTTTGCAATTGGTCGCGAATCGACTGGAGCTCCCGGCAGTGTGATAGCTCCTTTAACCGCCAAACTGCGAGGAACCTGAGACGATCGCCTGGCAACCACATCGGCGGCGCATGCGGACTGGAAAGCGACATCAGCGCCGTTGTGACCGTCACAGTATAAGAAGGAGCACAAGGTAATCGGGACGCCATTTGGTAGCAGTGGCGGCGTGTCACCACAGTCAGCACTGCCTAATTCGCACACTCTACATTTTTGCAGTTGGTCGCGCATAGACTGGAGCTCCCGGCAGTGGGATAGCTCCTCTCACCGCCGGGCTGCCAGTAACCTGAGACGATCGCCTGGCAACCACATTGGCGGCGCATGCAGACTGGAGAGCGATATCAGCGCCGTTGCGATGGTCACAGTATAAGAAGGAGCACAAGGTAATCGGGACGCCATTTGGTAGCAGTGGCAGCGTGTCACCACAGTTGCACTGACGAATTCGCACAGTCTACAGTTTTGCAGTTGGTCGCGCATCGACTGGAGCTCCCAGCAGTGTGATAGCTCCTCTCACCGCCGGGCTGCCAGGAACCTGAGACTATCGCCTGGCAACCACATGGGCGGCGCATGCGGACTGGAGAGCGACATCAGCGCCGTTGGGACCGTCACAGTATAAGAAGGAGCACAAGGTATTCGGGACGCCATTTGGTAGCAGTGGCGGCGTGTCACCACAGTCAGCACTGCCTTATTCGCACAGTCTACATTTTTGCATTTGGTCGCGCATCGACTGGAGCTCCCGGCAGTGTGATAGCTCCTCTCACCGCCGGGCTGCCAGGAACCTGAGACGATCGCCTGGCAACCACATCGGCGGCGCATGCGGACTGGAGAGCGACATCAGCGCCGTTGTGACCATCACAGTATAAGAAGGAGCACAAGGGAATCGGGACGCCATTTGGTAGCAGTGGCGCGGGCCACCACAGTCAGGACTGCCTAATTCGCACACTCTACATTTTTGCAGTTGGTCGAGCAGCGACTGAAGCTCCCGGCAGTGTGATAGATCCTTTAACCGCCAAACTGCCAGGAACCTGAGACGATCGCCTGGCAACCACATCGGTGGCGCATGCGGACTGGAGAGCGACATCAGCGCCGTTGGGACCGTCACAGTATAAGAAGGAGCACAAGGTAATCGGGACGCCGTTTGGTAGCAGTGGCGGCGTGCCACCACAGTCAGCACTGCTTAATTCGCACACTACATTTTTGCAGTTGGTCGCGCATCGACTGGAGCTCCAAGCCGAGTGATATAGGTCCTTTAACCGCCAAACTGACAGGAACCTGAGATGATCGCCTGGCAACCACATCGGCGGCGCATGCGGACTGGAGAACGACATCAGCGCCTTTGCGACCGTCAGAGTATAAGAAGGACCACAAGGTAATCGGGACGCCATTTGGTAGCAGTGGCGGCGTGCCACCACAGTCAGCACTGCTTAATTCACACACTCTACATTTTTGCAGTTTGTCGCGCATCGACTGGAGCTCCCAGCCGACTGATATAGCTCCTTTAACCGCCAAACTGCCAGGAACCTGGGACGATCGCCTGGCAACCACATCGGCGGCGCATGCGGACTGGAGAACGACATCAGCGCCGTTGCGACCGTCAGAGTATAAGAAGGACCACAAGGTAATCGGGACGCCATTTGGTAGCAGTGGCGGCGTGCCACCACAGTCAGCACTGCCTAATTCGCACACTCTACATTTTTACAGTTGGTCGCGCATCGACTGGAGCTCCCGGCAGTGTGGTAGCTCCTTTAACCGCCAAACTGCCAGGAACCTGAGACGATCGCCTGGCAACCACATTGGCGGCGCATGCGGACTGGAGAGCGACATCAGCGCCGTTGCGACCGTCACAGTATAAGAAGGAGCACAAGATAATCAGGACGCCATTTGGTAGCAGTGGTGGCGTGTCACCACTGTCAGCAATGCCTAATTCGCACAGTCTACATTTTTGCAGTTGGTTGCGCATCGACTGGAGATTCCGGCAGTGTGATAGCTCCTCTCACCGCCGGGCTGCCAGGAACCTGAGACGATCGCCTGGCAACCACATCGGCGGCGCATGCGGACTGGAGAGCGACATCAGCGCCGTTGCGACCGTCACAGTATAAGAAGGAGCACAAGATAATCGGGACGCCATTTGGTAGCAGTGGCGGCGTGTCACCACAGTCAGCACTGCCTAATTCGCACACTCTACATTTTTGCAGTTGGTCGCGCATAGACTGGAGCTCCCGGCAGTGGGATAGCTCCTCTCACCGCCGGGCTGCCAGGAACCTGAGACGATCGCCTGGCAACCACATTGGCGGCGCATGCAGACTGGAGAGCGACATCAGTGCCGTTGTGATCGTCACAGTATAAGAAGGAGCACAAGTTAATCGGGACGCCATTTGGTAGCTGTGGCGGCATGCCACCACAGTCAGCACCGCCTAATTCGCACACTCTACATTTTTGCAGTTGGTCGAGCAGCGACTGAAGCTCCCGGCAGTGTGATAGATCCTTTAACCGCCAAACTGCCAGGAACCTGAGACGATCGCCTGGCAACCACATTGGTGGCGCATGCGGACTGGAGAGCGACATCAGCGCCGTTGGGACCGTCACAGTATAAGAAGGAGCACAAGGTAATCGGGACGCCATTTGGTAGCAGTGGCGGCGTGCCACCACAGTCAGCACTGCTTAATTCGCACACTACATTTTTGCAGTTGGTCGCGCATCGACTGGAGCTCCCAGCCGAGTGATATAGCTCCTTTAACCGCCAAACTGCCAGGAACCTGAGACTATCGCCTGGCAACCACATGGGCGGCGCATGCGGACTGGAGAGCGGCATCAGCGCCGTTGGGACCGTCACAGTATAAGAAGGAGCACGCGATAATCGGGACGCCATTTGGTAGCAGTGGCGGCGTGTCACCACAGTCAGAACTGCCTAATTCGCACAGTCTACATTTTTGCAGTTGGTCGCGCATCGACTGGAGCCCCGGCAGTGTGATAGCTCCTCTCACCGCCGGGCTGCCAGGAACCTTAGACGATCGCCTGGCAACCACATCGGCGGCGCATGCGGACTGGAGAGCGACATCAGCGCCGTTGGGACCGTCACAGTATAAGAAGGAGCACAAGGTATTCGGGACGCCATTTGGTAGCAGTGGCGGCGTGTCACCACAGTCAGCACTGCCTAATTCGCACAGTCTACATTTTTGCATTTGGTCGCGCATCGACTGGAGCTCCCGGCAGTGTGATAGCTCCTCTCACCGCCGCGCTGCCAGGAACCTGAGGCGATCGCCTGGCAACCACAGCGGCGGCGCATGCGGACTGGAGTGCGACATTAGCGCCGTTGGGACCGTCACAGTATAAGAAGGAGCACGAGATATTCGGGACGCCATTTGGTAGCAGTGGCGGCGTGTCACCCCAGTCAGATCTGCCTAATTCGCACAGTCTACATTTTTGCAGTTGGTCGCGCATAGACTGGAGCTCCCGGCAGTGGGATAGCTCCTCTCACCGCCGGGCTGCCAGTAACCTGAGACGATCGCCTGGCAACCACATTAGCGGCGCATGCAGACTGGAGAGCGACATCAGCGCCGTTGCGATGGTCACAGTATAAGAAGGAGCACAAGGTAATCGGGACGCCATTTGGTAGCAGTGGCAGCGTGTCACCACAGTTGCACTGACGAATTCGCACAGTCTACAGTTTTGCAGTTGGTCGCGCATCGACTGGAGCTCCCAGCAGTGTGATAGCTCCTCTCACCGCGGGCTGCCAGGAACCTGAGACTATCGCCTGGCAACCACATGGGCGGCGCATGCGGACTGGAGAGCGACATCAGCGCCGTTGGGACCGTCACAGTATAAGAAGGAGCACAAGGTATTCGGGACGCCATTTGGTAGCAGTGGCGGCGTGTCACCACAGTCAGCACTGCCTTATTCGCACAGTCTACATTTTTGCATTTGGTCGCGCATCGACTGGAGCTCCCGGCAGTGTGATAGCTCCTCTCACCGCCGGGCTGCCAGGAACCTGAGACGATCGCCTGGCAACCACATCGGCGGCGCATGCGGACTGGAGAGCGACATCAGCGCCGTTGTGACCATCACAGTATAAGAAGGAGCACAAGGGAATCGGGACGCCATTTGGTAGCAGTGGCGCGGGCCACCACAGTCAGGACTGCCTAATTCGCACACTCTACATTTTTGCAGTTGGTCGAGCAGCGACTGAAGCTCCCGGCAGTGTGATAGATCCTTTAACCGCCAAACTGCCAGGAACCTGAGACGATCGCCTGGCAACCACATCGGTGGCGCATGCGGACTGGAGAGCGACATCAGCGCCGTTGGGACCGTCACAGTATAAGAAGGAGCACAAGGTAATCGGGACGCCATTTGGTAGCAGTGGCGGCGTGCCACCACAGTCAGCACTGCTTAATTCGCACACTACATTTTTCCAGTTGGTCGCGCATCGACTGGAGCTCCAAGCCGAGTGATATAGGTCCTTTAACCGCCAAACTGACAGGAACCTGAGACGATCGCCTGGCAACCACATCGGCGGCGCATGCGGACTGGAGAACGACATCAGCGCCTTTGCGACCGTCAGAGTATAAGAAGGACCACAAGGTAATCGGGACGCCATTTGGTAGCAGTGGCGGCGTGCCACCACAGTCAGCACTGCTTAATTCACACACTCTACATTTTTGCAGTTTGTCGCGCATCGACTGGAGCTCCCAGCCGACTGATATAGCTCCTTTAACCGCCAAACTGCCAGGAACCTGGGACGATCGCCTGGCAACCACATCGGCGGCGCATGCGGACTGGAGAACGACATCAGCGCCGTTGCGACCGTCAGAGTATAAGAAGGACCACAAGGTAATCGGGACGCCATTTGGTAGCAGTGGCGGCGTGCCACCACAGTCAGCACTGCCTAATTCGCACACTCTACATTTTTACAGTTGGTCGCGCATCGACTGGAGCTCCCGGCAGTGTGGTAGCTCCTTTAACCGCCAAACTGCCAGGAACCTGAGACGATCGCCTGGCAACCACATTGGCGGCGCATGCGGACTGGAGAGCGACATCAGCGCCGTTGCGACCGTCACAGTATAAGAAGGAGCACAAGATAATCAGGACGCCATTTGGTAGCAGTGGTGGCGTGTCACCACTGTCAGCAATGCCTAATTCGCACAGTCTACATTTTTGCAGTTGGTCGCGCATCGACTGGAGATTCCGGCAGTGTGATAGCTCCTCTCACCGCCGGGCTGCCAGGAACCTGAGACGATCGCCTGGCAACCACATCGGCGGCGCATGCGGACTGGAGAGCGACATCAGCGCCGTTGCGACCGTCACAGTATAAGAAGGAGCACAAGATAATCGGGACGCCATTTGGTAGCAGTGGCGGCGTGTAACCACAGTCAGCACTGCCTAATTCGCACACTCTACATTTTTGCAGTTGGTCGCGCATAGACTGGAGCTCCCGGCAGTGGGATAGCTCCTCTCACCGCCGGGCTGCCAGTAACCTGAGACGATCGCCTGGCAACCACATTGGCGGCGCATGCAGACTGGAGAGCGACATCAGTGCCGTTGTGATCGTCACAGTATAAGAAGGAGCACAAGGTTATCGGGACGCCATTTGGTAGCAGTGGCAGCGTGTCACCACAGTTGCACTGCCTTATTCGCACAGTCTACATTTTTGCATTTGGTCGCGCATCGACTGGAGCTCCCGGCAGTGTGATAGCTCCTCTCACCGCCGGGCTGCCAGGAACCTGAGACGATCGCCTGGCAACCACATCGGCGGCGCATGCGGACTGGAGAGCGACATCAGCGCCGTTGTGACCATCACAGTATAAGAAGGAGCACAAGTTAATCGGGACGCCATTTGGTAGCTGTGGCGGCATGCCACCACAGTCAGCACCGCCTAATTCGCACACTCTACATTTTTGCAGTTGGTCGAGCAGCGACTGAAGCTCCCGGCAGTGTGATAGATCCTTTAACCGCCAAACTGCCAGGAACCTGAGACGATCGCCTGGCAACCACATTGGTGGCGCATGCGGACTGGAGAGCGACATCAGCGCCGTTGGGACCGTCACAGTATAAGAAGGAGCACAAGGTAATCGGGACGCCATTTGGTAGCAGTGGCGGCGTGCCACCAAAGTCAGCACTGCTTAATTCGCACACTACATTTTTGCAGTTGGTCGCGCATCGACTGGAGCTCCCAGCCGAGTGATATAGCTCCTTTAACCGCCAAACTGCCAGGAACCTGAGACTATCGCCTGGCAACCACATGGGCGGCGCATGCGGACTGGAGAGCGGCATCAGCGCCGTTGGGACCGTCACAGTATAAGAAGGAGCACGCGATAATCGGGACGCCATTTGGTAGCAGTGGCGGCGTGTCACCACAGTCAGAACTGCCTAATTCGCACAGTCTACATTTTTGCAGTTGGTCGCGCATCGACTGGAGCCCCGGCAGTGTGATAGCTCCTCTCACCGCCGGGCTGCCAGGAACCTTAGACGATCGCCTGGCAACCACATCGGCGGCGCATGCGGACTGGAGAGCGACATCAGCGCCGTTGGGACCGTCACAGTATAAGAAGGAGCACAAGGTATTCGGGACGCCATTTGGTAGCAGTGGCGGCGTGTCACCACAGTCAGCACTGCCTAATTCGCACAGTCTACATTTTTGCATTTGGTCGCGCATCGACTGGAGCTCCCGGCAGTGTGATAGCTCCTCTCACCGCCGCGCTGCCAGGAACCTGAGGCGATCGCCTGGCAACCACATCGGCGGCGCATGCGGACTGGAGTGCGACATTAGCGCCGTTGGGACCGTCACAGTATAAGAAGGAGCACGAGATATTCGGGACGCCATTTGGTAGCAGTGGCGGCGTGTCACCCCAGTCAGATCTGCCTAATTCGCACAGTCTACATTTTTGCAGTTGGTCGCGCATAGACTGGAGCTCCCGGCAGTGGGATAGCTCCTCTCACCGCCGGGCTGCCAGTAACCTGAGACGATCGCCTGGCAACCACATTGGCGGCGCATGCAGACTGGAGAGCGACATCAGCGCCGTTGCGATGGTCACAGTATAAGAAGGAGCACAAGGTAATGGGGACGCCATTTGGTAGCAGTGGCAGCGTGTCACCACAGTTGCACTGACGAATTCGCACAGTCTACAGTTTTGCAGTTGGTCGCGCATCGACTGGAGCTCCCAGCAGTGTGATAGCTCCTCTCACCGCCGGGCTGCCAGGAACCTGAGACTATCGCCTGGCAACCACATGGGCGGCGCATGCGGACTGGAGAGCGACATCAGCGCCGTTGGGACCGTCACAGTATAAGAAGGAGCACAAGGTATTCGGGACGCCATTTGGTAGCAGTGGCGGCGTGTCACCACAGTCAGCACTGCCGTATTCGCACAGTCTACATTTTTGCATTTGGTCGCGCATCGACTGGAGCTCCCGGCAGTGTGATAGCTCCTCTCACCGACGGGCTGCCAGGAACCTGAGACGATCGCCTGGCAACCACATCGGCGGCGCATGCGGACTGGAGAGCGACATCAGCGCCGTTGTGACCATCACAGTATAAGAAGGAGCACAAGGGAATCGGGACGCCATTTGGTAGCAGTGGCGCGTGCCACCACAGTCAGGACTGCCTAATTCGCACACTCTACATTTTTGCAGTTGGTCGAGCAGCGACTGAAGCTCCCGGCAGTGTGATAGATCCTTTAACCGCCAAACTGCCAGGAACCTGAGACGATCGCCTGGCAACCACATCGGTGGCGCATGCGGACTGGAGAGCGACATAAGCGCCGTTGGGACCGTCACAGTATAAGAAGGAGCACAAGGTAATCGGGACGCCATTTGGTAGCAGTGGCGGCGTGCCACCACAGTCAGCACTGCTTAATTCGCACACTACATTTTTGCAGTTGGTCGCGCATCGACTGGAGCTCCCAGCCGAGTGATATAGCTCCTTTAACCACCAAACTGACAGGAACCTGAGACGATCGCCTGGCAACCACATCGGCGGCGCATGCGGCCTGGAGAACGACATCAGCGCCTTTGCGACCGTCAGAGTATAAGAAGGACCACAAGGTAATCGGGACGCCATTTGGTAGCAGTGGCGGCGTGCCACCACAGTCAGCACTGCTTAATTCACACACTCTACATTTTTGCAGTTTGTCGCGCATCGACTGGAGCTCCCAGCCGACTGATATAGCTCCTTTAACCGCCAAACTGCCAGGAACCTGGGACGATCGCCTGGCAACTACATCGGCGGCGCATGCGGACTGGAGAACGACATCAGCGCCGTTGCGACCGTCAGAGTATAAGAAGGACCACAAGGTAATCGAGACGCCATTTGGTAGCAGTGGCGGCGTGCCACCACAGTCAGCACTGCCTAATTCGCACACTCTACATTTTTACAGTTGGTCGCGCATCGACTGGAGCTCCCGGCAGTGTGGTAGCTCCTTTAACCGCCAAACTGCCAGGAACCTGAGACGATCGCCTGGCAACCACATTGGCGGCGCATGCGGACTGGAGAGCGACATCAGCGCCGTTGCGACCGTCACAGTATAAGAAGGAGCACAAGATAATCAGGACGCCATTTGGTAGCAGTGGTGGCGTGTCACCACTGTCAGCAATGCCTAATTCGCACAGTCTACATTTTTGCAGTTGGTCGCGCATCGACTGGAGATTCCGGCAGTGTGATAGCTCCTCTCACCGCCGGGCTGCCAGGAACCTGAGACGATCGCCTGGCAACCACATCGGCGGCGCATGCGGACTGGAGAGCGACATCAGCGCCGTTGCGACCGTCACAGTATAAGAAGGAGCACAAGATAATCGGGACGCCATTTGGTAGCAGTGGCGGCGTGTCACCACAGTCAGCACTGCCTAATTCGCACACTCTACATTTTTGCAGTTGGTCGCGCATAGACTGGAGCTCCCGGCAGTGGGATAGCTCCTCTCACCGCCGGGCTGCCAGTAACCTGAGACGATCGCCTGGCAACCACATTGGCGGCGCATGCAGACTGGAGAGCGACATCAGTGCCGTTGCGATCGTCACAGTATAAGAAGGAGCACAAGGTTATCGGGACGCCATTTGGTAGCAGTGGCAGCGTGTCACCACAGTTGCACTGCCTTATTCGCACAGTCTACATTTTTGCATTTGGTCGCGCATCGACTGGAGCTCCCGGCAGTGTGATAGCTCCTCTCACCGCCGGGCTGCCAGGAACCTGAGACGATCGCCTGGCAACCACATCGGCGGCGCATGCGGACTGGAGAGCGACATCAGCGCCGTTGTGACCATCACAGTATAAGAAGGAGCACAAGGTAATCGGGACGCCATTTGGTAGCTGTGGCGGCATGCCACCACAGTCAGCACCGCCTAATTCGCACACTCTACATTTTTGCAGTTGGTCGAGCAGCGACTGAAGCTCCCGGCAGTGTGATAGATCCTTTAACCGCCAAACTGCCAGGAACCTGAGACGATCGCCTGGCAACCACATCGGTGGCGCATGCGGACTGGAGAGCGACATCAGCGCCGTTGGGACCGTCACAGTATAAGAAGCAGCACAAGGTAATCGGGACGCCATTTGGTAGCAGTGGCGGCGTGCCACCACAGTCAGCACTGCTTAATTCGCACACTACATTTTTGCAGTTGGTCGCGCATCGACTGGAGCTCCCAGCCGAGTGATATAGCTCCTTTAACCGCCAAACTGCCAGGAACCTGAGACTATCGCCTGGCAACCACATGGGCGGCGCATGCGGACTGGAGAGCGGCATCAGCGCCGTTGGGACCGTCACAGTATAAGAAGGAGCACGCGATAATCGGGACGCCATTTGGTAGCAGTGGCGGCGTGTCACCATAGTCAGAACTGCCTAATTCGCACAGTCTACATTTTTGCAGTTGGTCGCGCATCGACTGGAGCCCCGGCAGTGTGATAGCTCCTCTCACCGCCGGGCTGCCAGGAACCTGAGACGATCGCCTGGCAACCACATCGGCGGCGCATGCGGACTGGAGAGCGACATCAGCGCCGTTGGGACCGTCACAGTATAAGAAGGAGCCCAAGGTATTCGGGACGCCATTTGGTAGCAGTGGCGGCGTGTCACCACAGTCAGCACTGCCTTATTCGCACAGTCTACATTTTTGCATTTGGTCGCGCATCGACTGGAGTTCCCGGCAGTGTGATAACTCCTCTCACCGCCGCGCTGCCAGGAACCTGAGGCGATCGCCTGGCAACCACATCGGCGGCGCATGCGGACTGGAGTGCGACATTAGCGCCGTTGGGACCGTCACAGTATAAGAAGGAGCACGAGATATTCGGGACGCCATTTGGTAGCAGTGGCGGCGTGTCACCCCAGTCAGATCTGCCTAATTCGCACAGTCTACATTTTTGCAGTTGGTCGCGCATCGACTGGAGCTCCCGGCAGTGTGATAGCTCCTCTCACCGCCGGGCTGCCAGGAACCTGAGACGATCGCCTGGCAACCACATCGGCGGCGCATGTGGACTGGAGAGCGACATCAGCGCCGTTGTGACCGTCACAGTATAAGAAGGAGCACAGTGTAATCGGGACGCCATTTGGTAGCAGTGGCGGCGTGTCACCACAGTCAGCAAAGCCTAATTCGCACACTCTACATTTTTGCAGTTGGTCGCGCATCGAATGGAGCTCCCGGCAATGTGGTAGCTCCTCTCACCGCCGGGCTGCCAGGAACCTGAGACGATCGCCTAGCAACCACATCGGCGGCGCATGCGGACTGGAGAGCGACATCAGCGCCGTTGCGACCGTCACAGTATAAGAATGAGCACAAGGTAACCGGGACGCCATTTGGTAGGAGTGGCGGCATGTCACCACAGTATGCACTGCCTAATTTGCACACTCTACATTTTTGCAGTTGGTCGCGCATCGACTGGAGCTCCCGGCAGTGTGACAGCTCCTTTCACCGCCGGGCTGCCAGGAACCTGAGACGATCGCTGGCAACCACATCGGCGCCGCATGCGGACTGGAGAGCGACATCAGCGCCGTTGCGACCGTCACAGTATAAGAAGGAGCACAAGGTAATCGGGACGCCATTTGGTAGCTGTGGCGGCCTGTCACCACAGTCAGCACAGCCTAATTCGCACACTCTACATTTTTGCAGTTGGTCTCGCATAGACTGGAGCCCCCGGCAGTGTGATAGCTCCTTTCACCGCCGGGCTGTCAGGAGCCTGAGACGATCGCCTGGCAACCACATCGGCAACGCATGCGGACTGGAGAGCGACATCAGCGCCGTTGTGACCGTCACAGTATAAGAAGGAGCACAAGGTATTCGGCATGCCTTTTGGTAGCAGCGGCGGCGTGTCACCACAGTCAGCACTGCCTAATTCGCACAGTCTACATTTTTGCATTTGGTCGCGCATCGACTGGAGCTCCCGGCAGTGTGATAGCTCCTCTCACCGACGGGCTGCCAGGAACCTGAGACGATCGCCTGGCAACCACATCGGCGGCGCATGCGGACTGGAGAGCGACATCAGCGCCGTTGTGACCATCACAGTATAAGAAGGAGCACAAGGGAATCGGGACGCCATTTGGTAGCAGTGGCGCGTGCCACCACAGTCAGGACTGCCTAATTCGCACACTCTACATTTTTGCAGTTGGTCGAGCAGCGACTGAAGCTCCCGGCAGTGTGATAGATCCTTTAACCGCCAAACTGCCAGGAACCTGAGACGATCGCCTGGCAACCACATCGGTGGCGCATGCGGACTGGAGAGCGACATAAGCGCCGTTGGGACCGTCACAGTATAAGAAGGAGCACAAGGTAATCGGGACGCCATTTGGTAGCAGTGGCGGCGTGCCACCACAGTCAGCACTGCTTAATTCGCACACTACATTTTTGCAGTTGGTCGCGCATCGACTGGAGCTCCCAGCCGAGTGATATAGCTCCTTTAACCACCAAACTGACAGGAACCTGAGACGATCGCCTGGCAACCACATCGGCGGCGCATGCGGCCTGGAGAACGACATCAGCGCCTTTGCGACCGTCAGAGTATAAGAAGGACCACAAGGTAATCGGGACGCCATTTGGTAGCAGTGGCGGCGTGCCACCACAGTCAGCACTGCCTAATTCACACACTCTACATTTTTGCAGTTTGTCGCGCATCGACTGGAGCTCCCAGCCGACTGATATAGCTCCTTTAACCGCCAAACTGCCAGGAACCTGGGACGATCGCCTGGCAACTACATCGGCGGCGCATGCGGACTGGAGAACGACATCAGCGCCGTTGCGACCGTCAGAGTATAAGAAGGACCACAAGGTAATCGGGACGCCATTTGGTAGCAGTGGCGGCGTGCCACCACAGTCAGCACTGCCTAATTCGCACACTCTACATTTTTACAGTTGGTCGCGCATCGACTGGAGCTCCCGGCAGTGTGGTAGCTCCTTTAACCGCCAAACTGCCAGGAACCTGAGACGATCGCCTGGCAACCACATTGGCGGCGCATGCGGACTGGAGAGCGACATCAGCGCCGTTGCGACCGTCACAGTATAAGAAGGAGCACAAGATAATCAGGACGCCATTTGGTAGCAGTGGTGGCGTGTCACCACTGTCAGCAATGCCTAATTCGCACAGTCTACATTTTTGCAGTTGGTCGCGCATCGACTGGAGATTCCGGCAGTGTGATAGCTCCTCTCACCGCCGGGCTGCCAGGAACCTGAGACGATCGCCTGGCAACCACATCTGCGGCGCATGCGGACTGGAGAGCGACATCAGCGCCGTTGCGACCGTCACAGTATAAGAAGGAGCACAAGATAATCGGGACGCCATTTGGTAGCAGTGGCGGCGTGTCACCACAGTCAGCACTGCCTAATTCGCACACTCTACATTTTTGCAGTTGGTCGCGCATCGACTGGAGCCCCGGCAGTGTGATAGCTCCTTTAACCGCCAAACTGCCAGGAACCTGAGACGATCGCCTGGCAACCACATTGGTGGCGCATGCGGACTGGAGAGCGACATCAGCGCCGTTGGGACCGTCACAGTATAAGAAGGAGCACAAGGTAATCGGGACGCCATTTGGTAGCAGTGGCGGCGTGCCACCACAGTCAGCACTGCTTAATTCGCACACTACATTTTTGCAGTTGGTCGCGCATCGACTGGAGCTCCCAGCCGAGTGATATAGCTCCTTTAACCGCCAAACTGCCAGGAACCTGAGACTATCGCCTGGCAACCACATGGGCGGCGCATGCGGACTGGAGAGCGGCATCAGCGCCGTTGGGACCGTCACAGTATAAGAAGGAGCACAAGGTAATCGGGACGCCATTTGGTAGCAGTGGCGGCGTGCCACCACAGTCAGCACTGCTTAATTCGCACACTACATTTTTGCAGTTGGTCGCGCATCGACTGGAGCTCCCAGCCGAGTGATATAGCTCCTTTAACCGCCAAACTGCCAGGAACCTGAGACTATCGCCTGGCAACCACATGGGCGGCGCATGCGGACTGGAGAGCGGCATCAGCGCCGTTGGGACCGTCACAGTATAAGAAGGAGCACGCGATAATCGGGACGCCATTTGGTAGCAGTGGCGGCGTGTCACCACAGTCAGAACTGCCTAATTCGCACAGTCTACATTTTTGCAGTTGGTCGCGCATCGACTGGAGCCCCGGCAGTGTGATAGCTCCTCTCACCGCCGGGCTGCCAGGAACCTTAGACGATCGCCTGGCAACCACATCGGCGGCGCATGCGGACTGGAGAGCGACATCAGCGCCGTTGGGACCGTCACAGTATAAGAAGGAGCACAAGGTATTCGGGACGCCATTTGGTAGCAGTGGCGGCGTGTCACCACAGTCAGCACTGCCTAATTCGCACAGTCTACATTTTTGCATTTGGTCGCGCATCGACTGGAGCTCCCGGCAGTGTGATAGCTCCTCTCACCGCCGCGCTGCCAGGAACCTGAGGCGATCGCCTGGCAACCACATCGGCGGCGCATGCGGACTGGAGTGCGACATTAGCGCCGTTGGGACCGTCACAGTATAAGAAGGAGCACGAGATATTCGGGACGCCATTTGGTAGCAGTGGCGGCGTGTCACCCCAGTCAGATCTGCCTAATTCGCACAGTCTACATTTTTGCAGTTGGTCGCGCATAGACTGGAGCTCCCGGCAGTGGGATAGCTCCTCTCACCGCCGGGCTGCCAGTAACCTGAGACGATCGCCTGGCAACCACATTGGCGGCGCATGCAGACTGGAGAGCGACATCAGCGCCGTTGCGATGGTCACAGTATAAGAAGGAGCACAAGGTAATGGGGACGCCATTTGGTAGCAGTGGCAGCGTGTCACCACAGTTGCACTGACGAATTCGCACAGTCTACAGTTTTGCAGTTGGTCGCGCATCGACTGGAGCTCCCAGCAGTGTGATAGCTCCTCTCACCGCCGGGCTGCCAGGAACCTGAGACTATCGCCTGGCAACCACATGGGCGGCGCATGCGGACTGGAGAGCGACATCAGCGCCGTTGGGACCGTCACAGTATAAGAAGGAGCACAAGGTATTCGGGACGCCATTTGGTAGCAGTGGCGGCGTGTCACCACAGTCAGCACTGCCGTATTCGCACAGTCTACATTTTTGCATTTGGTCGCGCATCGACTGGAGCTCCCGGCAGTGTGATAGCTCCTCTCACCGACGGGCTGCCAGGAACCTGAGACGATCGCCTGGCAACCACATCTGCGGCGCATGCGGACTGGAGAGCGACATCAGCGCCGTTGTGACCATCACAGTATAAGAAGGAGCACAAGGGAATCGGGACGCCATTTGGTAGCAGTGGCGCGTGCCACCACAGTCAGGACTGCCTAATTCGCACACTCTACATTTTTGCAGTTGGTCGAGCAGCGACTGAAGCTCCCGGCAGTGTGATAGATCCTTTAACCGCCAAACTGCCAGGAACCTGAGACGATCGCCTGGCAACCACATCGGTGGCGCATGCGGACTGGAGAGCGACATAAGCGCCGTTGGGACCGTCACAGTATAAGAAGGAGCACAAGGTAATCGGGACGCCATTTGGTAGCAGTGGCGGCGTGCCACCTCAGTCAGCACTGCTTAATTCGCACACTACATTTTTGCAGTTGGTCGCGCATCGACTGGAGCTCCCAGCCGAGTGATATAGCTCCTTTAACCACCAAACTGACAGGAACCTGAGACGATCGCCTGGCAACCACATCGGCGGCGCATGCGGCCTGGAGAACGACATCAGCGCCTTTGCGACCGTCAGAGTATAAGAAGGACCACAAGGTAATCGGGACGCCATTTGGTAGCAGTGGCGGCGTGCCACCACAGTCAGCACTGCTTAATTCACACACTCTACATTTTTGCAGTTTGTCGCGCATCGACTGGAGCTCCCAGCCGACTGATATAGCTCCTTTAACCGCCAAACTGCCAGGAACCTGGGACGATCGCCTGGCAACTACATCGGCGGCGCATGCGGACTGGAGAACGACATCAGCGCCGTTGCGACCGTCAGAGTATAAGAAGGACCACAAGGTAATCGGGACGCCATTTGGTAGCAGTGGCGGCGTGCCACCACAGTCAGCACTGCCTAATTCGCACACTCTACATTTTTACAGTTGGTCGCGCATCGACTGGAGCTCCCGGCAGTGTGGTAGCTCCTTTAACCGCCAAACTGCCAGGAACCTGAGACGATCGCCTGGCAACCACATTGGCGGCGCATGCGGACTGGAGAGCGACATCAGCGCCGTTGCGACCGTCACAGTATAAGAAGGAGCACAAGATAATCAGGACGCCATTTGGTAGCAGTGGTGGCGTGTCACCACTGTCAGCAATGCCTAATTCGCACAGTCTACATTTTTGCAGTTGGTCGCGCATCGACTGGAGATTCCGGCAGTGTGATAGCTCCTCTCACCGCCGGGCTGCCAGGAACCTGAGACGATCGCCTGGCAACCACATCGGCGGCGCATGCGGACTGGAGAGCGACATCAGCGCCGTTGCGACCGTCACAGTATAAGAAGGAGCACAAGATAATCGGGACGCCATTTGGTAGCAGTGGCGGCGTGTCACCACAGTCAGCACTGCCGTATTCGCACAGTCTACATTTTTGCATTTGGTCGCGCATCGACTGGAGCTCCCGGCAGTGTGATAGCTCCTCTCACCGACGGGCTGCCAGGAACCTGAGACGATCGCCTGGCAACCACATCTGCGGCGCATGCGGACTGGAGAGCGACATCAGCGCCGTTGTGACCATCACAGTATAAGAAGGAGCACAAGGGAATCGGGACGCCATTTGGTAGCAGTGGCGCGTGCCACCACAGTCAGGACTGCCTAATTCGCACACTCTACATTTTTGCAGTTGGTCGAGCAGCGACTGAAGCTCCCGGCAGTGTGATAGATCCTTTAACCGCCAAACTGCCAGGAACCTGAGACGATCGCCTGGCAACCACATCGGTGGCGCATGCGGACTGGAGAGCGACATAAGCGCCGTTGGGACCGTCACAGTATAAGAAGGAGCACAAGGTAATCGGGACGCCATTTGGTAGCAGTGGCGGCGTGCCACCTCAGTCAGCACTGCTTAATTCGCACACTACATTTTTGCAGTTGGTCGCGCATCGACTGGAGCTCCCAGCCGAGTGATATAGCTCCTTTAACCACCAAACTGACAGGAACCTGAGACGATCGCCTGGCAACCACATCGGCGGCGCATGCGGCCTGGAGAACGACATCAGCGCCTTTGCGACCGTCAGAGTATAAGAAGGACCACAAGGTAATCGGGACGCCATTTGGTAGCAGTGGCGGCGTGCCACCACAGTCAGCACTGCTTAATTCACACACTCTACATTTTTGCAGTTTGTCGCGCATCGACTGGAGCTCCCAGCCGACTGATATAGCTCCTTTAACCGCCAAACTGCCAGGAACCTGGGACGATCGCCTGGCAACTACATCGGCGGCGCATGCGGACTGGAGAACGACATCAGCGCCGTTGCGACCGTCAGAGTATAAGAAGGACCACAAGGTAATCGGGACGCCATTTGGTAGCAGTGGCGGCGTGCCACCACAGTCAGCACTGCCTAATTCGCACACTCTACATTTTTACAGTTGGTCGCGCATCGACTGGAGCTCCCGGCAGTGTGGTAGCTCCTTTAACCGCCAAACTGCCAGGAACCTGAGACGATCGCCTGGCAACCACATTGGCGGCGCATGCGGACTGGAGAGCGACATCAGCGCCGTTGCGACCGTCACAGTATAAGAAGGAGCACAAGATAATCAGGACGCCATTTGGTAGCAGTGGTGGCGTGTCACCACTGTCAGCAATGCCTAATTCGCACAGTCTACATTTTTGCAGTTGGTCGCGCATCGACTGGAGATTCCGGCAGTGTGATAGCTCCTCTCACCGCCGGGCTGCCAGGAACCTGAGACGATCGCCTGGCAACCACATCGGCTTCGCATGCGGACTGGAGAGCGACATCAGCGCCGTTGCGACCGTCACAGTATAAGAAGGAGCACAAGATAATCGGGACGCCATTTGGTAGCAGTGGCGGCGTGTCACCACAGTCAGCACTGCCTAATTCGCACACTCTACATTTTTGCAGTTGGTCGCGCATAGACTGGAGCTCCCGGCAGTGGGATAGCTCCTCTCACCGCCGGGCTGCCAGTAACCTGAGACGATCGCCTGGCAACCACATTGGCGGCGCATGCAGACTGGAGAGCGACATCAGCGCCGTTGCGATGGTCACAGTATAAGAAGGAGCACAAGGTAATGGGGACGCCATTTGGTAGCAGTGGCAGCGTGTCACCACAGTTGCACTGACGAATTCGCACAGTCTACAGTTTTGCAGTTGGTCGCGCATCGACTGGAGCTCCCAGCAGTGTGATAGCTCCTCTCACCGCCGGGCTGCCAGGAACCTGAGACTATCGCCTGGCAACCACATGGGCGGCGCATGCGGACTGGAGAGCGACATCAGCGCCGTTGGGACCGTCACAGTATAAGAAGGAGCACAAGGTATTCGGGACGCCATTTGGTAGCAGTGGCGGCGTGTCACCACAGTCAGCACTGCCGTATTCGCACAGTCTACATTTTTGCATTTGGTCGCGCATCGACTGGAGCTCCCGGCAGTGTGATAGCTCCTCTCACCGACGGGCTGCCAGGAACCTGAGACGATCGCCTGGCAACCACATCTGCGGCGCATGCGGACTGGAGAGCGACATCAGCGCCGTTGTGACCATCACAGTATAAGAAGGAGCACAAGGGAATCGGGACGCCATTTGGTAGCAGTGGCGCGTGCCACCACCGTCAGGACTGCCTAATTCGCACACTCTACATTTTTGCAGTTGGTCGAGCAGCGACTGAAGCTCCGGCAGTGTGATAGATCCTTTAACCGCCAAACTGCCAGGAACCTGAGACGATCGCCTGGCAACCACATCGGTGGCGCATGCGGACTGGAGAGCGACATAAGCGCCGTTGGGACCGTCACAGTATAAGAAGGAGCACAAGGTAATCGGGACGCCATTTGGTAGCAGTGGCGGCGTGCCACCTCAGTCAGCACTGCTTAATTCGCACACTACATTTTTGCAGTTGGTCGCGCATCGACTGGAGCTCCCAGCCGAGTGATATAGCTCCTTTAACCACCAAACTGACAGGAACCTGAGACGATCGCCTGGCAACCACATCGGCGGCGCATGCGGCCTGGAGAACGACATCAGCGCCTTTGCGACCGTCAGAGTATAAGAAGGACCACAAGGTAATCGGGACGCCATTTGGTAGCAGTGGCGGCGTGCCACCACAGTCAGCACTGCTTAATTCACACACTCTACATTTTTGCAGTTTGTCGCGCATCGACTGGAGCTCCCAGCCGACTGATATAGCTCCTTTAACCGCCAAACTGCCAGGAACCTGGGACGATCGCCTGGCAACTACATCGGCGGCGCATGCGGACTGGAGAACGACATCAGCGCCGTTGCGACCGTCAGAGTATAAGAAGGACCACAAGGTAATCGGGACGCCATTTGGTAGCAGTGGCGGCGTGCCACCACAGTCAGCACTGCCTAATTCGCACACTCTACATTTTTACAGTTGGTCGCGCATCGACTGGAGCTCCCGGCAGTGTGGTAGCTCCTTTAACCGCCAAACTGCCAGGAACCTGAGACGATCGCCTGGCAACCACATTGGCGGCGCATGCGGACTGGAGAGCGACATCAGCGCCGTTGCGACCGTCACAGTATAAGAAGGAGCACAAGATAATCAGGACGCCATTTGGTAGCAGTGGTGGCGTGTCACCACTGTCAGCAATGCCTAATTCGCACAGTCTACATTTTTGCAGTTGGTCGCGCATCGACTGGAGATTCCGGCAGTGTGATAGCTCCTCTCACCGCCGGGCTGCCAGGAACCTGAGACGATCGCCTGGCAACCACATCGGCGGCGCATGCGGACTGGAGAGCGACATCAGCGCCGTTGCGACCGTCACAGTATAAGAAGGAGCACAAGATAATCGGGACGCCATTTGGTAGCAGTGGCGGCGTGTCACCACAGTCAGCACTGCCTAATTCGCACACTCTACATTTTTGCAGTTGGTCGCGCATAGACTGGAGCTCCCGGCAGTGGGATAGCTCCTCTCACCGCCGGGCTGCCAGTAACCTGAGACGATCGCCTGGCAACCACATTGGCGGCGCATGCAGACTGGAGAGCGACATCAGTGCCGTTGCGATCGTCACAGTATAAGAAGGAGCACAAGGTTATCGGGACGCCATTTGGTAGCAGTGGCAGCGTGTCACCACAGTTTCACTGCCTTATTCGCACAGTCTACATTTTTGCATTTGGTCGCGCATCGACTGGAGCTCCCGGCAGTGTGATAGCTCCTCTCACCGCCGGGCTGCCAGGAACCTGAGACGATCGCCTGGCAACCACATCGGCGGCGCATGCGGACTGGAGAGCGACATCAGCGCCGTTGTGACCATCACAGTATAAGAAGGAGCACAAGGTAATCGGGACGCCATTTGGTAGCTGTGGCGGCATGCCACCACAGTCAGCACCGCCTAATTCGCACACTCTACATTTTTGCAGTTGGTCGAGCAGCGACTGAAGCTCCCGGCAGTGTGATAGATCCTTTAACCGCCAAACTGCCAGGAACCTGAGACGATCGCCTGGCAACCACATCGGTGGCGCATGCGGACTGGAGAGCGACATCAGCGCCGTTGGGACCGTCACAGTATAAGAAGCAGCACAAGGTAATCGGGACGCCATTTGGTAGCAGTGGCGGCGTGCCACCACAGTCAGCACTGCTTAATTCGCACACTACATTTTTGCAGTTGGTCGCGCATCGACTGGAGCTCCCAGCCGAGTGATATAGCTCCTTTAACCGCCAAACTGCCAGGAACCTGAGACTATCGCCTGGCAACCACATGGGCGGCGCATGCGGACTGGAGAGCGGCATCAGCGCCGTTGGGACCGTCACAGTATAAGAAGGAGCACGCGATAATCGGGACGCCATTTGGTAGCAGTGGCGGCGTGTCACCATAGTCAGAACTGCCTAATTCGCACAGTCTACATTTTTGCAGTTGGTCGCGCATCGACTGGAGCCCCGGCAGTGTGATAGCTCCTCTCACCGCCGGGCTGCCAGGAACCTGAGACGATCGCCTGGCAACCACATCGGCGGCGCATGCGGACTGGAGAGCGACATCAGCGCCGTTGGGACCGTCACAGTATAAGAAGGAGCACAAGGTATTCGGGACGCCATTTGGTAGCAGTGGCGGCGTGTCACCACAGTCAGCACTGCCTTATTCGCACAGTCTACATTTTTGCATTTGGTCGCGCATCGACTGGAGTTCCCGGCAGTGTGATAACTCCTCTCACCGCCGCGCTGCCAGGAACCTGAGGCGATCGCCTGGCAACCACATCGGCGGCGCATGCGGACTGGAGTGCGACATTAGCGCCGTTGGGACCGTCACAGTATAAGAAGGAGCACGAGATATTCGGGACGCCATTTGGTAGCAGTGGCGGCGTGTCACCCCAGTCAGATCTGCCTAATTCGCACAGTCTACATTTTTGCAGTTGGTCGCGCATCGACTGGAGCTCCCGGCAGTGTGATAGCTCCTCTCACCGCCGGGCTGCCAGGAACCTGAGACGATCGCCTGGCAACCACATCGGCGGCGCATGTGGACTGGAGAGCGACATCAGCGCCGTTGTGACCGTCACAGTATAAGAAGGAGCACAGTGTAATCGGGACGCCATTTGGTAGCAGTGGCGGCGTGTCACCACAGTCAGCAAAGCCTAATTCGCACACTCTACATTTTTGCAGTTGGTCGCGCATCGAATGGAGCTCCCGGCAATGTGGTAGCTCCTCTCACCGCCGGGCTGCCAGGAACCTGAGACGATCGCCTAGCAACCACATCGGCGGCGCATGCGGACTGGAGAGCGACATCAGCGCCGTTGCGACCGTCACAGTATAAGAATGAGCACAAGGTAACCGGGGACGCCATTTGGTAGGAGTGGCGGCATGTCACCACAGTATGCACTGCCTAATTTGCACACTCTACATTTTTGCAGTTGGTCGCGCATCGACTGGAGCTCCCGGCAGTGTGACAGCTCCTTTCACCGCCGGGCTGCCAGGAACCTGAGACGATCGCTGGCAACCACATCGGCGCCGCATGCGGACTGGAGAGCGACATCAGCGCCGTTGCGACCGTCACAGTATAAGAAGGAGCACAAGGTAATCGGGACGCCATTTGGTAGCTGTGGCGGCCTGTCACCACAGTCAGCACAGCCTAATTCGCACACTCTACATTTTTGCAGTTGGTCTCGCATAGACTGGAGCCCCCGGCAGTGTGATAGCTCCTTTCACCGCCGGGCTGTCAGGAGCCTGAGACGATCGCCTGGCAACCACATCGGCAACGCATGCGGACTGGAGAGCGACATCAGCGCCGTTGTGACCGTCACAGTATAAGAAGGAGCACAAGGTATTCGGCATGCCTTTTGGTAGCAGCGGCGGCGTGTCACCACAGTCAGCACTGCCTAATTCGCACAGTCTACATTTTTGCATTTGGTCGCGCATCGACTGGAGCTCCCGGCAGTGTGATAGCTCCTCTCACCGACGGGCTGCCAGGAACCTGAGACGATCGCCTGGCAACCACATCGGCGGCGCATGCGGACTGGAGAGCGACATCAGCGCCGTTGTGACCATCACAGTATAAGAAGGAGCACAAGGGAATCGGGACGCCATTTGGTAGCAGTGGCGCGTGCCACCACAGTCAGGACTGCCTAATTCGCACACTCTACATTTTTGCAGTTGGTCGAGCAGCGACTGAAGCTCCCGGCAGTGTGATAGATCCTTTAACCGCCAAACTGCCAGGAACCTGAGACGATCGCCTGGCAACCACATCGGTGGCGCATGCGGACTGGAGAGCGACATAAGCGCCGTTGGGACCGTCACAGTATAAGAAGGAGCACAAGGTAATCGGGACGCCATTTGGTAGCAGTGGCGGCGTGCCACCACAGTCAGCACTGCTTAATTCGCACACTACATTTTTGCAGTTGGTCGCGCATCGACTGGAGCTCCCAGCCGAGTGATATAGCTCCTTTAACCACCAAACTGACAGGAACCTGAGACGATCGCCTGGCAACCACATCGGCGGCGCATGCGGCCTGGAGAACGACATCAGCGCCTTTGCGACCGTCAGAGTATAAGAAGGACCACAAGGTAATCGGGACGCCATTTGGTAGCAGTGGCGGCGTGCCACCACAGTCAGCACTGCCTAATTCACACACTCTACATTTTTGCAGTTTGTCGCGCATCGACTGGAGCTCCCAGCCGACTGATATAGCTCCTTTAACCGCCAAACTGCCAGGAACCTGGGACGATCGCCTGGCAACTACATCGGCGGCGCATGCGGACTGGAGAACGACATCAGCGCCGTTGCGACCGTCAGAGTATAAGAAGGACCACAAGGTAATCGGGACGCCATTTGGTAGCAGTGGCGGCGTGCCACCACAGTCAGCACTGCCTAATTCGCACACTCTACATTTTTACAGTTGGTCGCGCATCGACTGGAGCTCCCGGCAGTGTGGTAGCTCCTTTAACCGCCAAACTGCCAGGAACCTGAGACGATCGCCTGGCAACCACATTGGCGGCGCATGCGGACTGGAGAGCGACATCAGCGCCGTTGCGACCGTCACAGTATAAGAAGGAGCACAAGATAATCAGGACGCCATTTGGTAGCAGTGGTGGCGTGTCACCACTGTCAGCAATGCCTAATTCGCACAGTCTACATTTTTGCAGTTGGTCGCGCATCGACTGGAGATTCCGGCAGTGTGATAGCTCCTCTCACCGCCGGGCTGCCAGGAACCTGAGACGATCGCCTGGCAACCACATCTGCGGCGCATGCGGACTGGAGAGCGACATCAGCGCC
This sequence comes from Amblyomma americanum, assembly GCF_052857255.1. NCBI lineage: Eukaryota > Metazoa > Arthropoda > Arachnida > Ixodida > Ixodidae > Amblyomma > Amblyomma americanum. Next base: position 24,468,274 of record NC_135499.1, on the reverse strand, counting down.
GTTGCGACCGTCACAGTATAAGAAGGAGCACAAGATAATCGGGACGCCATTTGGTAGCAGTGGCGGCGTGTCACCACAGTCAGCACTGCCTAATTCGCACACTCTACATTTTTGCAGTTGGTCGCGCATAGACTGGAGCTCCCGGCAGTGGGATAGCTCCTCTCACCGCCGGGCTGCCAGTAACCTGAGACGATCGCCTGGCAAGCACATTGGCGGCGCATGCAGACTGGAGAGCGACATCAGTGCCGTTGCGATCGTCACAGTATAAGAAGGAGCACAAGGTTATCGGGACGCCATTTGGTAGCAGTGGCAGCGTGTCACCACAGTTGCACTGCCTTATTCGCACAGTCTACATTTTTGCATTTGGTCGCGCATCGACTGGAGCTCCCGGCAGTGTGATAGCTCCTCTCACCGCCGGGCTGCCAGGAACCTGAGACGATCGCCTGGCAACCACATCGGCGGCGCATGCGGACTGGAGAGCGACATCAGCGCCGTTGTGACCATCACAGTATAAGGAGGAGCACAAGGTAATCGGGACGCCATTTGGTAGCTGTGGCGGCATGCCACCACAGTCAGCACCGCCTAATTCGCACACTCTACATTTTTGCAGTTGGTCGAGCAGCGACTGAAGCTCCCGGCAGTGTGATAGATCCTTTAACCGCCAAACTGCCAGGAACCTGAGACGATCGCCTGGCAACCACATCGGTGGCGCATGCGGACTGGAGAGCGACATCAGCGCCGTTGGGACCGTCACAGTATAAGAAGCAGCACAAGGTAATCGGGACGCCATTTGGTAGCAGTGGCGGCGTGCCACCACAGTCAGCACTGCTTAATTCGCACACTACATTTTTGCAGTTGGTCGCGCATCGACTGGAGCTCCCAGCCGAGTGATATAGCTCCTTTAACCGCCAAACTGCCAGGAACCTGAGACTATCGCCTGGCAACCACATGGGCGGCGCATGCGGACTGGAGAGCGGCATCAGCCCCGTTGGGACCGTCACAGTATAAGAAGGAGCACGCGATAATCGGGACGCCATTTGATAGCAGTGGCGGCGTGTCACCATAGTCAGAACTGCCTAATTCGCACAGTCTACATTTTTGCAGTTGGTCGCGCATCGACTGGAGCCCCGGCAGTGTGATAGCTCCTCTCACCGCCGGGCTGCCAGGAACCTGAGACGATCGCCTGGCAACCACATCGGCGGCGCATGCGGACTGGAGAGCGACATCAGCGCCGTTGGGACCGTCACAGTATAAGAAGGAGCACAAGGTATTCGGGACGCCATTTGGTAGCAGTGGCGGCGTGTCACCACAGTCAGCACTGCCTTATTCGCACAGTCTACATTTTTGCAGTTGGTCGCGCATAGACTGGAGCTCCCGGCAGTGGGATAGCTCCTCTCACCGCCGGGCTGCCAGTAACCTGAGACGATCGCCTGGCAACCACATTGGCGGCGCATGCAGACTGGAGAGCGACATCAGTGCCGTTGCGATCGTCACAGTATAAGAAGGAGCACAAGGTTATCGGGACGCCATTTGGTAGCAGTGGCAGCGTGTCACCACAGTTGCACTGCCTTATTCGCACAGTCTACATTTTTGCAGTTGGTCGCGCATCGACTGGAGCTCCCGGCAGTGTGATAGCTCCTCTCACCGCCGGGCTGCCAGGAACCTGAGACGATCGCCTGGCAACCACATCGGCGGCGCATGTGGACTGGAGAGCGACATCAGCGCCGTTGTGACCGTCACAGTGTAAGAATGAGCACAAGGTAACCAGGACGCCATTTGGTAGGAGTGGCGGCATGTCACCACAGTATGCACTGCCTAATTCGCACACTCTACATTTTTGCAGTTGGTCGCGCATCGACTGGAGCTCCCGGCAGTGTGACAGCTCCTTTCACCGCCGGGCTGCCAGGAACCTGAGACGATCGCTGGCAACCACATCGGCGCCGCATGCGGACTGGAGAGCGACATCAGCGCCGTTGCGACCGTCACAGTATAAGAAGGAGCACAAGGTAATCGGGACGCCATTTGGTAGCTGTGGCGGCCTGTCACCACAGTCAGCACAGCCTAATTCGCACACTCTACATTTTTGCAGTTGGTCTCGCATAGACTGGAGCCCCCGGCAGTGTGATAGCTCCTTTGACCGCCGGGCTGCCAGGAGCCTGAGACGATCGCCTGGCAACCACATCGGCAACGCATGCGGACTGGAGAGCGACATCAGCGCCGTTGTGACCGTCACAGTATAAGAAGGAGCACAAGGTATTCGGCATGCCTTTTGGTAGCAGCGGCGGCGTGTCACCACAGTCAGCACTGCCTAATTCGCACACTCTACATTTTTGCAGTTGGTCGCGCATCGACTGGAGCTCCCAGCCGAGTGATATAGCTCCTTTAACCGCCAAACTGCCAGGAACCTGAGACTATCGCCTGGCAACCACATGGGCGGCGCATGCGGACTGGAGAGCGGCATCAGCCCCGTTGGGACCGTCACAGTATAAGAAGGAGCACGCGATAATCGGGACGCCATTTGGTAGCAGTGGCGGCGTGTCACCATAGTCAGAACTGCCTAATTCGCACAGTCTACATTTTTGCAGTTGGTCGCGCATCGACTGGAGCCCCGGCAGTGTGATAGCTCCTCTCACCGCCGGGCTGCCAGGAACCTGAGACGATCGCCTGGCAACCACATCGGCGGCGCATGCGGACTGGAGAGCGACATCAGCGCCGTTGGGACCGTCACAGTATAAGAAGGAGCACAAGGTATTCGGGACGCCATTTGGTAGCAGTGGCGGCGTGTCACCACAGTCAGCACTGCCTTATTCGCACAGTCTACATTTTTGCAGTTGGTCGCGCATAGACTGGAGCTCCCGGCAGTGGGATAGCTCCTCTCACCGCCGGGCTGCCAGTAACCTGAGACGATCGCCTGGCAACCACATTGGCGGCGCATGCAGACTGGAGAGCGACATCAGTGCCGTTGCGATCGTCACAGTATAAGAAGGAGCACAAGGTTATCGGGACGCCATTTGGTAGCAGTGGCAGCGTGTCACCACAGTTGCACTGCCTTATTCGCACAGTCTACATTTTTGCAGTTGGTCGCGCATCGACTGGAGCTCCCGGCAGTGTGATAGCTCCTCTCACCGCCGGGCTGCCAGGAACCTGAGACGATCGCCTGGCAACCACATCGGCGGCGCATGTGGACTGGAGAGCGACATCAGCGCCGTTGTGACCGTCACAGTATAAGAATGAGCACAAGGTAACCAGGACGCCATTTGGTAGGAGTGGCGGCATGTCACCACAGTATGCACTGCCTAATTCGCACACTCTACATTTTTGCAGTTGGTCGCGCATCGACTGGAGCTCCCGGCAGTGTGACAGCTCCTTTCACCGCCGGGCTGCCAGGAACCTGAGACGATCGCTGGCAACCACATCGGCGCCGCATGCGGACTGGAGAGCGACATCAGCGCCGTTGCGACCGTCACAGTATAAGAAGGAGCACAAGGTAATCGGGACGCCATTTGGTAGCTGTGGCGGCCTGTCACCACAGTCAGCACAGCCTAATTCGCACACTCTACATTTTTGCAGTTGGTCTCGCATAGACTGGAGCCCCCGGCAGTGTGATAGCTCCTTTCACCGCCGGGCTGCCAGGAGCCTGAGACGATCGCCTGGCAACCACATCGGCAACGCATGCGGACTTGAGAGCGACATCAGCGCCGTTGTGACCGTCACAGTATAAGAAGGAGCACAAGGTATTCGGCATGCCTTTTGGTAGCAGCGGCGGCGTGTCACCACAGTCAGCACTGCCTAATTCGCACACTCTACATTTTTGCAGTTGGTCGCGCATCGACTGGAGCTCCCGTCAGTGTGATAGCTCCTCTCACCGCCGGGCTGCCAGGTACCTGAGACGATCGCCTAGCAACCACATCGGCGGCGCATGCGGACTGGAGAGCGACATCAGCGCCGTTGCGACCGTCACAGTATAAGAAGGAGCACAAGGTAATCGGGACGCCATTTGGTAGCAGTGGCGGCGTGTCACCACAGTATGCACTGCCTAATTCGCACACTCTACATTTTTGCAGTTGGTCGCGCATCGACTGGAGTTCCCGGCAGTGTGATAACTCCTCTCACCGCCGCGCTGCCAGGAACCTGAGGCGATCGCCTGGCAACCACATCGGCGGCGCATGCGGACTGGAGTGCGACATTAGCGCCGTTGGGACCGTCACAGTATAAGAAGGAGCACGAGATATTCGGGACGCCATTTGGTAGCAGTGGCGGCGTGTCACCCCAGTCAGATCTGCCTAATTCGCACAGTCTACATTTTTGCAGTTGGTCGCGCATCGACTGGAGCTCCCGGCAGTGTGATAGCTCCTCTCACCGCCGGGCTGCCAGGAACCTGAGACGATCGCCTGGCAACCACATCGGCGGCGCATGTGGACTGGAGAGCGACATCAGCGCCGTTGTGACCGTCACAGTATAAGAAGGAGCACAGTGTAATCGGGACGCCATTTGGTAGCAGTGGCGGCGTGTCACCACAGTCAGCAAAGCCTAATTCGCACACTCTACATTTTTGCAGTTGGTCGCGCATCGAATGGAGCTCCCGGCAATGTGGTAGCTCCTCTCACCGCCGGGCTGCCAGGAACCTGAGACGATCGCCTAGCAACCACATCGGCGGCGCATGCGGACTGGAGAGCGACATCAGCGCCGTTGCGACCGTCACAGTATAAGAATGAGCACAAGGTAACCGGGACGCCATTTGGTAGGAGTGGCGGCATGTCACCACAGTATGCACTGCCTAATTTGCACACTCTACATTTTTGCAGTTGGTCGCGCATCGACTGGAGCTCCCGGCAGTGTGACAGCTCCTTTCACCGCCGGGCTGCCAGGAACCTGAGACGATCGCTGGCAACCACATCGGCGCCGCATGCGGACTGGAGAGCGACATCAGCGCCGTTGCGACCGTCACAGTATAAGAAGGAGCACAAGGTAATCGGGACGCCATTTGGTAGCTGTGGCGGCCTGTCACCACAGTCAGCACAGCCTAATTCGCACACTCTACATTTTTGCAGTTGGTCTCGCATAGACTGGAGCCCCCGGCAGTGTGATAGCTCCTTTCACCGCCGGGCTGTCAGGAGCCTGAGACGATCGCCTGGCAACCACATCGGCAACGCATGCGGACTGGAGAGCGACATCAGCGCCGTTGTGACCGTCACAGTATAAGAAGGAGCACAAGGTATTCGGCATGCCTTTTGGTAGCAGCGGCGGCGTGTCACCACAGTCAGCACTGCCTAATTCGCACAGTCTACATTTTTGCATTTGGTCACGCATCGACTGGAGCTCCCGGCAGTGTGATAGCTCCTCTCACCGACGGGCTGCCAGGAACCTGAGACGATCGCCTGGCAACCACATCGGCGGCGCATGCGGACTGGAGAGCGACATCAGCGCCGTTGTGACCATCACAGTATAAGAAGGAGCACAAGGGAATCGGGACGCCATTTGGTAGCAGTGGCGCGTGCCACCACAGTCAGGACTGCCTAATTCGCACACTCTACATTTTTGCAGTTGGTCGAGCAGCGACTGAAGCTCCCGGCAGTGTGATAGATCCTTTAACCGCCAAACTGCCAGGAACCTGAGACGATCGCCTGGCAACCACATCGGTGGCGCATGCGGACTGGAGAGCGACATAAGCGCCGTTGGGACCGTCACAGTATAAGAAGGAGCACAAGGTAATCGGGACGCCATTTGGTAGCAGTGGCGGCGTGCCACCACAGTCAGCACTGCTTAATTCGCACACTACATTTTTGCAGTTGGTCGCGCATCGACTGGAGCTCCCAGCCGAGTGATATAGCTCCTTTAACCACCAAACTGACAGGAACCTGAGACGATCGCCTGGCAACCACATCGGCGGCGCATGCGGCCTGGAGAACGACATCAGCGCCTTTGCGACCGTCAGAGTATAAGAAGGACCACAAGGTAATCGGGACGGGACCACAAGGTAATCGGGACGCCATTTGGTAGTCAGTGGCGGCGTGCCACCACAGTCAGCACTGCCTAATTCACACACTCTACATTTTTGCAGTTTGTCGCGCATCGACTGGAGCTCCCAGCCGACTTGATATAGCTCCTTTAACCGCCAAACTGCCAGGAACCTGGGACGATCGCCTGGCAACTACATCGGCGGCGCATGCGGACTGGAGAACGACATCAGCGCCGTTGCGACCGTCAGAGTATAAGAAGGACCACAAGGTAATCGGGACGCCATTTGGTAGCAGTGGCGGCGTGCCACCCACAGTCAGCACTGCCTAATTCGCACACTCTACATTTTTACAGTTGGTCGCGCATCGACTGGAGCTCCCGGCAGTGTGGTAGCTCCTTTAACCGCCAAACTGCCAGGAACCTGAGACGATCGCCTGGCAACCACATTGGCGGCGCATGCGGGACTGGAGAGCGACATCAGCGCCGTTGCGACCGTCACAGTATAAGAAGGAGCACAAGATAATCAGGACGCCATTTGGTAGCAGTGGTGGCGTGTCACCACTGTCAGCAATGCCTAATTCGCACAGTCTACATTTTTGCAGTTGGTCGCGCATCGACTGGAGATTCCGGCAGTGTGATAGCTCCTCTCACCGCCGGGCTGCCAGGAACCTGAGACGATCGCCTGGCAACCACATCTGCGGCGCATGCGGACTGGAGAGCGACATCAGCGCCGTTGCGACCGTCACAGTATAAGAAGGAGCACAAGATAATCGGGACGCCATTTGGTAGCAGTGGCGGCGTGTCACCACAGTCAGCACTGCCTAATTCGCACACTCTACATTTTTGCAGTTGGTCGCGCATAGACTGGAGCTCCCGGCAGTGGGATAGCTCCTCTCACCGCCGGGATGCCAGTAACCTGAGACGATCGCCTGGCAAGCACATTGGCGGCGCATGCAGACTGGAGAGCGACATCAGTGCCGTTGCGATCGTCACAAGTATAAGAAGGAGCACAAGGTTATCGGGACGCCATTTGGTAGCAGTGGCAGCGTGTCACCACAGTTGCACTGCCTTATTCGCACAGTCTACATTTTTTGCATTTGGTCCGCGCATCGACTGGAGCTCCCGGCAGTGTGATAGCTCCTCTCACCGCCGGGCTGCCAGGAACCTGAGACGATCGCCTGGCAACCACATCGGCGGCGCATGCGGACTGGAGAGCGACATCAGCGCCGTTGTGACCATCACAGTATAAGGAGGAGCACAAGGTAATCGGGACGCCATTTGGTAGCTGTGGCGGCATGCCACCACAGTCAGCACCGCCTAATTCGCACACTCTACATTTTTGCAGTTGGTCGAGCAGCGACTGAAGCTCCCGGCAGTGTGATAGATCCTTTAACGCCAAACTGCCAGGAACCTGAGACGATCGCCTGGCAACCACATCGGTGGCGCATGCGGACTGGAGAGCGACATCAGCGCCGTTGGGACCGTCACAGTATAAGAAGCAGCGCAAGGTAATCGGGACGCCATTTGGTAGCAGTGGCGGCGTGCCACCACAGTCAGCACTGCTTAATTCGCACACTACATTTTTGCAGTTGGTCGCGCATCGACTGGAGCTCCCAGCCGCAGTGATATAGCTCCTTTAACCGCCAAACTGCCAGGAACCTGAGACTATCGCTGGCAACCACATGGGCGGCGCATGCGGACTGGAGAGCGGCATCAGCCCCGTTGGGACCGTCACAGTATAAGAAGGAGCACGCGATAATCGGGACGCCATTTGATAGCAGTGGCGGCGTGTCACCATAGTCAGAACTGCCTAATTCGCACAGTCTACATTTTTGCAGTTGGTCGCGCATCGACTGGAGCCCCGGCAGTGTGATAGCTCCTCTCACCGCCGGGCTGCCAGGAACCTGAGACGATCGCCTGGCAACCACATCGGCGGCGCATGCGGACTGGAGAGCGACATCAGCGCCGTTGGGACCGTCACAGTATAAGAAGGAGCACAAGGTATTCGGGACGCCATTTGGTAGCAGTGGCGGCGTGTCACCACAGTCAGCACTGCCTTATTCGCACAGTCTACATTTTTGCAGTTGGTCGCGCATAGACTGGAGCTCCCGGCAGTGGGATAGCTCCTCTCACCGCCGGGCTGCCGTAACCTGAGACGATCGCCTGGCAACCACATTGGCGGCGCATGCAGACTGGAGAGCGACATCAGTGCCGTTGCGATCGTCACAGTATAAGAAGGAGCACAAGGTTATCGGGACGCCATTTGGTAGCAGTGGCAGCGTGTCACCACAGTTGCACTGCCTTATTCGCACAGTCTACATTTTTGCAGTTGGTCGCGCATCGACTGGAGCTCCCGGCAGTGTGATAGCTCCTCTCACCGCCGGGCTGCCAGGAACCCTGAGACGATCGCCTGGCAACCACATCGGCGGCGCATGTGGACTGGAGAGCGACATCAGCGCCGTTGTGACCGTCACAGTATAAGAATGAGCACAAGGTAACCAGGACGCCATTTGGTAGGAGTGGCGGCATGTCACCACAGTATGCACTGCCTAATTCGCACACTCTACATTTTTGCAGTTGGTCGCGCATCGACTGGAGCTCCCGGCAGTGTGACAGCTCCTTTCACCGCCGGGCTGCCAGGAACCTGAGACGATCGCTGGCAACACATCGGGCCGCATGCGGACTGGAGAGCGACATCAGCGCCGTTGCGACCGTCACAGTATAAGAAGGAGCACAAGGTAATCGGGACGCCATTTGGTAGCTGTGGCGGCCTGTCACCACAGTCAGCACAGCCTAATTCGCACACTCTACATTTTTGCAGTTGGTCTCGCATAGACTGGAGCCCCCGGCAGTGTGATAGCTTCCTTTCACCGCCGGGCTGCCAGGAGCCTGAGACGATCGCCTGGCAACCACATCGGCAACGCATGCGGACTGGAGAGCGACATCAGCGCCGTTGTGACCGTCAAAGTATAAGAAGGAGCACAAGGTATTCGGCATGCCTTTTGGTAGCAGCGGCGGCGTGTCACCACAGTCAGCACTGCCTAATTCGCACACTCTACATTTTTGCAGTGGGTCGCGCATCGACTGGAGCTCCCAGCCGAGTGATATAGCTCCTTTAACCGCCAAACTGCCAGGAACCTGAGACTATCGCCTGGCAACCACATGGGCGGCGCATGCGGACTGGAGAGCGGCATCAGCCCCGTTGGGACCGTCACAGTATAAGAAGGAGCACGCGATAATCGGGACGCCATTTGGTAGCAGTGGCGGGCGTGTCACCATAGTCAGAACTGCCTAATTCGCACAGTCTACATTTTTGCAGTTGGTCGCGCATCGACTGGAGCCCCGGCAGTGTGGATAGCTCCTCTCACCGCCGGGCTGCCAGGAACCTGAGACGATCGCCTGGCAACCACATCGGCGGGCGCATGCGGACTGGAGAGCGACATCAGCGCCGTTGGGACCGTCACAGTATAAGAAGGAGCACAAGGTATTCGGGACGCCATTTGGTAGCAGTGGCGGCGTGTCACCACAGTCAGCACTGCCTTATTCGCACAGTCTACATTTTTGCAGTTGGTCGCGCATAGACTGGAGCTCCCGGCAGTGGGATAGCTCCTCTCACCGCCGGGCTGCCAGTAACCTGAGACGATCGCCTGGCAACCACATTGGCGGCGCATGCAGACTGGAGAGCGACATCAGTGCCGTTGCGATCGTCACAGTATAAGAAGGAGCACAAGGTTATCGGGACGCCATTTGGTAGCAGTGGCAGCGTGTCACCACAGTTGCACTGCCTTATTCGCACAGTCTACATTTTGCAGTTGGTCGCGCATCGACTGGAGCTCCCGGCAGTGTGATAGCTCCTCTCACCGCCGGGCTGCCAGGAACCTGAGACGATCGCCTGGCAACCACATCGGCGGCGCATGTGGACTGGAGAGCGACATCAGCGCCGTTGTGACCGTCACAGTATAAGAATGAGCACAAGGTAACCAGGACGCCATTTGGTAGGAGTGGCGGCATGTCACCACAGTATGCACTGCCTAATTCGCACACTCTACATTTTTGCAGTTGGTCGCGCATCGACTGGAGCTCCCGGCAGTGTGACAGCTCCTTTCACCGCCGGGCTGCCAGGAACCTGAGACGATCGCTGGCAACCACATCGGCGCGCATGCGGACTGGAGAGCGACATCAGCGCCGTTGCGACCGTCACAGTATAAGAAGGAGCACAAGGTAATCGGGGACGCCATTTGGGTAGCTGTGGCGGCCTGTCACCACAGTCAGCACAGCCTAATTCGCACACTCTACATTTTTGCAGTTGGTCTCGCATAGACTGGAGCCCCCGGCAGTGTGATAGCTCCTTTCACCGCCGGGCTGCCAGGAGCCTGAGACGATCGCCTGGCAACCACATCGGCAACGCATGCGGACTGGAGAGCGACATCAGCGCCGTTGTGACCGTCACAGTATAAGAAGGAGCACAAGGTATTCGGCATGCCTTTTGGTAGCAGCGGCGGCGTGTCACCACAGTCAGCACTGCCTAATTCGCACACTCTACATTTTTGCAGTTGGTCGCGCATCGACTGGAGCTCCCAGCCGAGTGATATAGCTCCTTTAACCGCCAAACTGCCAGGAACCTGAGACTATCGCCTGGCAACCACATGGGCGGCGCATGCGGGACTGGAGAGCGGCATCAGCCCCGTTGGGACCGTCACAGTATAAGAAGGAGCACGCGATAATCGGGACGCCATTTGGTAGCAGTGGCGGCGTGTCACCATAGTCAGAACTGCCTAATTCGCACAGTCTACATTTTTGCAGTTGGTCGCGCATCGACTGGAGCCCCGGCAGTGTGATAGCTCCTCTCACCGCCGGGCTGCCAGGAACCTGAGACGATCGCCTGGCAACCACATCGGCGGCGCATGCGGACTGGAGAGCGACATCAGCGCCGTTGGGACCGTCACAGTATAAGAAGGAGCACAAGGTATTCGGGACGCCATTTGGTAGCAGTGGCGGCGTGTCACCACAGTCAGCACTGCCTTATTCGCACAGTCTACATTTTTGCAGTTGGTCGCGCATAGACTGGAGCTCCCGGCAGTGGATAGCTCCTCTCACCGCCGGGCTGCCAGTAACCTGAGACGATCGCCTGGCAACCACATTGGCGGCGCATGCAGACTGGAGAGCGACATCAGTGCCGTTGCGATCGTCACAGTATAAGAAGGAGCACAAGGTTATCGGGACGCCATTTGGTAGCAGTGGCAGCGTGTCACCACAGTTGCACTGCCTTATTCGCACAGTCTACATTTTTGCAGTTGGTCGCGCATCGACTGGAGCTCCCGGCAGTGTGATAGCTCCTCTCACCGCCGGGCTGCCAGGAACCTGAGACGATCGCCTGGCAACCACATCGGCGGCGCATGTGGACTGGAGAGCGACATCAGCGCCGTTGTGACCGTCACAGTATAAGAATGAGCACAAGGTAACCAGGACGCCATTTGGTAGGAGTGGCGGCATGTCACCACAGTATGCACTGCCTAATTCGCACACTCTACATTTTTGCAGTTGGTCGCGCATCGACTGGAGCTCCCGGCAGTGTGACAGCTCCTTTCACCGCCGGGCTGCCAGGAACCTGAGACGATCGCTGGCAACCACATCGGCGCCGCATGCGGACTGGAGAGCGACATCAGCGCCGTTGCGACCGTCACAGTATAAGAAGGAGCACAAGGTAATCGGGACGCCATTTGGTAGCTGTGGCGGCCTGTCACCACAGTCAGCACAGCCTAATTCGCACACTCTACATTTTTGCAGTTGGTCTCGCATAGACTGGAGCCCCCGGCAGTGTGATAGCTCCTTTCACCGCCGGGCTGCCAGGAGCCTGAGACGATCGCCTGGCAACCACATCGGCAACGCATGCGGACTTGAGAGCGACATCAGCGCCGTTGTGACCGTCACAGTATAAGAAGGAGCACAAGGTATTCGGCATGCCTTTTGGTAGCAGCGGCGGCGTGTCACCACAGTCAGCACTGCCTAATTCGCACACTCTACATTTTTGCAGTTGGTCGCGCATCGACTGGAGCTCCCGTCAGTGTGATAGCTCCTCTCACCGCCGGGCTGCCAGGTACCTGAGACGATCGCCTAGCAACCACATCGGCGGCGCATGCGGACTGGAGAGCGACATCAGCGCCGTTGCGACCGTCACAGTATAAGAAGGAGCACAAGGTAATCGGGACGCCATTTGGTAGCAGTGGCGGCGTGTCACCACAGTATGCACTGCCTAATTCGCACACTCTACATTTTTGCAGTTGGTCGCGCATCGACTGGAGCTCCCGGCAGTGTGATAGCTCCTTTCACCGCCGGGCTGCCAGGAACCTGAGACGATCGCTGGCAACAACATCGGCGGCGCATGCGGACTGGAGAGCGACATCAGCGCCGTTGGGACCGTCACAGTATAAGAAGGAGCACAAGGTAAACGGGACGTCATTTGGTAGCAGTGGTGGCGTGTCACCACTGTCAGCAATGCCTAATTCGCACAGTCTACATTTTTGCCGTTGGTCGCGCATCGACTGGAGCTCCCGGCAGTGTGATAGCTCCTCTCACCGCCGGGCTGCCAGGAACCTGAGACGATCGCCTGGCAACCACATCGGCGGCGCATGTGGACTGGAGAGCGACATCAGCGCCGTTGTGACCGTCACAGTATAAGAAGGAGCACAATATAATCGGGACGCCATTTGGTAGCAGTGGCGGCGTGTCACCACAGTCAGCAAAGCCTAATTCGCACACTCTACATTTTTGCAGATGGTCGCGCATCGAATGAAGCTCCCGGCAATGTGATAGCTCCTCTCACCGCCGGGCTGCCAGGAACCTGAGACGATCGCCTAGCAACCACATCGGCGGCGCATGCGGACTGGAGAGCGACATCAGCGCCGTTGCGACCGTCACAGTATAAGAAGGAGCACAAGGTAACCGGGACGCCATTTGGTAGGAGTGGCGGCATGTCACCACAGTATGCACTGCCTAATTCGCACACTCTACATTTTTGCAGTTGGTCGCGCATCGACTGGAGCTCCCGGCAGTGTGACAGCTCCTTTCACCGCCGGGCTGCCAGGAACCTGAGACGATCGCTGGCAACCACATCGGCGGCGCATGCGGACTGGAGAGCGACATCAGCGCCGTTGCGACCGTCACAGTATAAGAAGGAGCACAAGGTAATCGGGACGCCATTTAGTAGCAGTGGCGGCCTGTCACCACAGTCAGCACAGCCTAATTCGCACACTCTACATTTTTGCAGTTGGTCTCGCATAGACTGGAGCTCCCGGCAGTGTGATAGCTCCTTTCACCGCCGGGCTGCCAGGAGCCTGAGACGATCGCCTGGCAACCACATCGGCAACGCATGCGGACTGGAGAGCGACATCAGCGCCGTTGTGACCGTCACAGTATAAGAAGGAGCACAAGGTAACCGGCATGCCATTTGGTAGCAGCGGCGGCGTGTCACCACAGTCAGCACTGCCTAATTCGCACACTCTACATTTTTGCAGTTGGTCGCGCATCGACTGGAGCTCCCGTCAGTGTGATAGCTCCTCTCACCGCCGGGCTGCCAGGTACCTGAGACGATCGCCTAGCAACCACATCGGCGGCGCATGCGGACTGGAGAGCGACATCAGCGCCGTTGCGACCGTCACAGTATAAGAAGGAGCACAAGGTAATCGGGACGCCATTTGGTAGCAGTGGCGGCGTGTCACCACAGTATGCACTGCCTAATTCGCACACTCTACATTTTTGCAGTTGGTCGCGCATCGACTGGAGCTCCCGGCAGTGTGATAGTTCCTTTCACCGCCAGGCTGCCAGGAACCTGAGACGATCGCTGGCAACAACATCGGCGGCGCATGCGGACTGGAGAGCGACATCAGCGCCGTTGGGACCGTCACAGTATAAGAAGGAGCACAAGGTAAACGGGACGTCATTTGGTAGCAGTGGTGGCGTGTCACCACTGTCAGCAATGCCTAATTCGCACAGTCTACATTTTTGCAGTTGGTCGCGCATCGACTGGAGATTCCGGCAGTGTGATAGCTCCTCTCACCGCCGGGCTGCCAGTAACCTGAGACGATCGCCTGGCAACCACATTGGCGGCGCATGCAGACTGGAGAGCGACATCAGTGCCGTTGCGATCGTCACAGTATAAGAAGGAGCACAAGGTTATCGGGACGCCATTTGGTAGCAGTGGCAGCGTGTCACCACAGTTGCACTGCCTTATTCGCACAGTCTACATTTTTGCATTTGGTCGCGCATCGACTGGAGCTCCCGGCAGTGTGATAGCTCCTCTCACCGCCGGGCTGCCAGGAACCTGAGACGATCGCCTGGCAACCACATCGGCGGCGCATGCGGACTGGAGAGCGACATCAGCGCCGTTGTGACCATCACAGTATAAGAAGGAGCACAAGGTAATCGGGACGCCATTTGGTAGCTGTGGCGGCATGCCACCACAGTCAGCACCGCCTAATTCGCACACTCTACATTTTTGCAGTTGGTCGAGCAGCGACTGAAGCTCCCGGCAGTGTGATAGATCCTTTAACCGCCAAACTGCCAGGAACCTGAGACGATCGCCTGGCAACCACATCGGTGGCGCATGCGGACTGGAGAGCGACATCAGCGCCGTTGGGACCGTCACAGTATAAGAAGCAGCACAAGGTAATCGGGACGCCATTTGGTAGCAGTGGCGGCGTGCCACCACAGTCAGCACTGCTTAATTCGCACACTACATTTTTGCAGTTGGTCGCGCATCGACTGGAGCTCCCAGCCGAGTGATATAGCTCCTTTAACCGCCAAACTGCCAGGAACCTGAGACTATCGCCTGGCAACCACATGGGCGGCGCATGCGGACTGGAGAGCGGCATCAGCGCCGTTGGGACCGTCACAGTATAAGAAGGAGCACGCGATAATCGGGACGCCATTTGGTAGCAGTGGCGGCGTGTCACCATAGTCAGAACTGCCTAATTCGCACAGTCTACATTTTTGCAGTTGGTCGCGCATCGACTGGAGCCCCGGCAGTGTGATAGCTCCTCTCACCGCCGGGCTGCCAGGAACCTGAGACGATCGCCTGGCAACCACATCGGCGGCGCATGCGGACTGGAGAGCGACATCAGCGCCGTTGGGACCGTCACAGTATAAGAAGGAGCACAAGGTATTCGGGACGCCATTTGGTAGCAGTGGCGGCGTGTCACCACAGTCAGCACTGCCTTATTCGCACAGTCTACATTTTTGCATTTGGTCGCGCATCGACTGGAGTTCCCGGCAGTGTGATAGCTCCTCTCACCGCCGCGCTGCCAGGAACCTGAGGCGATCGCCTGGCAACCACATCGGCGGCGCATGCGGACTGGAGTGCGACATTAGCGCCGTTGGGACCGTCACAGTATAAGAAGGAGCACGAGATATTCGGGACGCCATTTGGTAGCAGTGGCGGCGTGTCACCCCAGTCAGATCTGCCTAATTCGCACAGTCTACATTTTTGCAGTTGGTCGCGCATCGACTGGAGCTCCCGGCAGTGTGATAGCTCCTCTCACCGCCGGGCTGCCAGGAACCTGAGACGATCGCCTGGCAACCACATCGGCGGCGCATGTGGACTGGAGAGCGACATCAGCGCCGTTGTGACCGTCACAGTATAAGAAGGAGCACAATGTAATCGGGACGCCATTTGGTAGCAGTGGCGGCGTGTCACCACAGTCAGCAAAGCCTAATTCGCACACTCTACATTTTTGCAGTTGGTCGCGCATCGAATGGAGCTCCCGGCAATGTGGTAGCTCCTCTCACCGCCGGGCTGCCAGGAACCTGAGACGATCGCCTAGCAACCACATCGGCGGCGCATGCGGACTGGAGAGCGACATCAGCGCCGTTGCGACCGTCACAGTATAAGAATGAGCACAAGGTAACCGGGACGCCATTTGGTAGGAGTGGCGGCATGTCACCACAGTATGCACTGCCTAATTCGCACACTCTACATTTTTGCAGTTGGTCGCGCATCGACTGGAGCTCCCGGCAGTGTGACAGCTCCTTTCACCGCCGGGCTGCCAGGAACCTGAGACGATCGCTGGCAACCACATCGGCGCCGCATGCGGACTGGAGAGCGACATCAGCGCCGTTGCGACCGTCACAGTATAAGAAGGAGCACAAGGTAATCGGGACGCCATTTGGTAGCTGTGGCGGCCTGTCACCACAGTCAGCACAGCCTAATTCGCACACTCTACATTTTTGCAGTTGGTCTCGCATAGACTGGAGCCCCCGGCAGTGTGATAGCTCCTTTCACCGCCGGGCTGCCAGGAGCCTGAGACGATCGCCTGGCAACCACATCGGCAACGCATGCGGACTGGAGAGCGACATCAGCGCCGTTGTGACCGTCACAGTATAAGAAGGAGCACAAGGTAACCGGCATGCCATTTGGTAGCAGCGGCGGCGTGTCACCACAGTCAGCACTGCCTAATTCGCACACTCTACATTTTTGCAGTTGGTCGCGCATCGACTGGAGCTCCCGTCAGTGTGATAGCTCCTCTCACCGCCGGGCTGCCAGGTACCTGAGACGATCGCCTAGCAACCACATCGGCGGCGCATGCGGACTGGAGAGCGACATCAGCGCCGTTGCGACCGTCACAGTATAAGAAGGAGCACAAGGTAATCGGGACGCCATTTGGTAGCAGTGGCGGCGTGTCACCACAGTATGCACTGCCTAATTCGCACACTCTACATTTTTGCAGTTGGTCGCGCATCGACTGGAGCTCCCGGCAGTGTGATAGCTCCTTTCACCGCCGGGCTGCCAGGAACCTGAGACGATCGCTGGCAACAACATCGGCGGCGCATGCGGACTGGAGAGCGACATCAGCGCCGTTGGGACCGTCACAGTATAAGAAGGAGCACAAGGTAAACGGGACGTCATTTGGTAGCAGTGGTGGCGTGTCACCACTGTCAGCAATGCCTAATTCGCACAGTCTACATTTTTGCCGTTGGTCGCGCATCGACTGGAGCTCCCGGCAGTGTGATAGCTCCTCTCACCGCCGGGCTGCCAGGAACCTGAGACGATCGCCTGGCAACCACATCGGCGGCGCATGTGGACTGGAGAGCGACATCAGCGCCGTTGTGACCGTCACAGTATAAGAAGGAGCACAATATAATCGGGACGCCATTTGGTAGCAGTGGCGGCGTGTCACCACAGTCAGCAAAGCCTAATTCGCACACTCTACATTTTTGCAGATGGTCGCGCATCGAATGAAGCTCCCGGCAATGTGATAGCTCCTCTCACCGCCGGGCTGCCAGGAACCTGAGACGATCGCCTAGCAACCACATCGGCGGCGCATGCGGACTAGAGAGCGACATCAGCGCCGTTGCGACCGTCACAGTATAAGAAGGAGCACAAGGTAACCGGGACGCCATTTGGTAGGAGTGGCGGCATGTCACCACAGTATGCACTGCCTAATTCGCACACTCTACATTTTTGCAGTTGGTCGCGCATCGACTGGAGCTCCCGGCAGTGTGACAGCTCCTTTCACCGCCGGGCTGCCAGGAACCTGAGACGATCGCTGGCAACCACATCGGCGGCGCATGCGGACTGGAGAGCGACATCAGCGCCGTTGCGACCGTCACAGTATAAGAAGGAGCACAAGGTAATCGGGACGCCATTTAGTAGCAGTGGCGGCCTGTCACCACAGTCAGCACAGCCTAATTCGCACACTCTACATTTTTGCAGTTGGTCTCGCATAGACTGGAGCTCCCGGCAGTGTGATAGCTCCTTTCACCGCCGGGCTGCCAGGAGCCTGAGACGATCGCCTGGCAACCACATCGGCAACGCATGCGGACTGGAGAGCGACATCAGCGCCGTTGTGACCGTCACAGTATAAGAAGGAGCACAAGGTAACCGGCATGCCATTTGGTAGCAGCGGCGGCGTGTCACCACAGTCAGCACTGCCTAATTCGCACACTCTACATTTTTGCAGTTGGTCGCGCATCGACTGGAGCTCCCGGCAGTGTGATAGTTCCTTTCACCGCCAGGCTGCCAGGAACCTGAGACGATCGCTGGCAACAACATCGGCGGCGCATGCGGACTGGAGAGCGACATCAGCGCCGTTGGGACCGTCACAGTATAAGAAGGAGCACAAGGTAAACGGGACGTCATTTGGTAGCAGTGGTGGCGTGTCACCACTGTCAGCAATGCCTAATTCGCACAGTCTACATTTTTGCCGTTGGTCGCGCATCGACTGGAGCTCCCGGCAGTGTGATAGCTCCTTCCACCGCCGGGCTGCCAGGAACGTGAGACGATCGCCTGGCAACCACATCGGCGGCGCTGTGGACTGGAGAGCGACACAGCGCCGTTGTGACCGTCACAGTATAAGAAGGAGCACAAGGTAATCGGGACGCCATTTGGTATCAGTGGTGGCGTGTCACCACAGTCAGCACTGCCTTATTCGCACAGTCTACATTTTTGCAGTTGGTCGCGCATCGACTGGAGCTCCCGGCAGTGTGATAGCTACTCTCACCGCCGGGCTGCCAGGAACCTGAGACCATCGCCTGGCAACCACATCGGCGGCGCATGCGGACTGGAGAGCGACATCAGCGCCGTTGCGACCGTCACAGTATAATAGTAATATAATAATCTTTATTTGCCATCGTACATTTGGATGGGAGGACGGCGGGAAAAAAGCTGCTCGCAGGCAGCTTGACCAGCCCACAGCCCCTGTTTTTTTTTCTTTTTTGGCAGAAGAAGCACAACAATACATCAAATCTGTACACAATTTGGCACAGTAAATTAACATTCGCTACAGTAATCGCGTCTTGATCAAAAAAAAAAAAATTCCAGTCACAGTACAAACAACAGAATAACATGAAATCACAGAAAATAAAAGTATCCGAAATCATGAACTATACATAAGGCGGAGATTTCTGTAAGGACATGAAAATAAATCAAACCCATCTAATTTGTAGGTGTTCAAAAGAGAGGGTAACGTGTAAGATAGGCGCTGTTTCCTGGTGTTCAGACGAGGAGTAGGAACTAACCACCGTTCTGCATATCTAGTGGGGTATCGTGGCAAATTGGTTTGCAAGTTTGCAAGACCCTGTAAGCTATTCAGATTGTGTCTTAATTCTGTTTTGACCTTCACGCTGAGTCGGTATTTATATAAGTTGTATATACTAATTACCTTGGCATTGTGAAAAAGGTCTGCAGTGTGGGATCGGTGTGATGTATTATAAACATGACGTATGTATTTTTTCTGTAAAAGATGTATGCGCTGTAAAATAGACGGTGCTGCGGTTCCCCATACGAGTTGACAATAGTTAAGGTGCGAGTAAAAAAGTGAGTTATATAAAAGCAATTTGGTTCTCGTTGATAGCTGATATTTTAAACTGCCTACCAAGCCTGTGATTTGAGCTAACTTTGTTATGAGATAGTTTATGTGATCATTCCAAGACATATGGGAGGAGAAAAGTACTCCAAGACACTTGAAACTCTCCACAATTTCTACGTTACGGAAGTTTAGTACTATGGCATGATGTGGCGGGATGATTTTGTTTATTGGCCGAAAAAAGATTGCTTTGGTTTTCTGTTCATTTATACGCATGGAATAATTTGTTGCCCATTTTCCCAACGCTATCATTGTGTTGTTACATGCGGATATTATTTATGAGATATTTTTTCCGGAGAAAAAGATGCTCGCATCATCCGCGTACATAATAAATGTTACTTCAGGGTTTATGTTTATAATATCATTAGGGTATAGATTAAACAGCAGTGGTCCTAGTATACTACCTTGTGGTACACCAGCGTGGATAAATTTAATTGCAGAACGGGCATTATTTAGCTGAACCACTTGCTTTCTCTAAGATAAATACGACCTTATTAGTTGTAAGGCCGTTCCGCGGATGACATATCGCTCTAGTTTTAGCAACAGAATATTGTAATCCACCAAATTGAAGGCCTTAGAAAAATCGACAAATACACCAAGTGCCAGAAAGTTTTGTTCGAACTGTTCAAGAATAAATTCTTTTTGTGCAAGAAGTGCCAGTTCGGTTGATTTGTTTTTAGTAAAGCCATACTGATGTGAAGTAAGAAGATTGTATTTGTCAATGAATTTGGATAAGCCTATGTGCAAAAGTTTTTCAAAGACCTTCGAAAACACAGGTAATATGGACACCGGTCTATAGTTGCTCAGATCATTTCGGTCACCTTTTTTATATATTACAGTTACTTTCCCTATCTGCATTTTGGCCGGAAAGACTGCTGTTGTTAAACATGTATTAAATATGTTGGCAAGACCTGGAGCAATGATGTCGGCTACGTGTTTCACAGGCCGCACCTGAAGGTCATCGATATCTCGGGATGTACTATTTTTTAGGTTCTGGATTACAGATATTATTTCCTGGTCAGTTGCAGGTTGCATAAATATAGAGTCACTGTTCGGAGTACTCATGTACTCTAAAGCGTCGGACGAACCGCTGCTCGTGGAAGTCCTACAAAAGAAAGTATTAAATGCATCGGCTAAATCGTTTCCAGATAACTCTTGACCATTTACTTGTAGTTCCGATGGTGCGGCATGAATCTTGCGACGGTGTAGAAGCGTGTTTAGCCGAGACCAAAGTAAATCATGTCTGTCACGATCAACGTTCAGATAAGAAAGGAGGTATTCTTTCTTGCGAACCTCAGTTTTTTGGTCAATTTATTTCTGTGTTGTTTAAAAGTGACCAAGTCAACTTGGGCTCGTGTACTTAGAAACCGTTGATACAGTTGGTCCCTAATTTTCATTTCATGTTTTAATTCTTGTGTTATCCATGGCTTCCGTATTTTACGACTTCTTCGACGAGACTTCAACGGAAAATGAGCTGAATACAAGTTCTTAAATTGATCAAGAAATAAATTGTACGCTTCATTTGCATCACTTAATTGGCATTCATTTGTCCAGTCAAATTTTTGTACCTCCTCGCGGAAACCCCCAAGCGTAGCGTCTGCTATTATCTGGTGGTATATTTCCTCATTTTTTTTCCTCTCTAGTCGACTACCGTTGAGACAGAGGAAAACAGGCAGGTGGTCGCTGATGTCATGCGATATTACACCAGCTTTTGCAGCGTGTACTTGCGCGTTTGTAATAAAAAGATCCAAAACAGAACTTGATTCAGTAGTGACTCTAGTCGGTTCAGTGATTACATTTACGAAACCATTTGAAGTGATAGCTGTACTAAAATCTCTTGCATGTTGGGTATTAGAGCCCATATCAATATTGAAGTCTCCACCAGCAATTAAAACAAAATTATTTTCAATGGCAAAAGCTAGAAAAGAGTCATAGAATTCTAAGAACTTAGAAAAGCTGCCGCACAAGGTAATCGGGACGCCATTTGGTAGCAGTGGCGGCGTGTCACCACAGTCAGCACTGCTGAAATCGCACAGTCTATATTTTTGCAGTTGGTCGCGCATCGACTGGAGCTCCCAGCACTGTGATAGCTCTTCTCACCGCCGGGCTGCAGCTACCTGAGACGATCGCCTGGCAACCACATCGGCGGCGCATGCGGACTGGAGAGCGACATCAGCGCCGTTGGGACCGTCACAGTATAAGGAGCACGAGGTAATCGGGACGCCATTTGATTGCAGTGGCGGCGTGTCACCACAGTCAGCACTGCCTAATTCGCACACTCTACATTTTTGCAGTTGGCCGCGCATAGACTGGAGCTCCCGGCAGTATGATAGCTCCTTTCACCGCCGGGCTGCCAGGAACCTGAGACGAACGCCTGGCAACCATATCGGCGGCGCATGCGGACTGGAGAGCGACATCAGCGCCGTTGCGACCTTCACAGTATAAGAAGGAGCACAAGGTAATCGGGACGCCATTTGGTAGCAGTGGCGGCGTGTCACCACAGTCAGCACAGCCTAATTCGCACACTCTACATTTTTGCAGTGTGTCGCGCATCGAATGGAGCTCCCGGCAAATCGATAGCTCCTCTCACCGCCGGGCTGCCAGGAACCTGAGACGATCGCCTGGCAACCACATGGGCGGCGCATGCGGACTGGAGAGCGACATCAGCGCCGTTGGGACCGTCACAGTATAAGAAGGAGCACGAGATAATCGGGACGCCATTTGGTAGCAGTGGCGGCGTGTCACCACAGTCAGAACTGCCTAATTCGCACAGTCTACATTTTTGCAGTTGGTCGCGCATCGACTGGAGCCCCTGGCAGTGTGATAGCTCCTCTCACCGCCGGGCTGCCAGGAACCTGAGACGGTAGCCTGGCAACCACATCGGCGGCGCATGCGACTGGAGAGCGACATCAGCGCCGTTGGGACCGTCACAGTATAAGAAGGAGCACAAGGTAATCGGGACGCCATTTGGTAGCAGTGGCGGCGTGTCAGCACAGTCAGCACTGCCTTATTCGCACAGTCTACATTTTTGCAGTTGGTCGCGCATCGACTGGAGCTCCCGGCAGTGTGATAGCTCCTCTCACCGCCGGGCTGCCAGGAACCTGAGACGATGGCCTGGCAACCGCATCGGTGGCGCATGCGGACTGGAGAGCGACATCAGCGGCGTTGTGGCCGTCACAGTATAAGAAGGAGAACAAGGTAATCGGGACGCCATTTGGTAGCAGTGGCGGCGTGTCACCACAGTCAGCACGGCCTAATACGCACAGTCTACATTTTTGCAGTTGGTCGCGCATCGACTGGAGATCCCGGCAGTGTGATAGCTCCTCTCACCGCCGGGCTGCCAGGAACCTGAGACGATCACCTGGCAACCGCATCGGCGGCGCATGCGGACTGGAGAGCGACATCAGCGCCGTTGCGACCTTCACAGTATAAGAAGGAGCACAAGGTAATCGGGACGCCATTTGGTAGCAGTGGCGGCGTGTCACCACAGTCAGCACTGCCTAATTCGCACAGTCTACATTTTTGCAGTTGGTCGCGCATCGACTGGAGCTCCCGGCAGTGTGATAGCTCCTCTCACCGCCGGGCTGCCACGAACCTGAGACGATCGCCTGGCAACCACATCGGCGGCGCATGCGGACTGGAGAGCGACATCAGCGCCGTTGCGACAGTCACAGTATAAGAAGGAGCACAAGGTGTTCGGGACGCCATTTGGTAGCAGTGGCGGCGTGTCACCACAGTCAGCACTGCCGAATTCGCACAGTCTACATTTTTGCAGTTGGTCGCGCATCGACTGGAGCTCCCAGCACTGTGATAGCTCCTCTCACCGCCAGGCTGCCAGGAACCTGAGACGATCTTCTGGCAACCACATCGGCAGCGCATGTGGACTGGAGAGCGACATCAGCGCCGTTGTGACCGTCACAGTATAAGAAGGAGCACAAGGTAATCGTGACGCCATTTGGTAGCAGTGCCGGCGCGTCACCACAGTCAGCACTGCCTAATACGCACAGTCTACATTTTTGCAGTTGGTCACCCATCGACTGGAGATGCCGGCAGTGTGATAGCTCCTCTCACCGCCGGGCTGCCAGGAACCTGAGACGATCGCCTGGCAACCACATCGGCGGCGCATGCGGACTGGAGAGCGACATCAGCGCCTTTGCGACCGTCACAGTATAAGAAGGAGCACAAGATAATCGGGACGCCATTTGGTAGCAGTGGCGGCGTGTCACCACAGTCAGAACTGCCTAATTTGCACAGTCTACATTTTTGCAGTTGGTCGCGCATCGACTGGAGCCCCCGGCAGTGTGAAAGCTCCTCTCACCTCCGGGCTGCCAGGAACCTGAGACGATCGCCTGGCAACCACATCTTTGGCGCATGCGGACTGGAGAGCGACATCAGCGCCGTTGGGACCGTCACAGTATAAGAAGGAGCACAAGGTAATCGGGACGCCATTTGGTAGCAGTGGCGGCGTGTCACCACAGTCAGCACTGCCTTATTCGCACAGTCTACATTTTTGCAGTTGGTCGCGCATCGACTGGAGCTCCCGGCCCGGCAGTGTGATAGCTCCTCTCACCGCCGGGCTGGCAGGAACCTGAGACGATGGACTGGCAACCACATCGGCGGCGCATGCGGACTGGAGAGCGACATCAGCGCCGTTGTGACCGTCACAGTATAAGAAGGAGCACAAGGTAATCGGGACGCCATTTGGTAGCAGTGGCGGCGTGTCACCACAGTCAGCACTGCCTAATACGCACAGTCTACATTTTTGCAGTTGGTCGCGCATCGACTGGAGATCCCGGCAGTGTGATAGCTCCTCTCACCGCCGGGCTGCCAGGAACCTGAGACGATCGCCTGGCAACCACATCGGCGGCGCATGCGGACTGGAGAGCGACATCAGCGCCGTTGCGACCTTCACAGTATAAGAAGGAGCACAAGGTAATCGGGACGCCATTTGGTAGCAGTGGCGGCGTGTCACCACAGTCAGCACTGCCTAATTCGCAAAGTCTACATTTTTGCAGTTGGTCGCGCATCGACTGGAGCTCCCGGCAGTGTGATAGCTCCTCTCACCGCCGGGCTGCCAGGAACCTGAAACGAACGCTTGGCAACCACATCGGCGGCGCATGCGGACTGGAGAGCGACATCAGCGCCGTTGCGACCTTCACAGTATAAGAAGGAACACAAGGTAATCGGGACGCCATTTGGTAGCAGTGGCGGCGTGTCACCACAGTCAGCACAGCCTAATTCGCACACTACATTTTTGCAGTGTGTCGCGCATCGAATGGAGCTCCCGGCAAAGCGATAGTTCCTCTCACCGCCGGGCTGCAAGGAACCTGAGACGATCGCCTGGCAACCACATGGGCGGCGCATGCGGACTGGAGAGCGACATCAGCGCCGTTGGGACCGTCACAGTATAAGAAGGAGCACGAGATAATCGGGACGCCATTTGGTAGCAGTGGCGGCGTTTCACCACAGTCAGAACTGCCTAATTCGCACAGTCTACATTTTTGCAGTTGGTCGCGCATCGACTGGAGCCCCCGGAAGTGTGATACCTCCTCTCACCGCCGGGCTGCCAGGAACCTGAGACGATCGCCTGGCAACCACATCGGCGGCGCATGCGAACTGCAGAGCGACATCAGCGCCGTTGGGTCCGTCACAGTATAAGAAGGAGCACAAGGTAATCGGGACGCCATTTGGTAGCAGTGGCGGCGTGTCACCACAGTCAGCACTGCCTAATTCGCACAGTCTACATTTTTGCAGTTGGTCGCGCATCGACTGGAGCTCCCGGCAGTGTGATAGCTCCTCTCACCGCCGGGCTGCCAGGAACCTGAAACGAACGCTTGGCAACCACATCGGCGGCGCATGCGGACTGGAGAGCGACATCAGCGCCGTTGCGACCTTCACAGTATAAGAAGGAACACAAGGTAATCGGGACGCCATTTGGTAGCAGTGGCGGCGTGTCACCACAGTCAGCACAGCCTAATTCGCACACTACATTTTTGCAGTGTGTCGCGCATCGAATGGAGCTCCCGGCAAAGCGATAGTTCCTCTCACCGCCGGGCTGCAAGGAACCTGAGACGATCGCCTGGCAACCACATGGGCGGCGCATGCGGACTGGAGAGCGACATCAGCGCCGTTGGGACCGTCACAGTATAAGAAGGAGCACGAGATAATCGGGACGCCATTTGGTAGCAGTGGCGGCGTTTCACCACAGTCAGAACTGCCTAATTCGCACAGTCTACATTTTTGCAGTTGGTCGCGCATCGACTGGAGCCCCCGGAAGTGTGATACCTCCTCTCACCGCCGGGCTGCCAGGAACCTGAGACGATCGCCTGGCAACCACATCGGCGGCGCATGCGAACTGCAGAGCGACATCAGCGCCGTTGGGTCCGTCACAGTATAAGAAGGAGCACAAGGTAATCGGGACGCCATTTGGTAGCAGTGGCGGCGTGTCACCACAGTCAGCACTGCCTAATTCGCACAGTCTACATTTTTGCAGTTGGTCGCGCATCGACTGGAGCTCCCGGCAGTGTGATAGCTCCTCTCACCGCCGGGCTGCCAGGAACCTGAGACGATCGCCTGGCAACCACATCGGCGGCGCATGCGGACTGGAGAGCGACATCAGCGCCGTTGTGACCGTCACAGTATAAGAAGGAGCACAAGGTAATCGGGGCGCCATTTGTTAGCAGTGGCGGCGCGTCACCACAGTCAGCACTGCCCAATACGCACAGTCTACATTTTTGCAGTTGGTCGCGCATCGACTGGAGATCCCGGCAGTGTGATAGCTCCTCTCACCGCCGGGCTGCCAGGAACCTGAGACGATCGCCTGGCAACCGCATCGGCGGCGCATGCAGACTGGAGAGCGACATCAGCGCCGTTGCGATCGTCACAGTATAAGAAGGAGCACAAGGTAATCGGCATGCCATTTGGTAGCAGTGGCGGCGTGTCACCACAGTCAGCACTGCCTAATTCGCACACTCTACATTTTTGCAGTTGGTCGCGCATCGACTGGAGCTCCCGGCAGTGTGATAGCTCCTCTCACCGCCGGGCTGCCAGGAACCTGAGACGATCGCCTGGCAACCACATCGGCGGCGCATGCGGACTGGAGAGCGACATCAGCGCCTTTGCGACCGTCACAGTATAAGAAGGAGCACAAGATAATCGGGACGCCATTTGGTAGCAGTGGCGGCGTGTCACCACAGTCAGAACTGCCTAATTCGCACAGTCTACATTTTTGCAGTTGGTCGCGCATCGACTGGAGCCCCCGGCAGTGTGAAAGCTCCTCTCACCTCCGGGCTGCCAGGAACCTGAGACGATCGCCTGGCAACCACATCATCGGCGCATGCGGACTGGAGAGCGACATCAGCGCCGTTGGGACCGTCACAGTATAAGAAGGAGCACAAGGTAATCGGGACGCCATTTGGTAGCAGTGGCGGCGTGTCACCACAGTCAGCACTGCCTAATACGCACAGTCTACATTTTTGCAGTTGGTCGCGCATCGACTGGAGATCCCGGCAGTGCGATAGCTCCTCTCACCGCCGGGCTGCCAGGAACCTGAGACGATCGCCTGGCAACCACATCGGCGGCGCATGCGGACTGGAGAGCGACATCAGCGCCGTTGCGACATTCACAGTATAAGAAGGAGCACAAGGTAATCGGGACGCCATTTGGTAGCAGTGGCGGCGTGTCACCACAGTCAGCACTGCCTAATTCGCACACTACATTTTTGCAGTGTGTCGCGCATCGAATGGAGCTCCCGGCAAAGCGATAGCTCCTCTCACCGCCGGGCTGCAAGGAACCTGAGACGATCGCCTGGCAACCACATGGGCGGCGCATGCGGACTGGAGAGCGACATCAGCGCCGTTGGGACCGTCACAGTATAAGAAGGAGCACGAGATAATCGGGACGCCATTTGGTAGCAGTGGCGGCGTTTCACCACAGTCAGAACTGCCTAATTCGCACAGTCTACATTTTTGCAGTTGGTCGCGCATCGACTGGAGCTCCCGGCAGTGTGATAGCTCCTCTCACCGCCGGGCTGCCAGGAACCTGAGACGATCGCCTGGCAACCACATCGGCGGCGCATGCGGACTGGAGAGCGACATCAGCGCCGTTGTGACCGTCACAGTATGAGAAGGAGCACAAGGTAATCGGGGCGCCATTTGTTAGCAGTGGCGGCGCGTCACCACAGTTAGCACTGCCCAATACGCACAGTCTACATTTTTGGAGTTGGTCGCGCATCGACTGGAGATCCCGGCAGTGTGATAGCTCCTCTCAACGCCGGGCTGCCAGGAACCTGAGACGATCGCCTGGCAACCGCATCGGCGGCGCATGCAGACTGGAGAGCGACATCAGCGCCGTTGCGATCGTCACAGTATAAGAAGGAGCACAAGGTAATCGGCATGCCATTTGGTAGCAGTGGCGGCGTGTCACCACAGTCAGCACTGCCTAATTCGCACACTCTACATTTTTGCAGTTGGTCGCGCATCGACTGGAGCTCCCGGCAGTGTGATAGCTCCTCTCACCGCCGGGCTGCCAGGTACCTGAGACGATCGCCTAGCAACCACATCGGCGGCGCATGCGGACTGGAGAGCGACATCAGCGCCGTTGCGAACGTCACAGTATAAGAAGGAGCACTGATAATCGGGACGCCATTTGGTAGCAGTGGCGGCGTGTCACCACAGTCAGCACTGCCTTATTCGCACAGTCTACATTTTTGCAGTTGGTCGCGCATCGACTGGAGCTCCCGGCAGTGTGATAGCTCCTTTCACCGCCGGGCTGCCAGGAACCTGAGACGATCACCTGGCAACCACATCGGCGGCGCATGCGGACTGGAGAGCGACATCAGCGCCGTTGCGACCTTCACAGTATAAGGAGCACAAGGTAATCGGGACTCCATTTGGTAGCAGTGGCGGCGTGTCACCACAGTCAGCACAGCCTAATTCGCACACTCTACATTTTTGCAGTTGGTCGCGCATCGACTGGAGCTCCCGACAGTGTGATAGCTCCTCTCACCGCAGGGCTGCCAGGAACCTGAGACGATCGCCTGGCAACCACATCGGCGGCGCATGCGGACTGCAGAGCGACATCAGGGCCGTTGCGACCGTCACAGTATAAAAAGGAGCACAAGGTAATCGGGACGCCATTTGGTAGCAGTGGCGGCGTGTCCCCCACAGTCAGCACTGCCTAATTCGCACAGTCTACATTTTTGCAGTTGGTCGCGCATCGACTGGAGCTCCCGGCAGTGACATAGCTCCTCTCACCGCCGGGCTGCCCGTAACATGAGACGATCGCCTGGCAACCACATCGGCGGCGCATGCGGACTGGAGAGCGACATCAGCGCCGTTGTGACCGTCACAGTATAAGAAGGAGCACAAGGTAATCGGGACGCCATTTCGTAGCAGTGGCGGCGTGTCACCACAGTCAGCACAGCCTAATTCGCACACTCTACATTTTTGCAGTTGGTCGCGCATCGACTGGAGCTCCCGGCAGTGTGATAGCTCCTCTCACCGCCGGGCTAACAGGTACCTGAGACGATCGCCTGGCAACCACATCGGCGGCGCATGCCGACTGGAGAGCGACATCAGCGCCATTGCGACAGTCACAGTATAAGAAGGAGCACAAGGTAATCGGGACGCCATTTGGTAGCAGTGTCGGCGTGTCACCACAGTCAGCACTGCCTAATTCGCACAGTATACATTTTTGCAGTTGTTCGCGCATCGACTGGAGCTCCCGGCAGTGACATAGCTCCTCGCACCGCCGGGCTGCCAGTAACCTGAGACGATCGCCTGACAACCACATCGGCGGCGTATGCGGACTGGAGATCGGCATCAGCGCTGTTGGGACCATCACAGTATAAGAAGGAGCACAAGGTAATCGGGACGCCATTTGGTAGCAGTGGCGGCGTGTCACCACAGTCAGCACTGCCTAATTCGCACAGTCTACATTTTTGCAGTTGGTCGCGCATCGACTGGAGCTCCCGGCAGTGACATAGCTCCTCGCACCGCCGGGCTGCCAGTAACCTGAGACGATCGCCTGACAACCACATCGGCGGCGTATGCGGACTGGAGAGCGACATCAGCGCCGTTGGGACCGTCACAGTATAAGAAGGAGCACAAGGTAATCGGGACGCCATTTGGTAGCAGTGGCGGCGTGTCACCACAGTCAGCACTGCCGAATTCGCACAGTCTACATTTTTGCAGTTGGTCGCGCATCGACTGGAGCTCCCGGCAGTGTGATAACTCCTCTCACAGCCGGGTTGCCAGGAACCTGAGACGATCGCCTGGCAACCACATCGGCGGCGCATGCGGACTGGAGAGCGACATCAGCGCCGTTGGGACCGTCACAGTATAAGAAGGAGCACAAGGTAATCGGGACGCCATTTGGTAGTAGTGGCGGCATGTCACCACAGTCAGCACTGCCTAATTCGCACAGTCTACATTTTTGCAGTTGGTCGCTTATCGACTGGAGCTCCCGGCAGTGTGATAGCTCCTCTCACCGCCGGGCTGCCAGGAACCTGAGACGATCGCCTGGCAACCACATCGGCGGCGCATGCGGACTGGAGAGCGACATCAGCGCCGTTGCGACCGTCACAGTATAAGAAGGAGCACAAGGTAATCGGGACGCCATTTGGTAGCAGTGGCGGCGTGTCACAACAGTCAGCACTGCCGAATTCGCACAGTCTACATTTTTGCAGTTGGTCGCGCATCGACTGGAGCTCCCGGCAGTGAGATAGCTCCTCTCACCGCCGGGCTGCCAGGAACCTGAGACGATCGCCTGGCAACCACATCGACGGCGCATGCGGACTGGAGAGCGACATCAGCGCCGTTGGGACCGTCACAGTATAACAAGGAGCACAAGGTAATCGGGACGCCATTTGGTAGTAGTGGCGGCGTGTCACCACAGTCAGCACTGCCTAATTCGCACAGTCTACATTTTGGCAGTTGGTCGCGCATCGACTGGAGCTCCCGGCAGTGTGATAGCTCCTCTCACCGCCGGGCTGCCAGGAACCTGAGACGATCGCCTGGCAACCACATCGGCGGCGCATGCGGACTGGAGAGCGACATCAGCGCCGTTGCGACCGTCACAGTATAAGAAGGAGCACAAGGTAATCGGGACGCCATTTGGTAGCAGTGGCGGTGTGTCACCACAGTCAGCACTGCCTAATTCGCACAATCTACATTTTTACAGTTGGCCGCGCATAGACTGGAGCTCCCGGCAGTATGATAGCTCCTTTCACCGCCGGGCTGCCAGGAACCTGAGACGAACGCCTGGCAACCATATCGGCGGCGCATGCGGACTGGAGAGCGACATCAGCGCCGTTGCGACCTTCACAGTATAAGAAGGAGCACAAGGTAATCGGGACGCCATTTGGTAGCAGTGGCGGCGTGTCACCACAGTCAGCACTGCCTAATTCGCACACTCTACATCTTTACAGTTGGTCGCGCATCGACTGGAGCTCCCGGCAGTGTGTTAGCTCCTTTAACCGCCAAACTGCCAGGAACCTGAGACGATCGCCTGGCAACCATATCGGCGCCGCATGCGGACTGGAGAGCAACATCAGCGCCGTTGCGACCGTCAGAGTATAAGAAGGAGCACAAGGTAATCTGGACGCCATTTGGAAGCAGTGGCGGCGTGCCACCACAGTCACTTCTGCCTAATTCGCACACTCTACATTTTTGCAGCTGGTCGCGCATCGACAGGAACTCCCAGCCGTGTGATATAGCTCCTTTAACCGCCAAACTTCCAGGAAACTGAGACGATCGCCTGGCAACCACATCGACAGCGCATGCGGACTGGAGAGCGACATCAGCTCAGTTGGGACCGTCACAGTATAAGAAGCACAAGGTAATCGGGACGCTATTTGGTAGCAGTGGCGGCGTGCCACCACAGTGAGCACTGCCTAATTCGCACACTCTACATTTTTGCAATTGGTCGCGCATCGACTGGAGCTCCCAGCAGTGTGATAGCTCCTTTAACCGCCAAACTGCGAGGAACCTGAGACGATCCCCTGACAACCACATCGGCGGCGCATGCGGACTGGAAAGCGACATCAGCGCCGTTGTGACCGTCACAGTATAAGAAGGAGCACAAGGTAATCGGGACGCCATTTGGTAGCAGTGGCGGCGTGTCACCACAGTCAGCACTGCCTAATTCGCACACTCTACATTTTTGCAGTTGGTCGCGCATAGACTGGAGCTCCCGGCAGTGGGATAGCTCCTCTCACCGCCGGGCTGCCAGTAACCTGAGACGATCGCCTGGCAACCACATTGGCGGCGCATGCAGACTGGAGAGCGACATCAGCGCCGTTGCGATCGTCACAGTATAAGAAGGAGCACAAGGTAATCGGGACGCCATTTGGTAGCAGTGGCAGCGTGTCACCACAGTTGCACGGACGAATTCGCACAGTCTACAGTTTTGCAGTTGGTCGCGCATCGACTGGAGCTCCCAGCAGTGTGATAGCTCCTCTCACCGCCGGGCTGCCAGGAACCTGAGACTATCGCCTGGCAACCACATGGGCGGCGCATGCGGACTGGAGAGCGACATCAGCGCCGTTGGGACCGTCACAGTATAAGAAGGAGCACAAGGTATTCGGGACGCCATTTGGTAGCAGTGGCGGCGTGCCACCACAGTCAGCACTGCTTAATTCGCACACTACATTTTTGCAGTTGGTCGCGCATCGACTGGAGCTCCCAGCCGAGTGATATAGCTCCTTTAACCGCCAAACTGCCAGGAACCTGAGACGATCGCCTGGCAACCACATCGGCGGCGCATGCGGACTGGAGAACGACATCAGCGCCTTAGCGACCGTCAGAGTATAAGAAGGACCACAAGGTAATCGGGACGCCATTTGGTAGCAGTGGCGGCGTGCCACCACAGTCAGCACTGCTTAATTCGCACACTCTACATTTTTGCAGTTTGTCGCGCATCGACTGGAGCTCCCGGCAGTGTAATAGCTCCTTTAGCCGCCAAACTGCGAGGAACCTGAGACGATCGCCTGACAACCACATCGGCGGCGCATGCGCACTGGAGAGCGACATCAGCTCCGTTGGGACCGTCACAGTATAAGAAGGAGCACAAGGTAATCGGGACGCCATTTGGTAGCAGTGGCGGCGTGCCACCACAGTCAGCTCTGCCTAATTCGCACACTCTACATTTTTGCAGTGTGTCGCGCACCGACTGGAGCTCCCGGCAGTGTGATAGCTCCTTTAGCCGCCAAACTGCGAGGAACCTGAGACGATCGCCTGACAACCACATCGGCGGCGCATGCGGACTGGAGAGCGACATCAGCGCCCTTGCGACCGTCACAGTATAAGAAGGAGCACATGGTAATCGGGACGCCATTTCGTAGCAGTGGCGGCGTGCCACCACAGTCACCTCTGCCTAATTCGCACACTCTACATTTTTGCAGCTGGTCGCGCATCGACAGGAGTTCCCAGCCGTGTGATATAGCTCCTTTAACCGCCAAACTGCCAGGAAACTGAGACGATTACCTGGCAACCACATCGACGGCGCATGCGGACTGGAGAGCGACATCAGCGCCCTTGCGACCGTCACAGTATAAGAAGGAGCACAAGGTAATCGGGAAGCCATTTGCTAGCAGTGGCGGCGTGCCACCACCGTCACTTCTGCCTAATTCGCACACTCTACATTTTTGCAGCTGGTCGCGCATCGACAGGAGCTCCCAGCCGTGTGATATAGCTCCTTTAACCGCCAAACTGCCAGTAAACTGAGACGATCGCCCGGCAACCACATCGACGGCGTATGCGGAGTGGAGAGCGACATCAGCGCTGTTGCGACGGTCACAGTATAAGAAGGAGCACAAGGTAATCTGGACGCCATTTGGTAGCAGTGGCGGCGAGCCACCACAGTGAGCACTGCCTAATTCGCACACTACATTTTTGCAGTTGGTCGCGCATTGACTGGAGCTCCCGGCAGTGTGATAGCTCCTTTAACCGCCAAACAGCCAGGAACCTGAGACGATCGCCTGGCAACCACATCGGCGGCGCATGCGGACTGGAGATCGACATCAGCGCCGTTGCGACCGTCACAGTATAAGAAGGAGCACAAGGTAATCGGGACGCCATTTGGTAGCAGTGGCGGCGAGCCACCACAGTCAGCACTGCCTAATTCGCACAATCTACATTTTTGCAGTTGGTCGCGTCGACTGGAGCTCCCGGCAGTGTGATAACTCCTTTAACCGCCAAACTGCCTGGAACCTGAGACGATCGCCTGGCAACCAAATCGGCGGCGCATGCGGACTGGAGAACGATATCAGCGCCTTTGGGACCGTCACAGTATAAGAAGGAGCACAAGGTAATCGAGACGCCATTTGGTAGCAGTGGCGGCGTGCCACCACAGTCAGCTCTGCCTAATTCGCGCACTCTACATTTTTGCAGTTGGTCGCGCATCGACTGGAGCTCCCGGCAGTGTGATAGCTCCTTTAACCGCCAAACTGCCAGGAACCTGAGATGATCGTCTGGCAACCACATCGGCGGCGCATGCGGACTGGAGAGCGACAACAGCGCCGTTGCGACCGTCACAGTCTAAGAAGGAGCACAAGGTAATCGGGACGCCATTTCGTAGCAGTGGCGGCGTGCCACCACAGTCACCTCTGCCTAATTCGCACACTCTACATTTTTGCAGCTGGTCGCGCATCGACAGGAGCTCCCAGCCATGTGATATAGCTCCTTTAACCGCCAAACTGCCAGGAAACTGAGACGATCGCCTGGCAACCACATCGATGGCGCATGCGCACTGGAGAGCGACATCGGCGCCGTTGGGACCGTCACAGTATAAGAAGGAGCACAATAATCGGGACGCCATTTGGTAGCAGTGGCGGCGTGCCACCGCAGTCAGCACTGCCTAATTCGCACACTACATATTTGCAGTTGGTCGCGCATCGACTGGAGCTCCCGGCAGTGTGACAGCTCCTTTAACCGCCAAACTGCCAGGAACCTGAGACGATCGCCTGGCAACCACATCGGCGGCGCATGCGGACTGGAGAGCGACATCAGCGCCCTTGCGACCGTCACAGTATAAGAAGGAGCACATGGTAATCGGGACGCCATTTCTGAGCAGTGGCGGCGTGCCACCACAGTCACCTCTGCCTAATTCGCACACTCTACATTTTTGCAGTTGGTCGCGCATCGACTGGAGCCCCCGGCAGTGTGATAGCTCCTTTAACCGCCAAACTGCCAGGAACCTGAGACGATCGCCTGGCAACCACATCGGCGGCGCATGCGGACTGGAGAGCGACATCAGCGCCGTTGCGACCGTCACAATATAAGAAGGAGCACAAGGTAATCGGGACGCCATTTGGTAGCAGTGGCGGCGTGCCACCACAGGCAGCACTGCCTAATTCGCACACTCTACATTTTTGCAGTTGGTCGCGCATCAACTGGACCTCCCGGCAGTGTGATAGCTCCTTTAACCGGCAAACTTCCAGGAATCTGAGACGATCGCCTGGCAACCACATCGGCGGCGCATGCGGACTGGAAAGCGACATCAGCGCCGTTGCCACGGTCACAGTATATGAAGGAGCACAATAATCGGGACGCCATTTGGTAGCAGTGGCGGCGTGACAGCATAGTCAGCACTTCCTAATTCGCACACTTCACATTTTTGCAGTTGGTCGCGCATCGACTGGAGCTCCCGGCAGTGTGATAGCTCCTTTAACCGCCAAACTGCCAGGAACCTGAGACGATCGCCTGGAAACCACATCGGCGGCGCATGCGGACTGGAGAGCGACATCAGCGCCGTTGCGACCGTCACAATATAAGAAGGAGCACAAGGTAATCGGGACGCCATTTGGTAGCAGTGGCGGGGTGCCACCACAGGCAGCACTGCCTAATTCGCACACTCTACATTTTTGCAGTTGGTCGCGCATCAACTGGACCTCCCGGCAGTGTGATAGCTCCTTTAACCGGCAAACTGCCAGGAATCTGAGACGATCGCCTGGCAACCACATCGGCGGCGCATGCGGACTGGAAAGCGACATCAGCGCCGTTGCCACGGTCACAGTATAAGAAGGAGCACAAGGTAATCGGGACGCCATTTGGTAGCAGTGGCGGCGTGTCACCACAGTCAGCACTGCCTAATTCGCACACTCTACATTTTTGCAGTTGGTCGCGCATCGACAGGAGCTCCCAGCCGTGTGATAGCTCCTTTCACCGCCGGGCTGCCAGGAACCTGAGACGATCGCCTGACAACCACATCGGCGGCGCATGCGCTCTGGAGAGCGACATCAGCTCCGTTGGGACCGTCACAGTATAAGAAGGAGCACAAGGTAATCGGGACGCCATTTGGTAGCAGTGGCGGCGAGCCAACACAGTGAGCACTGCCTAATTCGCAAACTCTACATTTTTGCAGTTGGTCGCGCATCGACTGGAGCTCCCGGCAGTGTGATAGCTCCTTTAACCGTCAAACTGCGAGGAACCTGAGACGATCGCCTGGCAACCACATCGGCGGCGCATGCGGTCTGGAAAGCGACATCAGCGCCGTTGTGACCGTCACAGTATAAGAAGGAGCACAAGGTAATCGGGACGCCATTTGGTAGCAGTGGCGGCGTGCCACCACAGTCAGCTCTGCCTAATTCGCACACTCTACATTTTTGCAGTGTGTCGCGCACCGACTGGAGCTCCCGGCAGTGTGATAGCTCCTTTAGCCGCCAAACTGCGAGGAGCCTGAGACGATCGCCTGGCAACCACATCGGCGGCGCATGCGGACTGAAGAGCGACATCAGCGCCCTTGCGACCGTCACAGTATAAGAAGGAGCACATGGTAATCGGGACGCCATTTCGTAGCAGTGGCGGCGTGCCACCACAGTCACTTCTGCCTAATCGCACACTCTACATTTTTGCAGCTGGTCGCGCATCGACAGGAGTTCCCAGCCGTGTGATATAGCTCCTTTAACCGCCAAACTGCCAGGAAACTGAGACGATCGCCTGGCAACCACATCGACGGCGTATGCGGAGTGGAGAGCGACATCAGCGCCGTTGCGACCGTCACAGTATAAGAAGGAGCACAAGGTAATCGGGACGCCATTTGGTAGCAGTGGCGCCGTGCCACCACAGTCAGCACTGCCTAATTCGCACACTCTACATTTTTACAGTTGGTCGCGCATCGACTGGAGCTCCCGGCAGTGTGATAGCTCCTTTAACCGCCAAACTGCCAGGAACCTGAGACGATCGCCTGGCAACCACATCGGCGGCGCATGCGGACTG
Organism: Amblyomma americanum; assembly: GCF_052857255.1. Classification (NCBI taxonomy): domain Eukaryota; kingdom Metazoa; phylum Arthropoda; class Arachnida; order Ixodida; family Ixodidae; genus Amblyomma; species Amblyomma americanum. The sequence continues at coordinate 24,431,742 of NC_135499.1, read as the reverse complement.
GAGAGCGACATCAGCGCCGTTGCGACCGTCACAATATAAGAAGGAGCACAAGGTAATCGGGATGCCATTTGATAGCAGTGGCGGCGTGCCACCACAGGCAGCACTGCCTAATTCGCACACTCTACATTTTTGCAGTTGGTCGCGCATCAACTGGACCTCCCGGCAGTGTGATAGCTCCTTTAACCGGCAAACTGCCAGGAATCTGAGACGATCGCCTGGCAACCACATCGGCGGCGCATGCTTACTGGAGAGCGACATCAGCGCCGTTGCGACGGTCACAGTATAAGGAGCACAAGGTAATCGGGACGCCATTTGGTAGCAGTGGCGGCGTGCCACCACAGTGAGCACTGCCTAATACGCACACTCTACATTTTTGCAGTTGGTCGCGCATCGACTGGAGCTCCCGGCAGTGTGATAGCTCCTTTAACCGCCAAACTGCCAGGAACCTGAGACGATCGCCTGGCAACCACATCGGCGGCGCATGTGGACTGGAGAACGACATCAGCGCCGTTGCGACCGTCAGAGTATAAGAAGGACCACAAGGTAATCGGGACGCCATTTGGTAGCAGTGGCGGCGTGCCACCACAGTCAGCACTGCCTAATTCGCACACTCTACATTTTTACAGTTGGTCGCGCATCGACTGGAGCTCCCGGCAGTGTGGTAGCTCCTTTAACCGCCAAACTGCCAGGAACCTGAGACGATCGCCTGGCAACCACATTGGCGGCGCATGCGGACTGGAGAGCGACATCAGCGCCGTTGCGACCGTCACAGTATAAGAAGGAGCACAAGATAATCAGGACGCCATTTGGTAGCAGTGGTGGCGTGTCACCACTGTCAGCAATGCCTAATTCGCACAGTCTACATTTTTGCAGTTGGTCGCGCATCGACTGGAGCTCTCGGCAGTGTGATAGCTCCTTCCGCCGCCGGGCTGCCAGGAACGTGAGACGATCGCCAGGCAACCACATCGGCGGCGCACGTGGACTGGAGAGCGAAATCACCGCCGTTGTGACCGTCACAGTAAAGAAGGAGCACAAGGTAATCGGGACGCCATTTGGTAGCAGTGGCGGCGTGTCACCACAGTCAGCACTGCCTAATACGCACAGTCTACATTTTTGCAGTTGGTCACGCATCGACTGGAGATTCCGGCAGTGTGATAGCTCCTTTCACCGCCGGGTTGCCAGGAACCTGAGACGATCGCCTGGCAACCATATCGGCGGCGCATGCGGACTGTAGAGCGACATCAGCTCCGTTGGGACCGTCACAGTATAAGAAGGAGCACAAGGTAGTCGGGACGCCATTCGGTAGCAGTGGCAGCGTGCCACCACATTGAGCACTGCCTAATTCGCACACTCTACAATTTTGCAGTTGGTCGCGCATCGACTGGAGCTCCCGGCAGTGTGATAGCTCCTTTAACCGCCAAACTGCAAGGAACCTGAGACGATCGCCTGGCAACCACATCGGCGGCGCATGCGGACTGGAAAGCGACATCAGCGCCGTTGTGACCGTCACAGTATAAGAAGGAGCACAAGGTAATCGGGACGCCATTTGGTAGCAGGGGCGGCGTGTCACCACAGTCAGCACTGCCTAATTCGCACACTCTACATTTTTGCAGTTGGTCGCGCATCGACTGGAGCTCCCGGCAGTGTGATTGCTCCTTTAACCGCCAAACTGCGAGGAACCTGAGACGATCGCCTGGCAACCACATCGGCGGCGCATGCGGACTGGAAAGCGACATCAGCGCCGTTGTGACCGTCACAGTATAAGAAGGAGCACAAGGTAATCGGGACGCCATTTGGTAGCAGTGGCGGCGTGCCAACACAGTCAGCTCTGCCTAATTCGCACACTCTACATTTTTGTTTTTGCAGCTGGTCGCGCATCGACAGGAGTTCCCAGCCGTGTGATATAGCTCCTTTAACCGCCAAACTGCCAGGAAACTGAGACGATCGCCTGGCAACCACATCGACGGCGCATGCGGAGTGGAGAGCGACATCAGCGCCGTTGGGACCGTCACAGTATATGAAGGAGCACAATAATCGGGACGCCATTTGGTAGCAGTGGCGGCGTGACACCACAGTCAGCACTTCCTAATTCGCACACTCTACATTTTTGCAGTTGGTCGCGCATCGACAGGAGCTCCCAGCCATGTGATATAGCTCCTTTAACCGCCAAACTGCCAGGAAACTGAGACGATTACCTGGCAACCACACCGACGGCGCATGCGGACTGGAGAGCGACATCAGCGCCCTTGCGACCATCCCAGTATAAGAAGGAGCACAAGGTAATCGGGAAGCCATTTGGTAGCAGTGGCGGCGTGCCACCACAGTCACTTCTGCCTAATTCGCACACTCTACATTTTTGCAGCTGGTCGCGCATCGACAGGAGCTCCCAGCCGTGTGATATAGCTCCTTTAACCGCCAAACTGCCAGTAAACTGAGACGATCGCCCGGCAACCACATCGACGGCGTATGCGGAGTGGAGAGCGACATCAGCGCTGTTGCGACGGTCACAGTATAAGAAGGAGCACAAGGCAATCGGGACGCCATTTGGTAGCAGTGGCGGCGAGCCACCACAGTGAGCACTGCCTAATTCGCACACTACATTTTTCAGTTGGTCGCGCATTGACTGGAGCTCCCGGCAGTGTGTTAGCTCCTTTAACCGCCAAACTGCAAGGAACCTGAGACGATCGCCTGGCAACCACATCGGCGGCGCATGCGGACTGGAGAGCGACATCAGCGCCGTTGCGACCGTCACAGTGTAAGAAGGAGCACAAGGTAATCGGGACGCCATTTGGTAGCAGTGGCGGCGTGCCACCACAGTCAGCACTGCCTAATTCGCACACTCTACATTTTTACAGTTGGTCGCGCATCGACTGGAGCTCCCGGCAGTGTGGTAGCTCCTTTAACCGCCAAACTGCCAGGAACCTGAGACGATCGCCTGGCAACCACATTGGCGGCGCATGCGGACTGGAGAGCGACATCAGCGCCGTTGCGACCGTCACAGTATAAGAAGGAGCACAAGGTAATCGGGACGCCATTTGGTAGCAGTGGCGGCGTGTCACCACAGTCAGCACTGCCTAATACGCACAGTCTACATTTTTGCAGTTGGTCACGCATCGACTGGAGATTCCGGCAGTGTGATAGCTCCTTTCACCGCCGGGTTGCCAGGAACCTGAGACGATCGCCTGGCAACCATATCGGCGGCGCATGCGGACTGTAGAGCGACATCAGCTCCGTTGGGACCGTCACAGTATAAGAAGGAGCACAAGGTAGTCGGGACGCCATTCGGTAGCAGTGGCAGCGTGCCACCACATTGAGCACTGCCTAATTCGCACACTCTACAATTTTGCAGTTGGTCGCGCATCGACTGGAGCTCCCGGCAGTGTGATAGCTCCTATAACCGCCAAACTGCAAGGAACCTGAGACGATCGCCTGGCAACCACATCGGCGGCGCATGCGGACTGGAAAGCGACATCAGCGCCGTTGTGACCGTGACAGTATAAGAAGGAGCACAAGGTAATCGGGACGCCATTTGGTAGCAGGGGCGGCGTGTCACCACAGTCAGCACTGCCTAATTCGCACACTCTACATTTTTGCAGTTGGTCGCGCATCGACTGGAGCTCCCGGCAGTGTGATTGCTCCTTTAACCGCCAAACTGCGAGAAACCTGAGACGATCGCCTGGCAACCACATCGGCGGCGCATGCGGACTGGAAAGCGACATCAGCGCCGTTGTGACCGTCACAGTATAAGAAGGAGCACAAGGTAATCGGGACGCCATTTGGTAGCAGTGGCGGCGTGCCAACACAGTCAGCTCTGCCTAATTCGCACACTCTACATTTTTGCAGTGTGTCGCGCACCGACTGGAGCTCCCGGCAGTGTGATAGCTCCTTTAGCCGCCAAACTGCGAGGAACCTGAGACGATCGCCTGGCAACCACATCGGCGGCGCATGCGGACTGGAGAGCGACATCAGCGCCCTTGCGACCGTCACAGTATAAGAAGGAGCACATGGTAATCGGGACGCCATTTCGTAGCAGTGGCGGCGTGCCACCACAGTCACCTCTGCCTAATTCGCACACTCTACATTTTTGCAGCTGGTCGCGCATCGACAGGAGTTCCCAGCCGTGTGATATAGCTCCTTTAACCGCCAAACTGCCAGGAAACTGAGACGATCGCCTGGCAACCACATCGACGGCGCATGCGGAGTGGAGAGCGACATCAGCGCCGTTGGGACCGTCACAGTATATGAAGGAGCACAATAATCGGGACGCCATTTGGTAGCAGTGGCGGCGTGACACCACAGTCAGCACTTCCTAATTCGCACACTCTACATTTTTGCAGTTGGTCGCGCATCGACAGGAGCTCCCAGCCATGTGATATAGCTCCTTTAACCGCCAAACTGCCAGGAAACTGAGACGATTACCTGGCAACCACACCGACGGCGCATGCGGACTGGAGAGCGACATCAGCGCCCTTGCGACCATCCCAGTATAAGAAGGAGCACAAGGTAATCGGGAAGCCATTTGGTAGCAGTGGCGGCGTGCCACCACAGTCACTTCTGCCTAATTCGCACACTCTACATTTTTGCAGCTGGTCGCGCATCGACAGGAGCTCCCAGCCGTGTGATATAGCTCCTTTAACCGCCAAACTGCCAGTAAACTGAGACGATCGCCCGGCAACCACATCGACGGCGTATGCGGAGTGGAGAGCGACATCAGCGCTGTTGCGACGGTCACAGTATAAGAAGGAGCACAAGGTAATCGGGACGCCATTTGGTAGCAGTGGCGGCGAGCCACCACAGTGAGCACTGCCTAATTCGCACACTACATTTTTGCAGTTGGTCGCGCATTGACTGGAGCTCCCGGCAGTGTGTTAGCTCCTTTAACCGCCAAACTGCAAGGAACCTGAGACGATCGCCTGGCAACCACATCGGCGGCGCATGCGGACTGGAGAGCGACATCAGCGCCGTTGCGACCGTCACAGTGTAAGAAGGAGCACAAGGTAATCGGGACGCCATTTGGTAGCAGGGGCGGCGTGCCACCACAGTCAGCTCTGCCTGATTCGCACTCTACATTTTTGCAGTTGGTCGCGCATCGACAGGAGCTCCCAGTCGTGTGATAGCTCCTTTAACCGCCAAACTGCCAGGAACCTGAGACGATCGCCTGGCAACCACATCGGCGGCGCATGCGGACTGGAGAGCGACATCAGCGCCGTTGCGACCGTCACAATATAAGAAGGAGCACAAGGTAATCGGGACGCCATTTGGTAGCAGTGGCGGCGTGCCACCACAGGCAGCACTGCCTAATTCGCACACTCTATAATTTTGCAGTTGGTCGCGCATCGACTGGAGCTCCCGGCAGTGTGATAGCTCCTTTCACCGCCGGGTTGCCAGGAACCTGAGACGATCGCCTGGCAACCACATCGGCGGCGCATGCGGACTGGAGAGCGACATCAGCTCCGTTGGGACCGTCAAAGTATAAGAAGGAGCACAAGGTAATCGGGACGCCATTCGGTAGCAGTGGCGGCGTGCCACCACAGTGAGGACTGCCTAATTCGCACACTCTACATTTTTGCAGTTGGTCGCGCATCGACTGGAGCTCGCGGCAGTGTGATAACTCCTTTAACCGCCAAACTGCCAGGGAACTGAGACGATCGCCTGGCAACCACATCGACGGCGCATGCGGACTGGAGAGCGACATCAGCTCCGTTGGGACCGTCACAGTATAAGAAGAAGCACAAGGTAATCGGGACGCCATTTGGTAGCAGTGGCGGCGTGCCACCACAGTGAGCACTGCCTAAATCGCACACTCTACATTTTTGCAGTTGGTCGCGCATCGACTGGAGCTCCCGGCAGTGTGATAGCTCCTTTAACCGCCAAACTGCGAGGAACCTGAGACGATCGCCTGGCAACCACATCGGCGGCGCATGCGGACTGGAAAGCGACATCAGCACCGTTGTGACCGTAACAGTATAAGAAGGAGCACAAGGTAATCGGGACGCCATTTGGTAGCAGTGGCGGCGTGCCACCACAGTCAGCACTGCCTAATTCGCACACTCTACATTTTTGCAGTTGGTCGAGCAGCGACTGAAGCTCCCGGCAGTGTGATAGATTCTTTAACCGCCAAACTGCCAGGAACCTGAGACGATCGCGTGGCAACCACATCGGTGGCGCATGCGGACTGGTGAGCGACATCAGCGCCGTTGGGACCGTCACAGTATAAGAAGGAGCACAAGGTAATCGGGACGCCATTTGGTAGCAGTGGCGGCGTGCCACCACAGTCAGCACTGCTTAATTCGCACACTCTATATTTGCAGTTGGTCGCGCATCGACTGGAGCTCCCAGCCGAGTGATATAGCTCCTTTAACCGCCAAACTGCCAGGAACCTGAGACGATCGCCTGGCAACCACATCGGCGGCGCATGTGGACTGGAGAACGACATCAGCGCCGTTGCGACCGTCAGAGTATAAGAAGGACCACAAGGTAATCGGGACGCCATTTGGTAGCAGTGGCGGCGTGCCACCACAGTCAGCACTGCCTAATTCGCACACTCTACATTTTTACAGTTGGTCGCGCATCGACTGGAGCTCCCGGCAGTGTGGTAGCTCCTTTAACCGCCAAACTGCCAGGAACCTGAGACGATCGCCTGGCAACCACATTGGCGGCGCATGCGGACTGGAGAGCGACATCAGCGCCGTTGCGACCGTCACAGTATAAGAAGGAGCACAAGATAATCAGGATGCCATTTGGTAGCAGTGGTGGCGTGTCACCACTGTCAGCAATGCCTAATTCGCACAGTCTACATTTTTGCAGTTGGTCGCGCATCGACTGGAGCTCCCGGCAATGTGATAGCTCCTTCCACCGCCGGGCTGCCAGGAACGTGAGGCGATCGCCTGGCAACCACATCGGCGGCGCACGTGGACTGGAGAGCGAAATCAGCGCCGTTGTGACCGTCACAGTAAAGAAGGAGCACAAGGTAATCGGGACGGCATTTGGTAGCAGTGGCGGCGTGTCACCACAGTCAGCACTGCCTAATACGCACAGTCTATATTTTTGCAGTTGGTCACGCATCGACTGGAGATTCCGGCAGTGTGATAGCTCCTTTCACCGCCGGGTTGCCAGGAACCTGAGACGATCGCCTGGCAACCACATCGGCGGCGCATGCGGACTGTAGAGCGACATCAGCTCCGTTGGGACCGTCACAGTATAAGAAGGAGCACAAGGTAGTCGGGACGCCATTCGGTAGCAGTGGCAGCGTGCCACCACATTGAGCACTGCCTAATTCGCACAATCTACATTTTTGCAGTTGGTCGCGCATCGACTGGAGCTCCCGGCAGTGTGATAGCTCCTTTAACCGCCAAACTGCAAGGAACCTGAGACGATCGCCTGGCAACCACATCGGCGGCGCATGCGGACTGGAAAGCGACATCAGCGCCGTTGTGACCGTCACAGTATAAGAAGGAGCACAAGGTAATCGGGACGCCATTTGGTAGCAGTGGCGGCGAGCCACCACAGTGAGCACTGCCTAATTCGCACACTCTACATTTTTGCAGTTGGTCGCGCATCGACTGGAGCTCCCGGCAGTGTGATAGCTCCTTTCACCGCCGGGTTGCCAGGAACCTGAGACGATCGCCTGGCAACCACATCGGCGGCGCATGCGGACTGGAGAGCGACATCAGCTCCGTTGGGACCGTCACAGTATAAGAAGGAGCACAAGGTAATCGGGACGCCATTCGGTAGCAGTGGCGGCGTGCCACCGCAGTGAGCACTGCCTAATTCGCACACTCTACATTTTTGCAGTTGGTCGCGCATCGACTGGAGCTCCCGGCAGTGTGATAGCTCCTTTAACCGCCAAACTGCGAGGAACCTGAGACGATCGCCTGGCAACCACATCGGCGGCGCATGCGGACTGGAAAGCGACATCAGCGCCGTTGTGACCGTCACAGTATAAGAAGGAGCACAAGGTAATCGGGACGCCATTTGGTAGCAGTGGCGGCGTGCCACCATAGTCAGCACTGCCTAATTCGCACACTCTACATCTTTACAGTTGGTCGCGCATCGACTGGAGCTCCCGGCAGTGTGTTAGCTCCTTTAACCGCCAAACTGCCAGGAACCTGAGACGATCGCCTGGCAACCATATCGGCGCCGCATGCGGACTGGAGAGCAACATCAGCGCCGTTGCGACCGTCAGAGTATAAGAAGGAGCACAAGGTAATCTGGACGCCATTTGGAAGCAGTGGCGGCGTGCCACCACAGTCACTTCTGCCTAATTCGCACACTCTACATTTTTGCAGCTGGTCGCGCATCGACAGGAACTCCCAGCCGTGTGATATAGCTCCTTTAACCGCCAAACTTCCAGGAAACTGAGACGATCGCCTGGCAACCACATCGACAGCGCATGCGGACTGGAGAGCGACATCAGCTCAGTTGGGACCGTCACAGTATAAGAAGCACAAGGTAATCGGGACGCTATTTGGTAGCAGTGGCGGCGTGCCACCACAGTGAGCACTGCCTAATTCGCACACTCTACATTTTTGCAATTGGTCGCGCATCGACTGGAGCTCCCGGCAGTGTGATAGCTCCTTTAACCGCCAAACTGCGAGGAACCTGAGACGATCGCCTGGCAACCACATCGGCGGCGCATGCGGACTGGAAAGCGACATCAGCGCCGTTGTGACCGTCACAGTATAAGAAGGAGCACAAGGTAATCGGGACGCCATTTGGTAGCAGTGGCGGCGTGTCACCACAGTCAGCACTGCCTAATTCGCACACTCTACAATTTTGCAGTTGGTCGCACATAGACTGGAGCTCCCGGCAGTGGGATAGCTCCTCTCACCGCCGGGCTGCCAGTAACCTGAGACGATCGCCTGGCAACCACATTGGCGGCGCATGCAGACTGGAGAGCGACATCAGCGCCGTTGCGATCGTCACAGTATAAGAAGGAGCACAAGGTAATCGGGACGCCATTTGGTAGCAGTGGCAGCGTGTCACCACAGTTGCACGGACGAATTCGCACAGTCTACAGTTTTGCAGTTGGTCGCGCATCGACTGGAGCTCCCAGCAGTGTGATAGCTCCTCTCACCGCCGGGCTGCCAGGAACCTGAGACTATCGCCTGGCAACCACATGGGCGGCGCATGCGGACTGGAGAGCGACATCAGCGCCGAAGGGACCGTCACAGTATAAGAAGGAGCACAAGGTATTCGGGACGCCATTTGGTAGCAGTGGCGGCGTGTCACAACAGTCAGCACTGCATTATTCGCACAGTCTACATTTTTGCATTTGGTCGCGCATCGACTGGAGCTCCCGGCAGTGTGATAGCTCCTCTCACCGCCGGGCTGCCAGGAACCTGAGACGATCGCCTGGCAACCACATCGGCGGCGCATGCGGACTGGAGAGCGACATCAGCGTCGTTGTGACCATCACAGTATAAGAAGGAGCACAAGGTAATCGGGACGCCATTTGGTAGCAGTGGCGCGTGCCACCACAGTCAGCACTGCCTAATTCGCACACTCTACATTTTTGCAGTTGGTGGAGCAGCGACTGAAGCTCCCGGCAGTGTGATAGATCCTTTAACCGCCAAACTGCCAGGAACCTGAGACGATCGCCTGGCAACCACATCGGTGGCGCATGCGGACTTGAGAGCGACATCAGCGCCGTTGGGACCGTCACAGTATAAGAAGGAGCACAAGGTAATCGGGACGCCATTTGGTAGCAGTGGCGGCGTGCCACCACAGTCAGCACTGCTTAATTCGCACACTACATTTTTGCAGTTGGTCGCGCATCGACTGGAGCTCCCAGCCGAGGGATATAGCTCCTTTAACCGCCAAACTGCCAGGAACCTGAGACGATCGCCTGGCAACCACATCGGCGGCGCATGCGGACTGGAGAACGACATCAGCGCCTTAGCGACCGTCAGAGTATAAGAAGGACCACAAGGTAATCGGGACGCCATTTGGTAGCAGTGGCGGCGTGCCACCACAGTCAGCACTGCTTAATTCGCACACTCTACATTTTTGCAGTTTGTCGCGCATCGACTGGAGCTCCCAGCCGAGTGATATAGCTCCTTTAACCGCCAAACTGCCAGGAACCTGGGACGATCGCCTGGCAACCACATCGGCGGCGCATGCGGACTGGAGAACGACATCAGCGCCGTTGCGACCGTCAGAGTAAAAGAAGGACCACAAGGTAATCGGGACAACATTTGGTAGCAGTGGCGGCGTGCCACCACAGTCAGCACTGCCTAATTCGCACACTCTACATTTTTACAGTTGGTCGCGCATCGACTGGAGCTCCCGGCAGTGTGGTAGCTCCTTTAACTGCCAAACTGCCAGGAACCTGAGACGATCGCCTGGCAACCACATTGGCGGCGCATGCGGACTGGAAGCGACATCAGCGCCGTTGCGACCGTCACAGTATAAGAAGGAGCACAAGATAATCAGGACGCCATTTGGTAGCAGTGGTGGCGTGTCACCACTGTCAGCAATGCCTAATTCGCACAGTCTACATTTTTGCAGTTGGTCGCGCATCGACTGGAGATTCCGGCAGTGTGATAGCTCCTCTCACCGCCGGGCTGCGAGGAACCTGAGACGATCGCCTGGCAACCACATCGGCGGCGCATGCGGACTGGAGAGCGACATCAGCGCCCTTGCGACCGTCACAGTATAAGAAGGAGCACATGGTAATCGGGACGCCATTTCGTAGCAGTGGCGGCGTGCCACCCCAGTCACCTCTGCCTAATTCGCACACTCTACATTTTTGCAGCTGGTCGCGCATCGACAGGAGTTCCCAGCCGTGTGATATAGCTCCTTTAACCGCCAAACTGCCAGTAAACTGAGACGATCGCCCGGCAACCACATCGACGGCGCATGCGGAGTGGAGAGCGACATCAGCGCCGTTGGGACCGTCACAGTATATGAAGGAGCACAATAATCGGGACGCCATTTGGTAGCAGTGGCGGCGTGACACCACAGTCAGCACTTCCTCATTCGCACACTCTACATTTTTGCAGTTGGTCGCGCATCGACAGGAGTTCCCAGCCGTGTGATATAGCTCCTTTAACCGCCAAACTGCCAGGAAACTGAGACGATCGCCTGGCAACCACATCGACGGCGCATGCGGAGTGGAGAGCGACATCAGCGCCGTTGGGACCGTCACAGTATATGAAGGAGCACAATAATCGGGACGCCATTTGGTAGCAGTGGCGGCGTGACACCACAGTCAGCACTTCCTCATTCGCACACTCTACATTTTTGCAGTTGGTCGCGCATCGACAGGAGCTCCCAGCCCTGTGATATAGCTCCTTTAACCGCCAAACTGCCAGGAAACTGAGACGATCGCCTGGCAACCACATCGACGGCGCATGCGGAGTGGAGAGCGACATCAGCGCCGTTGGGACCGTCACAGTATATGAAGGAGCACAATAATCGGGACGCCATTTGGTAGCAGTGGCGGCGTGACACCACAGTCAGCACTTCCTAATTCGCACACTCTACATTTTTGCAGCTGGTCGAGCATCGACAGGAGCTCCCAGCCGTGTGATATAGCTCCTTTAACCGCCAAACTGCCAGTAAACTGAGACGATCGCCCGGCAACCACATCGACGGCGTATGCGGAGTGGAGAGCGACATCAGCGCTGTTGCGACGGTCACAGTATAAGAAGGAGCACAAGGTAATCGGGACGCCAATTGGTAGCAGTGGCGGCGAGCCACCACAGTGAGCACTGCCTAATTCGCACACTCTACATTTTTGCAGTTGGTCGCGCATCGACAGGAGTTCCCAGCCGTGTGATATAGCTCCTTTAACCGCCAAACTGCCAGGAAACTGAGACGATCGCCTAGCAACCACATCGACGGCGCATGCGGAGTGGAGAGCGACATCAGCGCCGTTGGGACCGTCACAGTATATGAAGGAGCACAATAATCGGGACGCCATTTGGTAGCAGTGGCGGCGTGACACCACAGTCAGCACTTCCTAATTCGCACACTCTACATTTTTGCAGCTGGTCGCGCATCGACAGGAGCTCCCAGCCGTGTGATATAGCTCCTTTAACCGCCAAACTGCCAGTAAACTGAGACGATCGCCCGGCAACCACATCGACGGCGTATGCGGAGTGGAGAGCGACATCAGCGCTGTTGCGACGGTCACAGTATAAGAAGAAGCACAAGGTAATCGGGTCGCCATTTGGTAGCAGTGGCGGCGAGCCACCACAGTCAGCACTTCCTAATTCGCACACTCTACATTTTTGCAGTTGGTCGCGTATCGACAGGAGTTCCCACCCGTGTGATATAGCTCCTTTAACCGCCAAACTGCCAGGAAAGTGAGACGATCGCCTGGCAACCACATCGACGGCGCATGCGGAGTGGAGAGCGACATCAGCGCCGTTGGGACCGTCACAGTATATGAAGGAGCACAATAATCGAGACGCCATTTGGTAGCAGTGGCGGCGTGACACCACAGTCAGCACTTCCTAATTCGCACACTCTACATTTTTGCAGCTGGTCGAGCATCGACAGGAGCTCCCAGCCGTGTGATATAGCTCCTTTAACCGCCAAACTGCCAGTAAACTGAGACGATCGCCCGGCAACCACATCGACGGCGTATGCGGAGTGGAGAGCGACATCAGCGCTGTTGCGACGGTCACAGTATAAGAAGGAGCACAAGGTAATCGGGACGCCAATTGGTAGCAGTGGCGGCGAGCCACCACAGTGAGCACTGCCTAATTCGCACACTCTACATTTTTGCAGTTGGTCGCGCATCGACAGGAGTTCCCAGCCGTGTGATATAGCTCCTTTAACCGCCAAACTGCCAGGAAACTGAGACGATCGCCTGGCAACCACATCGACGGCGCATGCGGAGTGGAGAGCGACATCAGCGCCGTTGGGACCGTCACAGTTTATGAAGGAGCACAATAATCGGGACGCCATTTGGTAGCAGTGGCGGCGTGACACCACAGTCAGCACTTCCTAATTCGCACACTCTACATTTTTGCAGCTGGTCGCGCATCGACAGGAGCTCCCAGCCGTGAGATATAGCTCCTTTAACCGCCAAACTGCTAGTAAACTGAGACGATCGCCCGGCAACCACATCGACGGCGTATGCGGAGTGGAGAGCGACATCAGCGCTGTAGCGACGGTCACAGTATAAGAAGGAGCACAAGGTAATCGGGACGCTATTTGGTAGCAGTGGCGGCGAGCCACCACAGTGAGCACTGCCTAATTCGCACACTCTGCATTTTTGCAGTTGGTCGCGCATCGACAGGAGTTCCCAGCCGTGTGATATAGCTCCTTTAACCGCCAAACTGCCAGGAAACTGAGACGATCGCCTGGCAACCACATCGACGGCGCATGCGGAGTGGAGAGCGACATCAGCGCCGTTGGGACCGTCACAGTATATGAAGGAGCACAATAATCGGGACGCCATTTGGTAGCAGTGGCGGCGTGACACCACAGTCAGCACTTCCTAATTCGCACACTCTACATTTTTGCAGCTGGTCGCGCATCGACAGGAGCTCCCAGCCGTGTGATATAGCTCCTTTAACCGCCAAACTGCCAGTAAACTGAGACGATCGCCCGGCAACCACATCGACGGCGTATGCGGAGTGGAGAGCGACATCAGCGCCGTTGGGGCCGTCACAGTATATGAAGGAGCACAATAATCGGGACGCCATTTGGTAGCAGTGGCGGCGTGACACCACAGTCAGCACTTCCTAATTCGCACACTCTACATTTTTGCAGCTGGTCGCGCATCGACAGGAGCTCCCAGCCGTGTGATATAGCTCCTTTAACCGCCAAACTGCCAGTAAACTGAGACGATCGCCCGGCAACCACATCGACGGCGTATGCGGAGTGGAGAGCGACATCAGCGCTGTTGCGACGGCCACAGTATAAGAAGGAGCACAAGGTAATCTGGACGCCATTTGGTAGCAGTGGCGGCGAGCCACCACTGTGAGCACTGCCTAATTCGCACACTACATTTTTGCAGTTGGTCGCGCATTGACTGGAGCTCCCGGCAGTGTGTTAGCTCCTTTAACCGCCAAACTGCCAGGAACCTGAGACGATCGCCTGGCAACCACATCGGCGGCGCATGCGGACTGGAGAGCGACATCAGCGTCGTTGCGACCGTCACAGTGTAAGAAGGAGCACAAGGTAATCGGGACGCCATTTGGTAGCAGGGGCGGCGTGCCACCACATGCAGCTCTGCCTAATTCGCACACTCTACATTTTTGCAGTTGGTCGCGCATCGACAGGAGCTCCCAGTCGTGTGATAGCTCCTTTAACCGCCAAACTGCCAGGAACCTGAGGCGATCGCCTGGCAACCACATCGACGGCGCATGCGGACTGGAGAGCGACATCAGCGCCGTTGGGACCGTCACAGTATAAGAAGGAGCACAAGGTAATCGGGACGCCATTTGGTAGCAGTGGCGCCGTGCCACCACAGTCAGCACTGCCTAATTCGCACACTACATTTTTGCAGTTGGTCGCGCATCGACTGGAGCTCCCGGCAGTGTGATAGCTCCTTTAACCGCCAAACTTCGAGGAACCTGAGACGATCGCCTGGCAACCACATCGGCGGCGCATGCGGACTGGAAAGCGACATCAGCGCCGTTGTGACCGTCACAGTATAAGAAGGAGCACAAGGTAATCGGGACGCCATTTGGTAGCAGTGGCGGCGAGCCACCACAGTGAGCACTGCCTAATTCGCACACTCTACATTTTTGCAGTTGGTCGCGCATCGTCTGGAGCTCCCGGCAGTGTGATAGCTCCTTTCATCGCCGGGTTGCCAGGAACCTGAGACGATCGCCTGGCAACCACATCGGCGGCGCATGCGGACTGGAGAGCGACATCAGCTCCGTTGGAACCGTCACAGTATAAGAAGGAGCACAAGGTAATCGGGACGCCATTCGGTAGCAGTGGCGGCGTGCCACCACAGTGAGGACTGCCTAATTCGCACACTCTACATTTTTGCAGTTGGTCGCGCATCGACTGGAGCTCCCGGCAGTGTGATAGCTCCTTTAACCGCCAAACTTCGAGGAACCTGAGACGATCGCCTGGCAACCACATCGGCGGCGCATGCGGACTGGAAAAAGCCACATCAGCGCCATTGTGACCGTCACAGTATAAGAAGGAGCACAAGGTAATCGGGACGCCATTTGGTAGCAGTGGCGGCGTGCCACCACAGTCAGCACTGCCTAATTCGCACATTCTACATCTTTACAGTTGGTCGCGCATCGACTGGAGCTCCCGGCAGTGTGTTAGCTCCTTTAACCGCCAAACTGCCAGGAACCTGAGACGATCGCCTGGCAACCACATCGGCGCCGCTTGCGGACTGGAGAGCAACATCAGCGCCGTTGCGACCGTCACAGTATAAGAAGGAGCACAAGGTAATCTGGATGCCATTTCGTAGCAGTGGCGGCGTGCCACCACAGTCAGCTCTGCCTAATTCGCACACTACATTTTTGCAGTTGGTCGCGCATCGACTAAAGCTCGCGGTAGTGTGATAACTCCTTTAACCGCCAAACTGCCAGGAACCTGAGATGATCGCCTGGCAACCACATCGGCGGCGCATGCGGACTGGAGAACGACATCAGCGCCGTTGCGACCGTCAGAGTATAAGAAGGACCACAAGGTAATCGGGACGCCATTTGGTAGCAGTGGCGGCGTGCCACCACAGTCACTTCTGCCTAATTCGCACATTCTACATTTTTGCAGCTGGTCGCGCATCGACAGGAACTCCCAGCCGTGTGATATAGCTCCTTTAACCGCCAAACTGCCAGGAAACTGAGACGATCGCCTGGCAACCACATCGACGGCGCATGCGGACTGGAGAGCGACATCAGCTCCGTTGGGACCGTCACAGTATAAGAAGAAGCACAAGGTAATCGGGACGCCATTTGGTAGCAGTGGCGGCGTGCCACCACAGTGAGCACTGCCTAATTCGCACACTCTACATTTTTGCAGTTGGTCGCGCATCGACTGGAGCTCCCGGCATTGTGATAGCTCCTTTAACCGCCAAACTGCGAGGAACCTGGGACGATCGCCTGGCAACCACATCGGCGGCGCATGCGGACTGGAAAGCGACATCAGCACCGTTGTGACCGTCACAGTATAAGAAGGAGCACAAGGTAATCGGGACGCCATTTGGTAGCAGTGGCGGCTTGCCACCACAGTCAGCACTGCCTAATTCGCACACTCTACATTTTTGCAGTTGGTCGAGCAGCGACTGAAGCTCCCGGCAGTGTGATAGATCCTTTAACCGCCAAACTGCCAGGAACCTGAGACGATCGCCTGGCAACCACATCGGTGGCGCATGCGGACTGGAGAGCGACATCAGCGCCGTTGTGACCGTCACAGTATAAGAAGGAGCACAAGGTAATCGGGACGCCATTTGGTAGCAGTGGCGGCGAGCCACCACAGTGAGCACTGCCTAATTCGCACACTCTACATTTTTGCAGTTGGTCGCGCATCGACTGGAGCTCCCGGCAGTGTGATAGCTCCTTTCACCGCCGGGTTGCCAGGAACCTGAGACGATCGCCTGGCAACCACATCGGCGGCGCATGCGGACTGGAGAGCGACATCAGCTCCGTTGGGACCGTCACAGTATAAGAAGGAGCACAAGGTAATCGGGACGCCATTTGGTAGCAGTGGCGGCGTGCCACCACAGTCAGCAATGCCTAATTCGCACACTCTACATCTTTACAGTTAGTCGCGCATCGACTGGAGCTCCCGGCAGTGTGTTAGCTCCTTTAACCGCCAAACTGCCAGGAACCTGAGACGATCGCCTGGCAACCACATCGGCGCCGCATGCGGACTGGAGAGTAACATCAGCGCCGTTGCGACCGTCAGAGTATAAGAAGGAGCACAAGGTAATCTGGACGCCATTTCGTAGCAGTGGCGGCGAGCCACCACAGTCAGCTCTGCCTAATTCACACACTACATTTTTGCAGTTGGTCGCGCATCGACTAAAGCTCGCGGCAGTGTGATAACTCCTTTAATCGCCAAACTGCCAGGAACCTGAGATGATCGCCTGGCAACCACATCGGCGGCGCATGCGGACTGGAGAACGACATCAGCGCCGTTGCGACCGTCAGAGTATAAGAAGGACCACAAGGTAATCGGGACGCCATTTGGTAGCAGTGGCGGCGTGCTACCACAGTCACTTCTGCCTAATTCGCACACTCTACATTTTTGCAGCTGGTCGCGCATCGACAGGAACTCCCAGCCGTGTGATATAGCTCCTTTAACCGCCAAACTGCGAGGAACCTGAGACGATCGCCTGGCAACCACATCGGCGGCGCATGCGGACTGGAAAGCGACATCAGCACCGTTGTGACCGTCACAGTATAAGAAGGAGCACAAGGTAATCGGGACGCCATTTGGTAGCAGTGGCAGCGTGTCACCACAGTTGCACTGACGAATTCGCACAGTCTACAGTTTTGCAGTTGGTCGCGCATCGACTGGAGCTCCCAGCAGTGTGATAGCTCCTCTCACCGCCGGGCTGCCAGGAACCTGAGACTATCGCCTGGCAACCACATGGGCGGCGCATGCGGACTGGAGAGCGACATCAGCGCCGTTGGGACCGTCACAGTATAAGAAGGAGCACAAGGTATTCGGGACGCCATTTGGTAGCAGTGGCGGCGTGTCACCACAGTCAGCACTGCCTTATTCGCACAGTCTACATTTTTGCATTTGGTCGCGCACCGACTGGAGCTCCCGGCAGTGTGATAGCTCCTCTCACCGCCGGGCTGCCAGGAACCTGAGACGATCGCCTGGCAACCACATCGGCGGCGCATGCGGACTGGAGAGCGACATCAGCGCCGTTGTGACCATCACAGTATAAGAAGGAGCACAAGGGAATCGGGACGCCATTTGGTAGCAGTGGCGCGGGCCACCACAGTCAGGACTGCCTAATTCGCACACTCTACATTTTTGCAGTTGGTCGAGCAGCGACTGAAGCTCCCGGCAGTGTGATAGATCCTTTAACCGCCAAACTGCCAGGAACCTGAGACGATCGCCTGGCAACCACATCGGTGGCGCATGCGGACTGGAGAGCGACATCAGCGCCGTTGGGACCGTCACAGTATAAGAAGGAGCACAAGGTAATCGGGACGCCATTTGGTAGCAGTGGCGTCGTGCCACCACAGTCAGCACTGCTTAATTCGCACACTACATTTTTGCAGTTGGTCGCGCATCGACTGGAGCTCCAAGCCGAGTGATATAGGTCCTTTAACCGCCAAACTGACAGGAACCTGAGACGATCGCCTGGCAACCACATCGGCGGCGCATGCGGACTGGAGAACGACATCAGCGCCTTTGCGACCGTCAGAGTATAAGAAGGACCACAAGGTAATCGGGACGCCATTTGGTAGCAGTGGCGGCGTGCCACCACAGTCAGCACTGCTTAATTCACACACTCTACATTTTTGCAGTTTGTCGCGCATCGACTGGAGCTCCCAGCCGACTGATATAGCTCCTTTAACCGCCAAACTGCCGCGGAACCTGGGACGATCGCCTAGCAACCACATCGGCGGCGCATGCGGACTGGAGAACGATATCAGCGCCGTTGCGACCGTCAGAGTATAAGAAGGACAAGGTAATCGGGACGCCATTTGGTAGCAGTGGCGGCGTGCCACCACAGTCAGCACTGCCTAATTCGCACACTCTACATTTTTACAGTTGGTCGCGCATCGACTGGAGCTCCCGGCAGTGTGGTAGCTCCTTTAACCGCCAAACTGCCAGGAACCTGAGACGATCGCCTGGCAACCACATTGGCGGCGCATGCGGACTGGAGAGCGACATCAGCGCCGTTGCGACCGTCACAGTATAAGAAGGAGCACAAGATAATCAGGACGCCATTTGGTAGCAGTGGTGGCGTGTCACCACTGTCAGCAATGCCTAATTCGCACAGTCTACATTTTTGCAGTTGGTCGCGCATCGACTGGAGATTCCGGCAGTGTGATAGCTCCTCTCACCGCCGGGCTGCCAGGAACCTGAGACGATCGCCTGGCAACCACATCGGCGGCGCATGCGGACTGGAGAGCGACATCAGCGCCGTTGCGACCGTCACAGTATAAGAAGGAGCACAAGATAATCGGGACGCCATTTGGTAGCAGTGGCGGCGTGTCACCACAGTCAGCACTGCCTAATTCGCACACTCTACATTTTTGCAGTTGGTCGCGCATAGACTGGAGCTCCCGGCAGTGGGATAGCTCCTCTCACCGCCGGGCTGCCAGTAACCTGAGACGATCGCCTGGCAACCACATTGGCGGCGCATGCAGACTGGAGAGCGACATCAGTGCCGTTGTGATCGTCACAGTATAAGAAGGAGCACAAGGTTATCGGGACGCCATTTGGTAGCAGTGGCAGCGTGTCACCACAGTTGCACTGCCTTATTCGCACAGTCTACATTTTTGCATTTGGTCGCGCATCGACTGGAGCTCCCGGCAGTGTGATAGCTCCTCTCACCGCCGGGCTGCCAGGAAACTGAGACGATCGCCTGGCAACCACATCGGCGGCGCATGCGGACTGGAGAGCGACATAAGCGCCGTTGTGACCATCACAGTATAAGAAGGAGCACAAGTTAATCGGGACGCCATTTGGTAGCTGTGGCGGCATGCCACCACAGTCAGCACCGCCTAATTCGCACACTCTACATTTTTGCAGTTGGTCGAGCAGCGACTGAAGCTCCCGGCAGTGTGATAGATCCTTTAACCGCCAAACTGCCAGGAACCTGAGACGATCGCCTGGCAACCACATTGGTGGCGCATGCGGACTGGAGAGCGACATCAGCGCCGTTGGGACCGTCACAGTATAAGAAGGAGCACAAGGTAATCGGGACGCCATTTGGTAGCAGTGGCGGCGTGCCACCACAGTCAGCACTGCTTAATTCGCACACTCTACATTTTTGCAGTTGGTCTCGCATAGACTGGAGCCCCCGGCAGTGTGATAGCTCCTTTCACCGCCGGGCTGCCAGGAGCCTGAGACGATCGCCTGGCAACCACATCGGCAACGCATGCGGACTGGAGAGCGACATCAGCGCCGTTGTGACCGTCACAGTATAAGAAGGAGCACAAGGTATTCGGCATGCCTTTTGGTAGCAGCGGCGGCGTGTCACCACAGTCAGCACTGCCTAATTCGCACACTCTACATTTTTGCAGTTGGTCGCGCATCGACTGGAGCTCCCGTCAGTGTGATAGCTCCTCTCACCGCCGGGCTGCCAGGTACCTGAGACGATCGCCTAGCAACCACATCGGCGGCGCATGCGGACTGGAGAGCGACATCAGCGCCGTTGCGACCGTCACAGTATAAGAAGGAGCACAAGGTAATCGGGACGCCATTTGGTAGCAGTGGCGGCGTGTCACCACAGTATGCACTGCCTAATTCGCACACTCTACATTTTTGCAGTTGGTCGAGCAGCGACTGAAGCTCCCGGCAGTGTGATAGATCCTTTCACCGCCGGGCTGCCAGGAACCTGAGACGATCGCCTGGCAACCACATTGGTGGCGCATGCGGACTGGAGAGCGACATCAGCGCCGTTGGGACCGTCACAGTATAAGAAGGAGCACAAGGTAATCGGGACGCCATTTGGTAGCAGCGGCGGCGTGTCACCACAGTCAGCACTGCCTAATTCGCACACTCTACATTTTTGCAGTTGGTCGCGCATCGACTGGAGCTCCCGTCAGTGTGATAGCTCCTCTCACCGCCGGGCTGCCAGGTACCTGAGACGATCGCCTAGCAACCACATCGGCGGCGCATGCGGACTGGAGAGCGACATCAGCGCCGTTGCGACCGTCACAGTATAAGAAGGAGCACAAGGTAATCGGGACGCCATTTGGTAGCAGTGGCGGCGTGTCACCACAGTATGCACTGCCTAATTCTCACACTCTACATTTTTGCAGTTGGTCGCGCATCGACTGGAGCTCCCGGCAGTGTGATAGTTCCTTTCACCGCCAGGCTGCCAGGAACCTGAGACGATCGCTGGCAACAACATCGGCGGCGCATGCGGACTGGAGAGCGACATCAGCGCCGTTGGGACCGTCACAGTATAAGAAGGAGCACAAGGTAAACGGGACGTCATTTGGTAGCAGTGGTGGCGTGTCACCACTGTCAGCAATGCCTAATTCGCACAGTCTACATTTTTGCCGTTGGTCGCGCATCGACTGGAGCTCCCGGCAGTGTGATAGCTCCTTCCACCGCCGGGCTGCCAGGAACGTGAGACGATCGCCTGGCAACCACATCGGCGGCGCTGTGGACTGGAGAGCGACACAGCGCCGTTGTGACCGTCACAGTATAAGAAGGAGCACAAGGTAATCGGGACGCCATTTGGTATCAGTGGTGGCGTGTCACCACAGTCAGCACTGCCTTTTTCGCACAGTCTACATTTTTGCAGTTGGTCGCGCATCGACTGGAGCTCCCGGCAGTGTGATAGCTACTCTCACCGCCGGGCTGCCACGAACCTGAGACGATCACCTGGATACCACATCGACGGCGCATGTTGACGGTAGAGCGACATCAGCGCCGTTGCGACCGTAACAGTATAAGAAGGAGCACAAGGTAATCGGGAGGCCATTTGGTAGCAGTGGCGGCGTGTCACCACAGTCAGCACTGCCTAATTCGCACACTCTACATTTTTGCAGTTGGTCGCGCATCGACTGGAGCTCCCGGCAGTGTGATAGCTCCTTTCACCGCCGGGCTGCCAGGAACCTGAGACCATCGCCTGGCAACCACATCGGCGGCGCATGCGGACTGGAGAGCGACATCAGCGCCGTTGCGACCGTCACAGTATAATAGTAATATAATAATCTTTATTTGCCATCGTACATTTGGATGGGAGGACGGCGGGAAAAAAGCTGCTCGCAGGCAGCTTGACCAGCCCACAGCCCCTGTTTTTTTTTTCTTTTTTGGCAGAAGAAGCACAACAATACATCAAATCTGTACACAATTTGACACAGTAAATTAACATTCGCTACAGTAATCGCGTCTTGATCAAAAAAAAATTCCAGTCACAGTACAAACAACAGAATAACATGAAATCACAGAAAATAAAAGTATCCGAAATCATGAACTATACATAAGGCGGAGATTTCTGTAAGGACATGAAAATAAATCAAACCCATCTAATTTGTAGGTGTTCAAAAGAGAGGGTAACGTGTAAGATAGGCGCTGTTTCCCGGTGTTCAGACGAGGAGTAGGAACTAACCACCGTTCTGCATATCTAGTGGGGTATCGTGGCAAATTGGTTTGCAAGTTTGCAAGACCCTGTAAGCTATTCAGATTGTGTCTTAATTCTGTTTTGATCTTCACGCTGAGTCGGTATTTATATAAGTTGTATATACTAATTACCTTGGCATTGTGAAAAAGGTCTGCAGTGTGGGATCGGTGTGATGTATTATAAACATGACGTATGTATTTTTTCTGTAAAAGATGTATGCGCTGTAAAATAGACGGTGCTGCGGTTCCCCATACGAGTTGACAATAGTTAAGGTGCGAGTAAAAAAGTGAGTTATATAAAAGCAATTTGGTTCTCGTTGATAGCTGATATTTTAAACTGCCTACCAAGCCTGTGATTTGAGCTAACTTTGTTATGAGATAGTTTATGTGATCATTCCAAGACATATGGGAGGAGAAAAGTACTCCAAGACACTTGAAACTCTCCACAATTTCTACGTTACGGAAGTTTAGTACTATGGCATGATGTGGCGGGATGATTTTGTTTATTGGCCGAAAAAAGATTGCTTTGGTTTTCTGTTCATTTATAAGCATGGAATAATTTGTTGCCCATTTTCCCAACGCTATCATTGTGTTGTTACATGCGGATATTATTTATGAGATATTTTTTCCGGAGAAAAAGATGCTCGCATCATCCGCGTACATAATAAATGTTACTTCAGGGTTTATGTTTATAATATCATTAGGGTATAGATTAAACAGCAGTGGTCCTAGTATACTACCTTGTGGTACACCAGCGTGGATAAATTTAATTGCAGAACGGGCATTATTTAGCTGAACCACTTGCTTTCTCTAAGATAAATACGACCTTATTAGTTGTAAGGCCGTTCCGCGGATGACATATCGCTCTAGTTTTAGCAACAGAATATTGTAATCCACCAAATTGAAGGCCTTAGAAAAATCGACAAATACACCAAGTGCCAGAAAGTTTTGTTCGAACTGTTCAAGAATAAATTCTTTTTGTGCAAGAAGTGCCAGTTCGGTTGATTTGTTTTTAGTAAAGCCATACTGATGTGAAGTAAGAAGATTGTATTTGTCAATGAATTTGGATAAGCCTATGCGCAAAAGTTTTTCAAAGACCTTCGAAAACACAGGTAATATGGACACCGGTCTATAGTTGCTCAGATCATTTCGGTCACCTTTTTTATATATTACAGTTACTTTCCCTATCTGCATTTTGGCCGGAAAGACTGCTGTTGTTAAACATGTATTAAATATGTTGGCAAGACCTGGAGCAATGATGTCGGCTACGTGTTTCACAGGCCGCACCTGAAGGTCATCGATATCTCGGGATGTACTATTTTTTAGGTTCTGGATTACAGATATTATTTCCTGGTCAGTTGCAGGTTGCATAAATATAGAGTCACTGTTCGGAGTACTCATGTACTCTAAAGCGTCGGACGAACCGCTGCTCGTGGCAGTCCTACAAAAGAAAGTATTAAATGCATCGGCTAAATCGTTTCCAGATAACTCTTGACCATTTACTTGTAGTTCCGAGGGTGCGGCATGAATCTTGCGACGGTGTAGAAGCGTGTTTAGCCGAGACCAAAGTAAATCATGTCTGTCACGATCAACGTTCAGATAAGAAAGGAGGTATTCTTTCTTGCGAACCTCAGTTTTTTGGTCAATTTATTTCTGTGTTGTTTAAAAGTGACCAAGTCAACTTGGGCTCGTGTACTTAAAAACCGTTGATACAGTTGGTCCCTAATTTTCATTTCATGTTTTAATTCTTGTGTTATCCATGGCTTCCGTATTTTACGACTTCTTCGACGAGACTTCAACGGAAAATGAGCTGAATACAAGTTCTTAAATTGATCAAGAAATAAATTGTACGCTTCATTTGCATCACTTAATTGGCATTCATTTGTCCAGTCAAATTTTTGTACCTCCTCGCGGAAACCCCCAAGCGTAGCGTCTGCTATTATCTGGTGGTATATTTCCTCATTTTTTTTCCTCTCTAGTCGACTACCGTTGAGACAGAGGAAAACAGGCAGGTGGTCGCTGATGTCATGCGATATTACACCAGCTTTTGCAGCGTGTACTTGCGCGTTTGTAATAAAAAGATCCAAAACAGAACTTGATTCAGTAGTGACTCTAGTCGGTTCAGTGATTACATTTACGAAACCATTTGAAGTGATAGCTGTACTAAAATCTCTTGCATGTTGGGTATTAGAGCCCATATCAATATTGAAGTCTCCACCAGCAATTAAAACAAAATTATTTTCAATGGCAAAAGCTAGAAAAGAGTCATAGAATTCTAAGAACTTAGAAAAGCTGCCGCACAAGGTAATCGGGACGCCATTTGGTAGCAGTGGCGGCGTGTCACCACAGTCAGCACTGCTGAAATCGCACAGTCTATATTTTTGCAGTTGGTCGCGCATCGACTGGAGCTCCCAGCAGTGTGATAGCTCTTCTCACCGCCGGGCTGCCAGCTACCTGAGACGATCGAATGGCAACCACATCGGCGGCGCATGCGGACTGGAGAGCGACATCAGCGCCGTTGGGACCGTCACAGTATAAGGAGCACGAGGTAATCGGGACGCCATTTGATTGCAGTGGCGGCGTGTCACCACAGTCAGCACTGCCTAATTCGCACACTCTACATTTTTGCAGTTGGCCGCGCATAGACTGGAGCTCCCGGCAGTATGATAGCTCCTTTCACCGCCGGGCTGCCAGGAACCTGAGACGAACGCCTGGCAACCATATCGGCGGCGCATGCGGACTGGAGAGCGACATCAGCGCCGTTGCGACCTTCACAGTATAAGAAGGAGCACAAGGTAATCGGGACGCCATTTGGTAGCAGTGGCGGCGTGTCACCACAGTCAGCACAGCCTAATTCGCACACTCTACATTTTTGCAGTGTGTCGCGCATCGAATGGAGCTCCCGGCAAAGCGATAGCTCCTCTCACCGCCGGGCTGCCAGGAACCTGAGACGATCGCCTGGCAACCACATCGGCGGCGCATCCAGACTGGAGAACGACATCAGCGCCGTTGCGATCGTCACAGTATAAGGAGCACAAGGTAATCGGCATGCCATTTGGTAGCAGTGGCGGCGTGTCACCACAGTTGCACTGACGAATTCGCACAGTGTACATTTTTGCAGTGTGTCGCGCATCGACTGAAGCTCCCAGCAGTGTGATATCTCCTCTCACCGCCGGGCTGCCAGGAACCTGAGACGATCGCCTGGCAACCACATGGGCGGCGCATGCGGACTGGAGAGCGACATCAGCGCCGTTGGGACCGTCACAGTATAAGAAGGAGCACGAGATAATCGGGACGCCATTTGGTAGCAGTGGCGGCGTGTCACCACAGTCAGAACTGCCTAATTCGCACAGTCTACATTTTTGCAGTTGGTCGCGCATCGACTGGAGCCCCTGGCAGTGTGATAGCTCCTCTCACCGCCGGGCTGCCAGGAACCTGAGACGGTAGCCTGGCAACCACATCGGCGGCGCATGCGGACTGGAGAGCGACATCAGCGCCGTTGGGACCGTCACAGTATAAGAAGGAGCACAAGGTAATCGGGACGCCATTTGGTAGCAGTGGCGGCGTGTCACCACAGTCAGCACTGCCTTATTCGCACAGTCTACATTTTTGCAGTTGGTCGCGCATCGACTGGAGCTCCCGGCAGTGTGATAGCTCCTCTCACCGCCGGGCTGCCAGGAACCTGAGACGATGGCCTGGCAACCGCATCGGTGGCGCATGCGGACTGGAGAGCGACATCAGCGGCGTTGTGACCGTCACAGTATAAGAAGGAGAACAAGGTAATCGGGACGCCATTTGGTAGCAGTGGCGGCGTGTCACCACAGTCAGCACGGCCTAATACGCACAGTCTACATTTTTGCAGTTGGTCGCGCATCGACTGGAGATCCCGGCAGTGTGATAGCTCCTCTCACCGCCGGGCTGCCAGGAACCTGAGACGATCACCTGGCAACCGCATCGGCGGCGCATGCGGACTGGAGAGCGACATCAGCGCCGTTGCGACCTTCACAGTATAAGAAGGAGCACAAGGTAATCGGGACGCCATTTGGTAGCAGTGGCGGCGTGTCACCACAGTCAGCACTGCCTAATTCGCACAGTCTACATTTTTGCAGTTGGTCGCGCATCGACTGGAGCTCCCGGCAGTGTGATAGCTCCTCTCACCGCCGGGCTGCCACGAACCTGAGACGATCGCCTGGCAACCACATCGGCGGCGCATGCGGACTGGAGAGCGACATCAGCGCCGTTGCGACCGTCACAGTATAAGAAGGAGCACAAGGTGTTCGGGACGCCATTTGGTAGCAGTGGCGGCGTGTCACCACAGTCAGCACTGCCGAATTCGCACAGTCTACATTTTTGCAGTTGGTCGCGCATCGACTGGAGCTCCCAGCACTGTGATAGCTCCTCTCAGCGCCAGGCTGCCAGGAACCTGAGACGATCTTCTGGCAACCACATCGGCAGCGCATGTGGACTGGAGAGCGACATCAGCGCCGTTGTGACCGTCACAGTATAAGAAGGAGCACAAGGTAATCGTGACGCCATTTGGTAGCAGTGCCGGCGCGTCACCACAGTCAGCACTGCCTAATACGCACAGTCTACATTTTTGCAGTTGGTCACCCATCGACTGGAGATGCCGGCAGTGTGATTGCTCCTCTCACCGCCGGGCTGCCAGGAACCTGAGACGATCGCCTGGCAACCACATCGGCGGCGGCATGCGGACTGGAGAGCGACATCAGCGCCTTTGCGACCGTCACAGTATAAGAAGGAGCACAAGATAATCGGGACGCCATTTGGTAGCAGTGGCGGCGTGTCACCACAGTCAGAACTGCCTAATTTGCACAGTCTACATTTTTGCAGTTGGTCGCGCATCGACTGGAGCCCCGGCAGTGTGAAAGCTCCTCTCACCTCCGGGCTGCCAGGAACCTGAGACGATCGCCTGGCAACCACATCATCGGCGCATGCGGACTGGAGAGCGACATCAGCGCCGTTGGGACCGTCACAGTATAAGAAGGAGCACAAGGTAATCGGGACGCCATTTGGTAGCAGTGGCGGCGTGTCACCACAGTCAGCACTGCCTTATTCGCACAGTCTACATTTTTGCAGTTGGTCGCGCATCGACTGGAGCTCCCGGCCCGGCAGTGTGATAGCTCCTCTCACCGCCGGGCTGGCAGGAACCTGAGACGATGGCCTGGCAACCACATCGGCGGCGCATGCGGACTGGAGAGCGACATCAGCGCCGTTGTGACCGTCACAGTATAAGAAGGAGCACAAGGTAATCGGGACGCCATTTGGTAGCAGTGGCGGCGTGTCACCACAGTCAGCACTGCCTAATACGCACAGTCTACATTTTTTGCAGTTGGTCGCGCATCGACTGGAGATCCCGGCAGTGTGATAGCTCCTCTCACCGCCGGGCTGCCAGGAACCTGAGACGATCGCCTGGCAACCACATCGGCGGCGCATGCGGACTGGAGAGCGACATCAGCGCCGTTGCGACCTTCACAGTATAAGAAGGAGCACAAGGTAATCGGGACGCCATTTGGTAGCAGTGGCGGCGTGTCACCACAGTCAGCACTGCCTAATTCGCAAAGTCTACATTTTTGCAGTTGGTCGCGCATCGACTGGAGCTCCCGGCAGTGTGATAGCTCCTCTCACCGCCGGGCTGCCAGGAACCTGAAACGAACGCTTGGCAACCACATCGGCGGCGCATGCGGACTGGAGAGCGACATCAGCGCCGTTGCGACCTTCACAGTATAAGAAGGAACACAAGGTAATCGGGACGCCATTTGGTAGCAGTGGCGGCGTGTCACCACAGTCAGCACAGCCTAATTCGCACACTACATTTTTGCAGTGTGTCGCGCATCGAATGGAGCTCCCGGCAAAGCGATAGTTCCTCTCACCGCCGGGCTGCAAGGAACCTGAGACGATCGCCTGGCAACCACATGGGCGGCGCATGCGGACTGGAGAGCGACATCAGCGCCGTTGGGACCGTCACAGTATAAGAAGGAGCACGAGATAATCGGGACGCCATTTGGTAGCAGTGGCGGCGTTTCACCACAGTCAGAACTGCCTAATTCGCACAGTCTACATTTTTGCAGTTGGTCGCGCATCGACTGGAGCCCCCGGAAGTGTGATACCTCCTCTCACCGCCGGGCTGCCAGGAACCTGAGACGATCGCCTGGCAACCACATCGGCGGCGCATGCGAACTGCAGAGCGACATCAGCGCCGTTGGGTCCGTCACAGTATAAGAAGGAGCACAAGGTAATCGGGACGCCATTTGGTAGCAGTGGCGGCGTGTCACCACAGTCAGCACTGCCTAATTCGCACAGTCTACATTTTTGCAGTTGGTCGCGCATCGACTGGAGCTCCCGGCAGTGTGATAGCTCCTCTCACCGCCGGGCTGCCAGGAACCTGAAACGAACGCTTGGCAACCACATCGGCGGCGCATGCGGACTGGAGAGCGACATCAGCGCCGTTGCGACCTTCACAGTATAAGAAGGAACACAAGGTAATCGGGACGCCATTTGGTAGCAGTGGCGGCGTGTCACCACAGTCAGCACAGCCTAATTCGCACACTACATTTTTGCAGTGTGTCGCGCATCGAATGGAGCTCCCGGCAAAGCGATAGTTCCTCTCACCGCCGGGCTGCAAGGAACCTGAGACGATCGCCTGGCAACCACATGGGCGGTGCATGCGGACTGGAGAGCGACATCAGCGCCGTTGGGACCGTCACAGTATAAGAAGGAGCACGAGATAATCGGGACGCCATTTGGTAGCAGTGGCGGCGTTTCACCACAGTCAGAACTGCCTAATTCGCACAGTCTACATTTTTGCAGTTGGTCGCGCATCGACTGGAGCCCCCGGAAGTGTGATACCTCCTCTCACCGCCGGGCTGCCAGGAACCTGAGACGATCGCCTGGCAACCACATCGGCGGCGCATGCGAACTGCAGAGCGACATCAGCGCCGTTGGGTCCGTCACAGTATAAGAAGGAGCACAAGGTAATCGGGACGCCATTTGGTAGCAGTGGCGGCGTGTCACCACAGTCAGCACTGCCTAATTCGCACAGTCTACATTTTTGCAGTTGGTCGCGCATCGACTGGAGCTCCCGGCAGTGTGATAGCTCCTCTCACCGCCGGGCTGCCAGGAACCTTAGACGATCGCCTGGCAACCACATCGGCGGCGCATGCGGACTGGAGAGCGACATCAGCGCCGTTGTGACCGTCACAGTATAAGAAGGAGCACAAGGTAATCGGGGCGCCATTTGTTAGCAGTGGCGGCGCGTCACCACAGTCAGCACTGCCCAATACGCACAGTCTACATTTTTGCAGTTGGTCGCGCATCGACTGGAGATCCCGGCAGTGTGATAGCTCCTCTCACCGCCGGGCTGCCAGGAACCTGAGACGATCGCCTGGCAACCGCATCGGCGGCGCATGCAGACTGGAGAGCGACATCAGCGCCGTTGCGATCGTCACAGTATAAGAAGGAGCACAAGGTAATCGGCATGCCATTTGGTAGCAGTGGCGGCGTGTCACCACAGTCAGCACTGCCTAATTCGCACACTCTACATTTTTGCAGTTGGTCGCGCATCGACTGGAGCTCCCGGCAGTGTGATAGCTCCTCTCACCGCCGGGCTGCCAGGTACCTGAGACGATCGCCTAGCAACCACATCGGCGGCGCATGCGGACTGGAGAGCGACATCAGCGCCGTTGCGAACGTCACAGTATAAGAAGGAGCACAAGATAATCGGGACGCCATTTGGTAGCAGTGGCGGCGTGTCACCACAGTATGCACTGCCTAATTCGCACACTCTACATTTTTGCAGTTGGTCGCGCATCGACTGAAGATGCCGGCTGTGTGATAGCTCCTCTCACCGCCGGGCTGCCAGGAACCTGAGACGATCGCCTGGCAACCACATCGGCGGCGCATGCGGACTGGAGAGCGACATCAGCGCCTTTGCGACCGTCACAGTATAAGAAGGAACACAAGGTAATCGGGACGCCATTTGGTAGCAGTGGCGGCGTGTCACCACAGTCAGCACAGCCTAATTCGCACACTACATTTTTGCAGTGTGTCGCGCATCGAATGGAGCTCCCGGCAAAGCGATAGCTCCTCTCACCGCCGGGCTGCAAGGAACCTGAGACGATCGCCTGGCAACCACATGGGCGGCGCATGCGGACTGGAGAGCGACATCAGCGCCGTTGGGACCGTCACAGTATAAGAAGGAGCACGAGATAATCGGGACGCCATTTGGTAGCAGTGGCGGCGTTTCACCACAGTCAGAACTGCCTAATTCGCACAGTCTACATTTTTGCAGTTGGTCGCGCATCGACTGGAGCCCCCGGAAGTGTGATACCTCCTCTCACCGCCGGGCTGCCAGGAACCTGAGACGATCGCCTGGCAACCACATCGGCGGCGCATGCGAACTGCAGAGCGACATCAGCGCCGTTGGGTCCGTCACAGTATAAGAAGGAGCACAAGGTAATCGGGACGCCATTTGGTAGCAGTGGCGGCGTGTCACCACAGTCAGCACTGCCTAATTCGCACAGTCTACATTTTTGCAGTTGGTCGCGCATCGACTGGAGCTCCCGGCAGTGTGATAGCTCCTCTCACCGCCGGGCTGCCAGGAACCTGAGACGATCGCCTGGCAACCACATCGGCGGCGCATGCGGACTGGAGAGCGACATCAGCGCCGTTGTGACCGTCACAGTATAAGAAGGAGCACAAGGTAATCGGGGCGCCATTTGTTAGCAGTGGCGGCGCGTCACCACAGTCAGCACTGCCCAATACGCACAGTCTACATTTTTGGAGTTGGTCGCGCATCGACTGGAGATCCCGGCAGTGTGATAGCTCCTCTCAACGCCGGGCTGCCAGGAACCTGAGACGATCGCCTGGCAACCGCATCGGCGGCGCATGCAGACTGGAGAGCGACATCAGCGCCGTTGCGATCGTCACAGTATAAGAAGGAGCACAAGGTAATCGGCATGCCATTTGGTAGCAGTGGCGGCGTGTCACCACAGGCAGCACTGCCTAATTCGCACACTCTACATTTTTGCAGTTGGTCGCGCATCGACTGGAGCTCCCGGCAGTGTGATAGCTCCTCTCACCGCCGGGCTGCCAGGTACCTGAGACGATCGCCTAGCAACCACATCGGCGGCGCATGCGGACTGGAGAGCGACATCAGCGCCGTTGCGAACGTCACAGTATAAGAAGGAGCACAAGATAATCGGGACGCCATTTGGTAGCAGTGGCGGCGTGTCACCACAGTATGCACTGCCTAATTCGCACACTCTACATTTTTGCAGTTGGTCGCGCATCGACTGGAGATGCCGGCAGTGTGATAGCTCCTCTCACCGCCGGGCTGCCAGGAACCTGAGACGATCGCCTGGCAACCACATCGGCGGCGCATGCGGACTGGAGAGCGACATCAGCGCCTTTGCGACCGTCACAGTATAAGAAGGAGCACAAGATAATCGGGACGCCATTTGGTAGCAGTGGCGGCGTGTCACCACAGTCAGAACTGCCTAATTCGCACAGTCTACATTTTTGCAGTTGGTCGCGCATCGACTGGAGCCCCCGGCAGTGTGAAAGCTCCTCTCACCTCCGGGCTGCCAGGAACCTGAGACGATCGCCTGGCAACCACATCATCGGCGCATGCGGACTGAAGAGCGACATCAGCGCCGTTGGGACCGTCACAGTATAAGAAGGAGCACAAGGTAATCGGGACGCCATTTGGTAGCAGTGGCGGCGTGTCACCACAGTCAGCACTGCCTTATTCGCACAGTGTACATTTTTGCAGTTGGTCGCGCATCGACTGGAGCTCCCGGCAGTGTGATAGCTCCTTTCACCGCCGGGCTGCCAGGAACCTGAGACGATCACCTGGCAACCACATCGGCGGCGCATGCGGACTGGAGAGCGACATCAGCGCCGTTGCGACCTTCACAGTATAAGAAGGAGCACAAGGTAATCGGGACTCCATTTGGTAGCAGTGGCGGCGTGTCACCACAGTCAGCACAGCCTAATTCGCACACTCTACATTTTTGCAGTTGGTCGCGCATCGACTGGAGCTCCCGACAGTGTGATAGCTCCTCTCACCGCAGGGCTGCCAGGAACCTGAGACGATCGCCTGGCAACCACATCGGCGGCGCATGCGGACTGCAGAGCGACATCAGGGCCGTTGCGACCGTCACAGTATAAAAAGGAGCACAAGGTAATCGGGACGCCATTTGGTAGCAGTGGCGGCGTGTCCCCCACAGTCAGCACTGCCTAAATCGCACAGTCTACATTTTTGCAGTTGGTCGCGCATCGACTGGAGCTCCCGGCAGTGACATAGCTCCTCTCACCGCCGGGCTGCCCGTAACATGAGACGATCGCCTGGCAACCACATCGGCGGCGCATGCGGACTGGAGAGCGACATCAGCGCCGTTGTGACCGTCACAGTATAAGAAGGAGCACAAGGTAATCGGGACGCCATTTCGTAGCAGTGGCGGCGTGTCACCACAGTCAGCACAGCCTAATTCGCACACTCTACATTTTTGCAGTTGGTCGCGCATCGACTGGAGCTCCCGGCAGTGTGATAGCTCCTCTCACCGCCGGGCTAACAGGTACCTGAGACGATCGCCTGGCAACCACATCGGCGGCGCATGCCGACTGGAGAGCGACATCAGCGCCATTGCGACAGTCACAGTATAAGAAGGAGCACAAGGTAATCGGGACGCCATTTGGTAGCAGTGTCGGCGTGTCACCACAGTCAGCACTGCCTAATTCGCACAGTCTACATTTTTGCAGTTGTTCGCGCATCGACTGGAGCTCCCGGCAGTGACATAGCTCCTCGCACCGCCGGGCTGCCAGTAACCTGAGACGATCGCCTGACAACCACATCGGCGGCGTATGCGGACTGGAGATCGGCATCAGCGCTGTTGGGACCATCACAGTATAAGAAGGAGCACAAGGTAATCGGGACGCCATTTGGTAGCAGTGGCGGCGTGTCACCACAGTCAGCACTGCCTAATTCGCACAGTCTACATTTTTGCAGTTGGTCGCGCATCGACTGGAGCTCCCGGCAGTGACATAGCTCCTCGCACCGCCGGGCTGCCAGTAACCTGAGACGATCGCCTGACAACCACATCGGCGGCGTATGCGGACTGGAGAGCGACATCAGCGCCGTTGGGACCGTCACAGTATAAGAAGGAGCACAAGGTAATCGGGACGCCATTTGGTAGCAGTGGCGGCGTGTCACCACAGTCAGCACTGCCGAATTCGCACAGTCTACATTTTTGCAGTTGGTCGCGCATCGACTGGAGCTCCCGGCAGTGTGATAACTCCTCTCACAGCCGGGCTGCCAGGAACCTGAGACGATCGCCTGGCAACCACATCGGCGGCGCATGCGGACTGGAGAGCGACATCAGCGCCGTTGGGACCGTCACAGTATAAGAAGGAGCACAAGGTAATCGGGACGCCATTTGGTAGTAGTGGCGGCATGTCACCACAGTCAGCACTGCCTAATTCGCACAGTCTACATTTTTGCAGTTGGTCGCTTATCGACTGGAGCTCCCGGCAGTGTGATAGCTCCTCTCACCGCCGGGCTGCCAGGAACCTGAGACGATCGCCTGGCAACCACATCGGCGGCGCATGCGGACTGGAGAGCGACATCAGCGCCGTTGCGACCGTCACAGTATAAGAAGGAGCACAAGGTAATCGGGACGCCATTTGGTAGCAGTGGCGGCGTGTCACAACAGTCAGCACTGCCGAATTCGCACAGTCTACATTTTTGCAGTTGGTCGCGCATCGACTGGAGCTCCCGGCAGTGAGATAGCTCCTCTCACCGCCGGGCTGCCAGGAACCTGAGACGATCGCCTGGCAACCACATCGACGGCGCATGCGGACTGGAGAGCGACATCAGCGCCGTTGGGACCGTCACAGTATAACAAGGAGCACAAGGTAATCGGGACGCCATTTGGTAGTAGTGGCGGCGTGTCACCACAGTCAGCACTGCCTAATTCGCACAGTCTACATTTTGGCAGTTGGTCGCGCATCGACTGGAGCTCCCGGCAGTGACATAGCTCCTCGCACCGCCGGGCTGCCAGTAACCTGAGACGATCGCCTGACAACCACATCGGCGGCGTATGCGGACTGGAGAGCGACATCAGCGCCGTTGGGACCGTCACAGTATAAGAAGGAGCACAAGGTAATCGGGACGCCATTTGGTAGCAGTGGCGGCGTGTCACCACAGTCAGCACTGCCGAATTCGCACAGTCTACATTTTTGCAGTTGGTCGCGCATCGACTTGAGCTCCCGGCAGTGTGATAACTCCTCTCACAGCCGGGCTGCCAGGAACCTGAGACGATCGCCTGGCAACCACATCGGCGGCGCATGCGGACTGGAGAGCGACATCAGCGCCGTTGGGACCGTCACAGTATAAGAAGGAGCACAAGGTAATCGGGACGCCATTTGGTAGTAGTGGCGGCATGTCACCACAGTCAGCACTGCCTAATTCGCACAGTCTACATTTTTGCAGTTGGTCGCTTATCGACTGGAGCTCCCGGCAGTGTGATAGCTCCTCTCACCGCCGGGCTGCCAGGAACCTGAGACGATCGCCTGGCAACCACATCGGCGGCGCATGCGGACTGGAGAGCGACATCAGCGCCGTTGCGACCGTCACAGTATAAGAAGGAGCACAAGGTAATCGGGACGCCATTTGGTAGCAGTGGCGGCGTGTCACAACAGTCAGCACTGCCGAATTCGCACAGTCTACATTTTTGCAGTTGGTCGCGCATCGACTGGAGCTCCCGGCAGTGAGATAGCTCCTCTCACCGCCGGGCTGCCAGGAACCTGAGACGATCGCCTGGCAACCACATCGACGGCGCATGCGGACTGGAGAGCGACATCAGCGCCGTTGGGACCGTCACAGTATAACAAGGAGCACAAGGTAATCGGGACGCCATTTGGTAGTAGTGGCGGCGTGTCACCACAGTCAGCACTGCCTAATTCGCACAGTCTACATTTTGGCAGTTGGTCGCGCATCGACTGGAGCTCCCGGCAGTGTGATAGCTCCTCTCACCGCCGGGCTGCCAGGAACCTGAGACGATCGCCTGGCAACCACATCGGCGGCGCATGCGGACTGGAG
Source organism: Amblyomma americanum (assembly GCF_052857255.1). NCBI lineage: Eukaryota > Metazoa > Arthropoda > Arachnida > Ixodida > Ixodidae > Amblyomma > Amblyomma americanum. Next base: position 24,396,425 of record NC_135499.1, on the reverse strand, counting down.
AGCGACATCAGCGCCGTTGCGACCGTCACAGTATAAGAAGGAGCACAAGGTAATCGGGACGCCATTTGGTAGCAGTGGCGGTGTGTCACCACAGTCAGCACTGCCTAATTCGCACAATCTACATTTTTACAGTTGGCCGCGCATAGACTGGAGCTCCCGGCAGTATGATAGCTCCTTTCACCGCCGGGCTGCCAGGAACCTGAGACGAACGCCTGGCAACCATATCGGCGGCGCATGCGGACTGGAGAGCGACATCAGCGCCGTTGCGACCTTCACAGTATAAGAAGGAGCACAAGGTAATCGGGACGCCATTTGGTAGCAGTGGCGGCGTGTCACCACAGTCAGCACTGCCTAATACGCACAGTCTACATTTTTGCAGTTGGTCGCGCATCGACTGGAGATCCCGGCAGTGTGATAGCTCCTTTCACCGCCGGGCTGCCAGGAACCTGAGACGATCACCTGGCAACCACATCGGCGGCGCATGCGGACTGGAGAGCGACATCAGCGCCGTTGCGACCTTCACAGTATAAGAAGGAGCACAAGGTAATCGGGACTCCATTTGGTAGCAGTGGCGGCGTGTCACCACAGTCAGCACAGCCTAATTCGCACGCTCTACATTTTTGCAGTTGGTCGCGCATCGACTGGAGCTCCCGACAGTGTGATAGCTCCTCTCACCGCAGGGCTGCCAGGAACCTGAGACGATCGCCTGGCAACCACATCGGCGGCGCATGCGGACTGCAGAGCGACATCAGGGCCGTTGCGACCGTCACAGTATAAAAAGGAGCACAAGGTAATCGGGACGCCATTTGGTAGCAGTGGCGGCGTGTCCCCCACAGTCAGCACTGCCTAATTCGCACAGTCTACATTATTGCAGTTGGTCGCGCATCGACTGGAGCTCCCGGCAGTGACATAGCTCCTCTCACCGCCGGGCTGCCCGTAACATGAGACGATCGCCTGGCAACCACATCGGCGGCGCATGCGGACTGGAGAGCGACATCAGCGCCGTTGTGACCGTCACAGTATAAGAAGGAGCACAAGGTAATCGGGACGCCATTTCGTAGCAGTGGCGGCGTGTCACCACAGTCAGCACAGCCTAATTCGCACACTCTACATTTTCGCAGTTGGTCGCGCATCGACTGGAGCTCCCGGCAGTTTGATAGCTCCTCTCACCGCCGGGCTAACAGGTACCTGAGACGATCGCCTGGCAACCACATCGGCGGCGCATGCCGACTGGAGAGCGACATCAGCGCCATTGCGACAGTCACAGTATAAGAAGGAGCACAAGGTAATCGGGACGCCATTTGGTAGCAGTGTCGGCGTGTCACCACAGTCAGCACTGCCTAATTCGCACAGTCTACATTTTTGCAGTTGTTCGCGCATCGACTGGAGCTCCCGGCAGTGACATAGCTCCTCGCACCGCCGGGCTGCCAGTAACCTGAGACGATCGCCTGACAACCACATCGGCGGCGTATGCGGACTGAAGATCGGCATCAGCGCTGTTGGGACCATCACAGTATAAGAAGGAGCACAAGGTAATCGGGACGCCATTTGGTAGCAGTGGCGGCGTGTCACCACAGTCAGCACTGCCTAATTCGCACAGTCTACATTTTTGCAGTTGGTCGCGCATCGACTGGAGCTCCCGGCAGTGACATAGCTCCTCGCACCGCCGGGCTGCCAGTAACCTGAGACGATCGCCTGACAACCACATCGGCGGCGTATGCGGACTGGAGAGCGACATCAGCGCCGTTGGGACCGTCACAGTATAAGAAGGAGCACAAGGTAATCGGGACGCCATTTGGTAGCAGTGGCGGCGTGTCACCACAGTCAGCACTGCCGAATTCGCACAGTCTACATTTTTGCAGTTGGTCGCGCATCGACTGGAGCTCCCGGCAGTGTGATAACTCCTCTCACAGCCGGGCTGCCAGGAACCTGAGACGATCGCCTGGCAACCACATCGGCGGCGCATGCGGACTGGAGAGCGACATCAGCGCCGTTGGGACCGTCACAGTATAAGAAGGAGCACAAGGTAATCGGGACGCCATTTGGTAGTAGTGGCGGCATGTCACCACAGTCAGCACTGCCTAATTCGCACAGTCTACATTTTTGCAGTTGGTCGCTTATCGACTGGAGCTCCCGGCAGTGTGATAGCTCCTCTCACCGCCGGGCTGCCAGGAACCTGAGACGATCGCCTGGCAACCACATCGGCGGCGCATGCGGACTGGAGAGCGACATCAGCGCCGTTGCGACCGTCACAGTATAAGAAGGAGCACAAGGTAATCGGGACGCCATTTGGTAGCAGTGGCGGCGTGTCACAACAGTCAGCACTGCCGAATTCGCACAGTCTACATTTTTGCAGTTGGTCGCGCATTGACTGGAGCTCCCGGCAGTGAGATAGCTCCTCTCACCGCCGGGCTGCCAGGAACCTGAGACGATCGCCTGGCAACCACATCGACGGCGCATGCGGACTGGAGAGCGACATCAGCGCCGTTGGGACCGTCACAGTATAACAAGGAGCACAAGGTAATCGGGACGCCATTTGGTAGTAGTGGCGGCGTGTCACCACAGTCAGCACTGCCTAATTCGCACAGTCTACATTTTGGCAGTTGGTCGCGCATCGACTGGAGCTCCTGGCAGTGTGATAGCTCCTCTCACCGCCGGGCTGCCAGGAACCTGAGACGATCGCCTGGCAACCACATCGGCGGCGCATGCGGACTGGAGAGCGACATCAGCGCCGTTGCGACCGTCACAGTATAAGAAGGAGCACAAGGTAATCGGGGCGCCATTTGGTAGCAGTGGCGGTGTGTCACCACAGTCAGCACTGCCTAATTCGCACACTCTACATTTTTACAGTTGGCCGCGCATAGACTGGAGCTCCCGGCAGTATGATAGCTCCTTTCACCGCCGGGCTGCCAGGAACCTGAGACGAACGCCTGGCAACCATATCGGCGGCGCATGCGGACTGGTGAGCGACATCAGCGCCGTTGCGACCTTCACAGTATAAGAAGGAGCACAAGGTAATCGGGACGCCATTTGGTAGCAGTGGCGGCGTGTCACCACAGTCAGCACTGCCTAATACGCACAGTCTACATTTTTGCAGTTGGTCGCGCATCGACTGGAGATCCCGGCAGTGTGATAGCTCCTCTCACCGCCGGGCTGCCAGGAACCTGAGACGATCGCCTGGCAACCACATCGGCGGCGCATGCGGACTGGAGAGCGACATCAGCGCCGTTGTGACCGTCACAGTATAAGAAGGAGCACAAGGTAATCGGGACGCCATTTCGTAGCAGTGGCGGCGTGTCACCACAGTCAGCACAGCCTAATTCGCACACTCTACATTTTCGCAGTTGGTCGCGCATCGACTGGAGCTCCCGGCAGTTTGATAGCTCCTCTCACCGCCGGGCTAACAGGTACCTGAGACGATCGCCTGGCAACCACATCGGCGGCGCATGCCGACTGGAGAGCGACATCAGCGCCATTGCGACAGTCACAGTATAAGAAGGAGCACAAGGTAATCGGGACGCCATTTGGTAGCAGTGTCGGCGTGTCACCACAGTCAGCACTGCCTAATTCGCACAGTCTACATTTTTGCAGTTGTTCGCGCATCGACTGGAGCTCCCGGCAGTGACATAGCTCCTCGCACCGCCGGGCTGCCAGTAACCTGAGACGATCGCCTGACAACCACATCGGCGGCGTATGCGGACTGGAGATCGGCATCAGCGCTGTTGGGACCATCACAGTATAAGAAGGAGCACGAGGTAATCGGGACGCCATTTGGTAGCAGTGGCGGCGTGTCACCACAGTCAGCACTGCCTAATTCGCACAGTCTACATTTTTGCAGTTGGTCGCGCATCGACTGGAGCTCCCGGCAGTGACATAGCTCCTCGCACCGCCGGGCTGCCAGTAACCTGAGACGATCGCCTGACAACCACATCGGCGGCGTATGCGGACTGGAGAGCGACATCAGCGCCGTTGGGACCGTCACAGTATAAGAAGGAGCACAAGGTAATCGGGACGCCATTTGGTAGCAGTGGCGGCGTGTCACCACAGTCAGCACTGCCGAATTCGCACAGTCTACATTTTTGCAGTTGGTCGCGCATCGACTGGAGCTCCCGGCAGTGTGATAACTCCTCTCACAGCCGGGCTGCCAGGAACCTGAGACGATCGCCTGGCAACCACATCGGCGGCGCATGCGGACTGGAGAGCGACATCAGCGCCGTTGGGACCGTCACAGTATAAGAAGGAGCACAAGGTAATCGGGACGCCATTTGGTAGTAGTGGCGGCATGTCACCACAGTCAGCACTGCCTAATTCGCACAGTCTACATTTTTGCAGTTGGTCGCTTATCGACTGGAGCTCCCGGCAGTGTGATAGCTCCTCTCACCGCCGGGCTGCCAGGAACCTGAGACGATCGCCTGGCAACCACATCGGCGGCGCATGCGGACTGGAGAGCGACATCAGCGCCGTTGCGACCGTCACAGTATAAGAAGGAGCACAAGGTAATCGGGACGCCATTTGGTAGCAGTGGCGGCGTGTCACAACAGTCAGCACTGCCGAATTCGCACAGTCTACATTTTTGCAGTTGGTCGCGCATTGACTGGAGCTCCCGGCAGTGAGATAGCTCCTCTCACCGCCGGGCTGCCAGGAACCTGAGACGATCGCCTGGCAACCACATCGACGGCGCATGCGGACTGGAGAGCGACATCAGCGCCGTTGGGACCGTCACAGTATAACAAGGAGCACAAGGTAATCGGGACGCCATTTGGTAGTAGTGGCGGCGTGTCACCACAGTCAGCACTGCCTAATTCGCACAGTCTACATTTTGGCAGTTGGTCGCGCATCGACTGGAGCTCCTGGCAGTGTGATAGCTCCTCTCACCGCCGGGCTGCCAGGAACCTGAGACGATCGCCTGGCAACCACATCGGCGGCGCATGCGGACTGGAGAGCGACATCAGCGCCGTTGCGACCGTCACAGTATAAGAAGGAGCACAAGGTAATCGGGACGCCATTTGGTAGCAGTGGCGGTGTGTCACCACAGTCAGCACTGCCTAATTCGCACACTCTACATTTTTACAGTTGGCCGCGCATAGACTGGAGCTCCCGGCAGTATGATAGCTCCTTTCACCGCCGGGCTGCCAGGAACCTGAGACGAACGCCTGGCAACCATATCGGCGGCGCATGCGGACTGGAGAGCGACATCAGCGCCGTTGCGACCTTCACAGTATAAGAAGGAGCACAAGGTAATCGGGACGCCATTTGGTAGCAGTGGCGGCGTGTCACCACAGTCAGCACTGCCTAATACGCACAGTCTACATTTTTGCAGTTGGTCGCGCATCGACTGGAGATCCCGGCAGTGTGATAGCTCCTCTCACCGCCGGGCTGCCAGGAACCTGAGACGATCGCCTGGCAACCACATCGGCGGCGCATGCGGACTGGAGAGCGACATCAGCGCCGTTGCGACCTTCACAGTATAAGAAGGAGCACAAGGTAATCGGGACGCCATTTGGTAGCAGTGGCGGCGTGTCACCACAGTCAGCACTGCCTAATTCGCAAAGTCTACATTTTTGCAGTTGGTCGCGCATCGACTGGAGCTCCCGGCAGTGTGATAGCTCCTCTCACCGCCGGGCTGCCAGGAACCTGAAACGAACGCTTGGCAACCACATCGGCGGCGCATGCGGACTGGAGAGCGACATCAGCGCCGTTGCGACCTTCACAGTATAAGAAGGAACACAAGGTAATCGGGACGCCATTTGGTAGCAGTGGCGGCGTGTCACCACAGTCAGCACAGCCTAATTCGCACACTACATTTTTTCAGTGTGTCGCGCATCGAATGGAGCTCCCGGCAAAGCGATAGCTCCTCTCACCGCCGGGCTGCAAGGAACCTGAGACGATCGCCTGGCAACCACATGGGCGGCGCATGCGGACTGGAGAGCGACATCAGCGCCGTTGGGACCGTCACAGTATAAGAAGGAGCACGAGATAATCGGGACGCCATTTGGTAGCAGTGGCGGCGTTTCACCACAGTCAGAACTGCCTAATTCGCACAGTCTACATTTTTGCAGTTGGTCGCGCATCGACTGGAGCCCCCGGAAGTGTGATACCTCCTCTCACCGCCGGGCTGCCAGGAACCTGAGACGATCGCCTGGCAACCACATCGGCGGCGCATGCGAACTGCAGAGCGACATCAGCGCCGTTGGGTCCGTCACAGTATAAGAAGGAGCACAAGATAATCGGGACGCCATTTGGTAGCAGTGGCGGCGTGTCACCACAGTATGCACTGCCTAATTCGCACACTCTACATTTTTGCAGTTGGTCGCGCATCGACTGGAGATGCCGGCAGTGTGATAGCTCCTCTCACCGCCGGGCTGCCAGGAACCTGAGACGATCGCCTGGCAACCACATCGGCGGCGCATGCGGACTGGAGAGCGACATCAGCGCCTTTGCGACCGTCACAGTATAAGAAGGAGCACAAGATAATCGGGACGCCATTTGGTAGCAGTGGCGGCGTGTCACCACAGTCAGAACTGCCTAATTCGCACAGTCTACATTTTTGCAGTTGGTCGCGCATCGACTGGAGCCCCCGGCAGTGTGAAAGCAACTCTCACCTCCGGGCTGCCAGGAACCTGAGACGATCGCCTGGCAACCACATCATCGGCGCATGCGGACTGGAGAGCGACATCAGCGCCGTTGGGACCGTCACAGTATAAGAAGGAGCACAAGGTAATCGGGACGCCATTTGGTAGCAGTGGCGGCGTGTCACCACAGTCAGCACTGCCTTATTCGCACAGTCTACATTTTTGCAGTTGGTCGCGCATCGACTGGAGCTCCCGGCAGTGTGATAGCTCCTTTCACCGCCGGGCTGCCAGGAACCTGAGACGATCACCTGGCAACCACATCGGCGGCGCATGCGGACTGGAGAGCGACATCAGCGCCGTTGCGACCTTCACAGTATAAGAAGGAGCACAAAGTAATCGGGACTCCATTTGGTAGCAGTGGCGGCGTGTCACCACAGTCAGCACAGCCTAATTCGCACACTCTACATTTTTGCAGTTGGTCGCGCATCGACTGGAGCTCCCGACAGTGTGATAGCTCCTCTCACCGCAGGGCTGCCAGGAACCTGAGACGATCGCCTGGCAACCACATCGGCGGCGCATGCGGACTGCAGAGCGACATCAGGGCCGTTGCGACCGTCACAGTATAAAAAGGAGCACAAGGTAATCGGGACGCCATTTGGTAGCAGTGGCGGCGTGTCCCCCACAGTCAGCACTGCCTAATTCGCACAGTCTACATTTTTGCAGTTGGTCGCGCATCGACTGGAGCTCCCGGCAGTGACATAGCTCCTCTCACCGCCGGGCTGCCCGTAACATGAGACGATCGCCTGGCAACCACATCGGCGGCGTATGCGGACTGGAGACGACATCAGCGCCGTTGGGACCGTCACAGTATAAGAAGGAGCACAAGGTAATCGGGACGCCATTTGGTAGCAGTGGCGGCGTGTCACCACAGTCAGCACTGCCGAATTCGCACAGTCTACATTTTTGCAGTTGGTCGCGCATCGACTGGAGCTCCCGGCAGTGTGATGACTCCTCTCACAGCCGGGCTGCCAGGAACCTGAGACGATCGCCTGGCAACCACATCGGCGGCGCATGCGGACTGGAGAGCGACATCAGCGCCGTTGGGACCGTCACAGTATAAGAAGGAGCACAAGGTAATCGGGACGCCATTTGGTAGTAGTGGCGGCATGTCACCACAGTCAGCACTGCCTAATTCGCACAGTCTACATTTTTGCAGTTGGTCGCTTATCGACTGGAGCTCCCGGCAGTGTGATAGCTCCTCTCACCGCCGGGCTGCCAGGAACCTGAGACGATCGCCTGGCAACCACATCGGCGGCGCATGCGGACTGGAGAGCGACATCAGCGCCGTTGCGACCGTCACAGTATAAGAAGGAGCGCAAGGTAATCGGGACGCCATTTGGTAGCAGTGGCGGCGTGTCACAACAGTCAGCACTGCCGAATTCGCACAGTCTACATTTTTGCAGTTGGTCGCGCATCGACTGGAGCTCCCGGCAGTGAGATAGCTCCTCTCACCGCCGGGCTGCCAGGAACCTGAGACGATCGCCTGGCAACCACATCGACGGCGCATGCGGACTGGAGAGCGACATCAGCGCCGTTGGGACCGTCACAGTATAACAAGGAGCACAAGGTAATCGGGACGCCATTTGGTAGTAGTGGCGGCGTGTCACCACAGTCAGCACTGCCTAATTCGCACAGTCTACATTTTGGCAGTTGGTCGCGCATCGACTGGAGCTCCCGGCAGTGTGATAGCTCCTCTCACCGCCGGGCTGCCAGGAACCTGAGACGATCGCCTGGCAACCTCATCGGCGGCGCATGCGGACTGGAGAGCGACATCAGCGCCGTTGCGACCGTCACAGTATAAGAAGGAGCACAAGGTAATCGGGACGCCATTTGGTAGCAGTGGCGGTGTGTCACCACAGTCAGCACTGCCTAATTCGCACACTCTACATTTTTACAGTTGGCCGCGCATAGACTGGAGCTCCCGGCAGTATGATAGCTCCTTTCACCGCCGGCTGCCAGGAACCTGAGACGAACGCCTGGCAACCATATCGGCGGCGCATGCGGACTGGAGAGCGACATCAGCGCTGTTGCGACCTTCACAATATAAGAAGGAGCACAAGGTAATCGGGACGCCATTTGGTAGCAGTGGCGGCATGTCACCACAGTCAGCACAGCCTAATTCGCACACTCTACATTTTTGCAGTGTGTCGCGCATCGAATGGAGCTCCCGGCAAAGCGATAGCTCCTCTCACCGCCGGGCTGCCAGGAACCTGAGACGATCGCCTGGCAACCACATCGGCGGCGCATCCAGACTGGAGAACGACATCAGCGCCGTTGCGATCGTCACAGTATAAGAAGGAGCACAAGGTAATCGGCATGCCATTTGGTAGCAGTGGCGGCGTGTCACCACAGTTGCACTGACGAATTCGCACAGTGTACATTTTTGCAGTGTGTCGCGCATCGACTGAAGCTCCCAGCAGTGTGATATCTCCTCTAACCGCCGGATTGCCAGGAACCTGAGACGATCGCCTGGCAACCACATGGGCGGCGCATGCGGACTGGAGAGCGACATCAGCGCCGTTGGGACCGTCACAGTATAAGAAGGAGCACGAGATAATCGGGACGCCATTTGGTAGCAGTGGCGGCGTGTCACCACAGTCAGAACTGCCTAATTCGCACAGTCTACATTTTTGCAGTTGGTCGCGCATCGACTGGAGCCCCCGGCAGTGTGATAGCTCCTCTCACCGCCGGGCTGCCAGGAACCTGAGACGGTCGCCTGGCAACCACATCGGCGGCGCATGCGGACTGGAGAGCGACATCAGCGCCGTTGGGACCGTCACAGTATAAGAAGGAGCACAAGGTAATCGGGACGCCATTTGGTAGCAGTGGCGGCGTGTCACCACAGTCAGCACTGCCTTATTCGCACAGTCTACATTTTTGCAGTTGGTCGCGCATCGACTGGAGCTCCCGGCAGTGTGATAGCTCCTCTCACCGCCGGGCTGCCAGGAACCTGAGACGATGGCCTGGCAACCGCATCGGCGGCGCATGCTGACTGGAGAGCGACATCAGCGGCGTTGTGACCGTCACAGTATAAGAAGGAGCACAAGGTAATCGGGACGCCATTGGGTAGCAGTGGCGGCGTGTCACCACAGTCAGAACTGCCTAATTCGCACAGTCTACATTTTTGCAGTTGGTCGCGCATCGACTGGAGCCCCCGGCAGTGTGATAGCTCCTCTCACCGCCGGGCTGCCAGGAACCTGAGACGATCGCCTGGCAACCACATCGGCGGCGCATGCGGACTGGAGAGCGACATCAGCGCCGTTGCGACCTTCACAGTATAAGAAGGAGCACAAGGTAATCGGGACGCCATTTGGTAGCAGTGGCGGCGTGTCACCACAGTCAGAACTGCCTAATTCGCACAGTCTACATTTTTGCAGTTGGTCGCGCATCGACTGGAGCCCCCGGCAGTGTGATAGCTCCTCTCACCGCCGGGCTGCCAGGAACCTGAGACGATCGCCTGGCAACCACATCGGCGGCGCATGCGGACTGGAGAGCGACATCAGCGCCGTTGCGACCTTCACAGTATAAGAAGGAGCACAAGGTAATCGGGACGCCATTGGGTAGCAGTGGCGGCGGGTCACCACAGTCAGCACTGCCTAATTCGCACAGTCTACATTTTTGCAGTTGGTCGCGCATCGACTGGAGCTCCCGGCAGTGTGATAGCTCCTCTCACCGCCGGGCTGCCACGAACCTGAGACGATCGCCTGGCAACCACATCGGCGGCGCATGCGGACTGGAGAGCGACATCAGCGCCGTTGCGACCGTCACAGTATAAGAAGGAGCACAAGGTAATCGGGACGCCATTTGGTAGCAGTGGCGGCGTGTCACCACAGTCAGCACTGCCGAATTCGCACTGTCTACATTTTTGCAGTTGGTCGCGCATCGACTGGAGCTCCCAGCAGTGTGATAGCTCCTCTCACCGCCAGGCTGCCAGGAACCTGAGACGATCTTCTGGCAACCACATCGGCAGCGCATGTGGACTGGAGAGCGACATCAGCGCCGTTGCGACCTTCACAGTATAAGAAGGAGCACAAGGTAATCGGGACGCCATTGGGTAGCAGTGGCGGCGGGTCACCACAGTCAGCACTGCCTAATTCGCACACTATACAATTTTGCAGTTGGTAGCGCATAGACTGGAGCTCCCGGCAGTGTGATAGCTCCTTTCACCGCCGGGCTGCCAGGAACCTGAGACGAACGCGTGGCAACCACATCGGCGGCGCATGCGGACTGGAGAGCGACATCAGCGCCGTCGCGACCGTCACAGTATAAGAAGGAGCACAAGGTAATCGGGACGCCATTTGGTAGCAGTGGCGGCGTGTCACCACAGTCAGCACTGCCTAATTCGCACACTCTACATTTTTGCAGTTGGTCGCGCATCGACTGGAGCTCCCGGCAGTGTCATAGCTCCTTTCACCGCCGGGCTGCCAGGAACCTGAGACGATCGCCTGGCAACCACATCGGCGGCGCATGCGTACTGGAGAGCGACATCAGCGCCGCCGCGACCGTCACAGTATAAGAAGGAGCACAAGGTAATCGGGACGCCATTTGGTAGCAGTGGCGGCGTGTCACCACAGTCAGCACTGCCTAATTCGCACACTCTACATTTTTGCAGTTGGTCGCGCATCGACTGGAGTTCCCGGCAGTGTGATAGCTCCTTTCACCGCCGGGCTGCCAGGAACCTGAGACGATCGCCTGGCAACCACATCGGCGGCGCATGCAGACTGGAGAGCGACATCAGCGCCGTTGCGATCGTCAAAGTATAAGAAGGAGCACAAGATAATCGGCATGCCATTTGGTAGCAGTGGCGGCGTGTCACCACAGTTGCACTGACGAATTCGCACAGTCTACATTTTTGCAGTTGGTCGCGCATCGACTGAAGCTCCCAGCAGTGTGATATCTCCTCTCACCGCCGGGCTGCCAGTAACCTGAGACAATCGCCTGGCAACCACATGGGCGGCGCATGCGTACTGGAGAGCGACATCAGCGCCGCTGGGACCGTCACAGTATAAGAAGGAGCACGAGATAATCGGGACGCCATTTGGTAGCAGTGGAGGCGTGTCACCACAGTCAGAACTGCCTAATTCGCACAGTCTACATTTTTGCAGTTGGTCGCGCATCGACTGGAGCCCCCGGCAGTGTGAAAGCTCCTCTCACCTCCGGGCTGCCAGGAACCTGAGACGATCGCCTGGCAACCACATCATCGGCGCATGCGGACTGGAGAGCGACATCAGCGCCGTTGGGACCGTCACAGTATAAGAAGGAGCACAAGGTAATCGGGACGCCATTTGGTAGCAGTGGCGGCGTGTCACCACAGTCAGCACTGCCTTATTCGCACAGTCTACATTTTTGCAGTTGGTCGCGCATCGACTGGAGCTCCCGGCCCGGCAGTGTGATAGCTCCTCTCACCGCCGGGCTGGCAGGAACCTGAGACGATGGCCTGGCAACCACATCGGCGGCGCATGCGGACTGGAGAGCGACATCAGCGCCGTTTTGACCGTCACAGTATAAGAAGGAGCACAAGGTAATCGGGACGCCATTTGGTAGCAGTGGCGGCGTGTCACCACAGTCAGCACTGCCTAATACGCACAGTCTACATTTTTGCAGTTGGTCGCGCATCGACTGGACATCCCGGCAGTGTGATAGCTCCTCTCACCGCCGGGCTGCCACGAACCTGAGACGATCGCCTGGCAACCACATCGGCGGCGCATGCGGACTGGAGAGCGACATCAGCGCCGTTGCGACCGTCACAGTATAAGAAGGAGCACAACATAATCGGGACGCCATTTGGTAGCAGTGGCGGCGTGTCACCACAGTCAGCACTGCCTAATTCGCACACTATACAATTTTGCAGTTGGTAGCGCATAGACTGGAGCTCCCGGCAGTGTGATAGCTCCTTTCACCGCCGGGCTGCCAGGAACCTGAAACGAACGCGTGGCAACCACATCGGCGGCGCATGCGGACTGGAGAGCGACATCAGCGCCGTTGCGACCTTCACAGTATAAGAAGGAACACAAGGTAATCGGGACGCCATTTGGTAGCAGTGGCGGCGTGTCACCACAGTCAGCACAGCCTAATTCGCACACTCTACATTTTTGCAGTGTGTCGCGCATCGAATGGAGCTCCCGGCAAAGCGATAGCTCCTCTCACCGCCGGGCTGCCAGGAACCTGAGACGATCGCCTGGCAACCACATGGGCGGCACATGCGGACTGGAGAGCGACATCAGCGCCGTTGGGACCGTCACAGTATAAGAAGGAGCACGAGATAATCGGGACGCCATTTGGTAGCAGTGGCGGCGTTTCACCACAGTCAGAACTGCCTAATTCGCACACTCTACATTTTTGCAGTTGGTCGCGCATCGACTGGAGCCCCCGGAAGTGTGATACCTCCTCTCACCGCCGGGCTGCCAGGAACCTGAGACGATCGCCTGGCAACCACATCGGCGGCGCATACGAACTGGAGAGCGACATCAGCGCCGTTGGGACCGTCACAGTATAAGAAGAGCACAAGGTAATCGGGACGCCATTTGGTAGCAGTGGCGGCGTGTCACCACAGTCAGCACTGCCTAATTCGCACAGTCTACATTTTTGCAGTTGGTCGCGCATCGACTGGAGCCTCCGGAAGTGTGATACCTCCTCTCACCGCCGGGCTGCCAGGAACCTGAGACGATCGCCTGGCAACCACATCGGCGGCGCATACGAACTGGAGAGCGACATCAGCGCCGTTGGGACCGTCACAGTATAAGAAGGAGCACAAGGTAATCGGGACGCCATTTGGTAGCAGTGGCGGCGTGTCACCACAGTCAGCACTGCCTAATTCGCACAGTCTACATTTTTGCAGTTGGTCGCGCATCGACTGGAGCTCCCGGCAGTGTGATAGCTCCTCTCACCGCCGGGCTGCCAGGAACCTGAGACGATCGCCTGGCAACCACATCGGCGGCGCATGCGGACTGGAGAGCGACATCAGCGCCGTTGTGACCGTCACAGTATAAGAAGGAGCACGAGATAATCGGGACGCCATTTGGCAGCAGTGGCGGCGTTTCACCACAGTCAGAACTGCCCAATTCGCACACTCTACATTTTTGCAGTTGGTCGCGCATCGACTGGAGCTCCCGGCAGTGTGATAGCTCCTCTCACCACCGGGCTGCCAGGAACCTGAGACGATCGCCTGGCAACCACATCGGCGGCGCATGCGGACTGAAGAGCGACATCAGCGCCGTTGTGACCGTCACAGTATAAGAAGGAGCACAAGGTAATCGGGGCGCCATTTGGTAGCAGTGGCGGCGCGTCACCACAGTCAGCACTGCCTAATACGCACAGTCTACATTTTTGCAGTTGGTCGCGCATCGACTGGAGATCCCGGCAGTGTGATAGCTCCTCTCACCGCCGGGCTGCCAGGAACCTGAGACGATCGCCTGGCAACCGCATCGGCGGCGCATGCAGACTGGAGAGCGACATCAGCGCCGTTGCGATCGTCACAGTATAAGAATGAGCACAAAGTAATCGGCATGCCATTTGGTAGCAGTGGCGGCGTGTCACCGCAGTCAGCACTGCCTAATTCGCACACTCTACATTTTTGCAGTTGGTCGCGCATCGACTGGAGCTCCCGGCAGTGTGATAGCTCCTCTCACCGCCGGGCTGCCAGGTACCTGAGACGATCGCCTAGAAACCACATCGGTGGCGCATGCGGACTGGAGAGCGACATCAGCGCCGTTGCGAACGTCACAGTATAAGAAGGAGCACAAGGTAATCGGGACGCCATTTGGTAGCAGTGGCGGCGTGTCACCACAGTATGCACTGCCTAATTCGCACACTCTACATTTTTGCAGTTGGTCGCGCATCGACTGGAGCTCACGGCAGTGTGATAGCTCCTCTCACCGCCGGGCTGCCACGAACCTGAGATGATCACCTGGCAACCACATCGGCGGCGCATGCGGACTGGAGAGCGACATCAGCGCCGTTGCGACCGTCATAGTATAAGAAGGAGCACAAGGTAATCGCGACGCCATTTGGTAGCAGTGGCGGCGTGTCACCACAGTCAGCACTGCCTAATTCGCACACTCTACATTTTGGCACTTGGTCGCGCATCGACTGGAGCTCCCGGCAGTGTGATGGCTCCTTTCACCGCCGGGCTGCCAGGAATCTGAGACGATCGCCTGGCAACCACATCGGCGGCGCATGCGGACTGGAGAGCGACATCAGCGCCGTTGCGACAGTCACAGTATAAGAAGGAGCACAAGGTAATCGGGACGCCATTTGGTAGCAGTGGCGGCGTGTCACCACAGTCAGCACAGCCTAATTCGCACACTCTACATTTTTGCAGTTGGTCGCACATCGACTGGAGCTCCCGACAGTGTGATAGCTCCTCTCACCGCAGGGCTGCCAGGAACCTGAGACGATCGCCTGGCAACCACATCGGCGGCGCATGCGGACTGGAGAGCGAAATCAGCGCCGTTGGGACCGTCACAGTATAAGAAGGAGCACAAGGTAATCGGGACGCCATTTGGTAGCAGTGGCGGCGTGTCACCACAGTCAGCACTGCCGAATTCGCACAGTCTACATTTTTGCAGTTGGTCGCGCATCGACTGGAGCTCCCGGCAGTGTGATAGCTCCTTCCACCGCCGGGCTGCCAGGAACCTGAGACGATCGCCTGGCAACCACATCGGCGGCGCATGCGGACTGGAGAGCGACATCAGCGCCATTGTGACCGTCACAGTATAAGAAGGAGCACAAGGTAATCGGGACGCCATTTGGTAGCAGTGGCGGCGTGTCACCACAGTCAGCACTGCCTAATTCGCACACTCTACATTTTTGCAGTTGGTCGCGCATCGACTGGAGTTCCCGGCAGTGTGATAGCTCCTTTCACCGCCGGGCTGCCAGGAACCTGAGACGAACGCGTGGCAACCACATCGGCGGCGCATGCGGACTGGAGAGCGACATCTGCGCCGTCGCGACCGTCACAGTATAAGAAGGAGCACAAGGTAATCGGGACGCCATTTGGTAGCAGTGGCGGCGTGTCACCACAGTCAGCACTGCCTAATTCGCACACTCTACATTTTTGCAGTTGGTCGCGCATCGACTGGAGCTCCCGGCAGTGTGATAGCTCCTTTCACCGCCGGGCTGCCAGGAACCTGAGACGATCGCCTGGCAACCACATCGGCGGCGCATGCAGACTGGAGAGCGACATCAGCGCCGTTGCGATCGTCACAGTATAAGAAGGAGCACAAGGTAATCGGCATGCCATTTGGTAGCAGTGGCGGCGTGTCACCACAGTTGCACTGACGAATTCGCACAGTCTACATTTTTGCAGTTGGTCGCGCATCGACTGAAGCTCCCAGCAGTGTGATATCTCCTCTCACCGCCGGGCTGCCAGGAACCTGAGACGATCGCCTGGCAACCACATGGGCGGCGCATGCGTACTGGAGAGCGACATCAGCGCCGCTGGGACCGTCACAGTATAAGAAGGAGCACGAGATAATCGGGACGCCATTTGGTAGCAGTGGCGGCGTGTCACCACAGTCAGAACTGCCTAATTCGCACAGTCTACATTTTTGCAGTTGGTCGCGCATCGACTTGAGCGCCCGGCAGTGTGAAAGCTCCTCTCACCTCCGGGCTGCCAGGAACCTGAGACGATCGCCTGGCAACCACATCATTGGCGCATGCGGACTGGAGAGCGACATCAGCGCCGTTGGGACCGTCACAGTATAAGAAGGAGCACAAGGTAATCGGGACGCCATTTGGTAGCAGTGGCGGCGTGTCACCACAGTCAGCACTGCCTTATTCGCACAGTCTACATTTTTGCAGTTGGTCGCGCATCGACTGGAGCTCCCGGCCCGGCAGTGTGATAGCTCCTCTCACCGCCGGGCTGGCAGGAACCTGAGACGATGGCCTGGCAACCACATCGGCGGCGCATGCGGACTGGAGAGCGACATCAGCGCCGTTGTGACCGTCACAGTATAAGAAGGAGCACAAGGTAATCGGGACGCCATTTGGTAGCAGTGGCGGCGTGTCACCACAGTCAGCACTACCTAATACGCACAGTCTACATTTTTGCAGTTGGTCGCGCATCGACTGGAGATCCCGGCAGTGTGATAGCTCCTCTCACCGCCGGGCTGCCAGGAACCTGAGACGATCGCCTGGCAACCACATCGGCGGCTCATGCGGATTGGAGAGCGACATCAGCGCCGTTGCGACCTTCACAGTATAAGAAGGAGCACAAGGTAATCGGGACGCCATTTGGTAGCAGTGGCGGCGTGTCACCACAGTCAGCACTGCCTAATTCGCACAGTCTGTATTTTTGCAGTTGGTCGCGCATCGACTGGAGCTCCCGGCAGTGTGATAGCTCCTCTCACCGCCGGGCTGCCACGAACCTGAGACGATCGCCTGGCAACCACATCGGCGGCGCATGCGGACTGGAGAGCGACATCAGCGCCGTTGCGACCGTCACAGTATAAGAAGGAGCACAAGATAATCGGGACGCCATTTGGTAGCAGTGGCGGCGTGTCACCACAGTCAGCACTGCCTAATTCGCACACTACAATTTTGCAGTTGGTAGCGCATAGACTGGAGCTCCCGGCAGTGTGATAGCTCCTTTCACCGCCGGGCTGCCAGGAAACTGAAACGAACGCGTGGCAACCACATCGGCGGCGCATGCGAACTGGAGAGCGACATCAGCGCCGTTGCGACCTTCACAGTATAAGAAGGAACACAAGGTAATCGGGACGCCATTTGGTAGCAGTGGCGGCGTGTCACCACAGTCAGCACAGCCTAATTCGCACACTCTACATTTTTGCAGTGTGTCGCGCATCGAATGGAGCTCCCGGCAAAGCGATAGCTCCTCTCACCGCCGGGCTGCCAGGAACCTGAGACGATCGCCTGGCAACCACATGGGCGGCGCATGCCGACTGGAGAGCGACATCAGCGCCGTTGCGACCGTCACAGTATAAGAAGGAGCACGAGATAATCGGGACGCCATTTGGTAGCAGTGGCGGCGTTTCACCACAGTCAGAACTGCCTAATTCGCACAGTCTACATTTTTGCAGTTGGTCGCGCATCGACTGGAGCCCCCGGAAGTGTGATACCTCCTCTCACCGCCGGGCTGCCAGGAACCTGAGACGATCGCCTAGCAACCACATCGGCGGCGCATACGAACTGGAGAGCGACATCAGCGCCGTTGGGACCGTCACAGTATAAGAAGGAGCACAAGGTAATCGGGACGCCATTTGGTAGCAGTGGCGGCGTGTCACCACAGTCAGCACTGCCTAATTCGCACAGTGTACATTTTTGCAGTTGGTCGCGCATCGACTGGAGCTCCCGGCAGTGTGATAGCTCCTCTCACCGCCGGGCTGCCAGGAACCTGAGACGATCGCCTGGCAACCACATCGGCGGCGCATGCGGACTGGAGAGCGACATCAGCGCCGTTGTGACCGTCACAGAATAAGAAGGAGCACAAGGTAATCGGGGCGCCATTTGGTAGCAGTGGCGGCGCGTCACCACAGTCAGCACTGCCTAATACGCACAGTCTACATTTTTGCAGTTGGTCGCGCATCGACTGGAGATCCCGGCAGTGTGATAGCTCCTCTCACCGCCGGGCTGCCAGGAACCTGAGACGATCGCTTGGCAACCGCATCGGCGGCGCATGCAGACTGGAGAGCGACATCAGCGCCGTTGCGATCGTCACAGTATAAGAAGGAGCACAAGGTAATCGGCATGCCATTTGGTAGCAGTGGCGGCGTGTCACCACAGTCAGCACTGCCTAATTCTCACACTCTACATTTTTGCAGTTGGTCGCGCATCGACTGGAGCTCCCGGCAGTGTGATAGCTCCTCTCACCGCCGGGCTGCCAGGTACCTGAGACGATCGCCTAGCAACCACATCGGCGGCGCATGCGGACTGGAGAGCGACATCAGCGCCGTTGCGAACGTCACAGTATAAGAAGGAGCACAAGGTAATCGGGACGCCATTTGGTAGCAGTGGCGGCGTGTCACCACAGTATGCACTGCCTAATTCGCACACTCTACATTTTTGCAGTTGGTCGCGCATCGACTGGAGCTCACGGCAGTGTGATAGCTCCTCTCACCGCCGGGCTGCCACGAACCTGAGATGATCACCTGGCAACCACATCGGCGGCGCATGCGGACTGGAGAGCGACATCAGCGCCGTTGCGACCGTCACAGTATAAGAAGGAGCACAAGGTAATCGCGACGCCATTTGGTAGCAGTGGCGGCGTGTCACCACAGTCAGCACTGCCTAATTCGCACACTCTACATTTTGGCAGTTGGTCGCGCATCGACTGGAGCTCCCGGCAGTGTGATAGCTCCTTTCACCGCCGGGCTGCCAGGAACCTGAGACGATCGCCTGGCAACCACATCGGCGGCGCATGCGGACTGGAGAGCGACATCAGCGCCGTTGCGACCTTCACAGTATAAGAAGGAGCACAAGGTAATCGGGACTCCATTTGGTAGCAGTGGCGGCGTGTCACCACAGTCAGCACAGCCTAATTCGCACACTCTACATTTTTGCAGTTGGTCGCGCATCGACTGGAGCTCCCGGCAGTGACATAGCTCCTCTCACCGCCGGGCTGCCCGTAACATGAGGCGATCGCCTGGCAACCACATCGGCGGCGCATGCGGACTGGAGAGCGACATCAGCGCCGTTGGGACCGTCACAGTATAAGAAGGAGCACAAGGTAATCGGGACGCCATTTGGTAGCAGTGGCGGCGTGTCACCACAGTCAGCACTGCCGAATTCGCACAGTCTACATTTTTGCAGTTGGTCGCGCATCGACTGGAGCTCCCGGCAGTGTGATAGCTCCTTCCACCGCCGGGCTGCCAGGAACCTGAGACGATCGCCTGGCAACCACATCGGCGGCGCATGCGGACTGGAGAGCCACATCAGCGCCGTTGTGACCGTCACAGTATAAGAAGGAGCACAAGGTAATCGGGACGCCATTTCGTAGCAGTGGCGGCGTGTCACCACAGTCAGCACAGCCTAATTCGCACACTCTACATTTTTGCAATTGGTCGCGCATCGACTGGAGCTCCCGGCAGTGTGATAGCTCCTCTCACCGCCGGGCTAACAGGTACCTGAGACGATCGCCTGGCAACCACATCGGCGGCGCATGCCGACTGGAGAGCGACATCAGCGCCATTGCGACAGTCACAGTATAAGAAGGAGCACAAGGTAATCGGGACGCCATTTGGTAGCAGTGGCGGCGTGTCACCACAGTCAGCACTGCCTAATTCGCACAGTCTACATTTTTGCAGTTGGTCGCGCATCGACTGGAGCTCCCGGCAGTGTGATAGCTCCTCTCACCGCCGGGCTGCCAGGAACCTGAGACGATCGCCTGGCAACCACATCGGCGGCGCATGCGGACTGGAGAGCGACATCAGCGCCGTTGGGACCGTCACAGTACAAGAAGGAGCACAAGGTAATCGGGACGCCATTTGGTAGTAGTGGCGGCATGTCACCACAGTCAGCACTGCCTAATTCGCACAGTCTACATTTTTGCAGTTGGTCGCTTATCGACTGGAGCTCCCGGCAGTGTGATAGCTCCTCTCACCGCCGGGCTGCCAGGAACCTGAGACGATCGCCTCGCAACCACATCGGCGGCGCATGCGGACTGGAGAGCGACATCAGCGCCGTTCCGACCGTCACAGTATAAGAAGGAGCACAAGGTAATCGGGACGCCATTTGGTAGCAGTGGCGGCGTGTCACAACAGTCAGCACTGCCGAATTCGCACAGTCTACATTTTTGCAGTTGGTCGCGCATCGACTGGAGCTTCCGGCAGTGAGATAGCTCCTCTCACCGCCGGGCTGCCAGGAACCTGAGACGATCGCCTGGCAACCACATCGACGGCGCATGCGGACTGGAGAGCGACATCAGCGCCGTTGGGACCATCACAGTATAAGAAGGAGCACAAGGTAATCGGGACGCCATTTGGTAGTAGTGGCGGCGTGTCACCACAGTCAGCACTGCCTAATTCGCACAGTCTACATTTTGGCAGTCAGTTGGTCGCGCATCGACTGGAGCTCCCGGCAGTGTGATAGCTCCTCTCACCGCCGGGCTGCCAGGAACCTGAGACGATCGCCTGGCAACCACATCGGCGGCGCATGCGGACTGGAGAGCGACATCAGCGCCGTTGCGACCATCACAGTATAAGAAGGAGCACAAGGTAATCGGGACGCCGTTTGGTAGCAGTGGTGGCGTGTCACCACAGTCAGCACTGCCTAATTCGCACACTCTACATTTTTGCAGTTGGTCGCGCATCGACTGGAGCTCCCGGCAGTGTGATAGCTCCTCTCACCGCCGGGCTGCCAGGAACCTGAGACGATCGCCTGGCAACCACATCGGCGGCGCATGCCGACTGGAGAGCGACATCAGCGCCGTTGCGACCGTCACAGTACAAGAAGGAGCACAAGGTAATCGGGACGCCATTTGGTAGCAGTGGCGGCGTGTCACCACAGTCAGCCCTGCCTAATTCGCACAGTCTACATTTTTGCAGTTGGTCGCGCATTGACTGGAGCTCCCGGCAGTGTGATAGCTCCTCTCACCGCCGGGCTGCCACGAACCAGAGACGATCGCCTGGCAACCACATCGGCGGCGCATGCGGACTGGAGAGCAACATCAGCGCCGTTGCGACCATCACTGTATAAGAAGGAGCACAAGGTAATCGGGACGCCATTTGGTAGCATTGGCGGCGTGTCACCACAGTCAGCACTGCCTAATTCGCACAGTCTACATTTTTGCAGTTGGTCGCGCATCGACTGGAGCTCCCGGCAGTGTGATAGCTCCATCCACCGCCGGGCTGCCAGGAGCCTGAGACCATCACCTGGCAAGCACATCGGCGGCGCATGCGGACTGGAGAGCGACATCAGCGCCGTTGCGACCGTCACAGTATAAGGAGCACAAGGTAATCGGGACGCAAATTGGTAGCTGTGGCGGCGTGTCACCACAGTCAGCAATGCCTAATTCGCACAGTCTACATTTTTGCAGTTGGTCGTGCATAGACTGGAGCTCCCGGCAATTTGATAGCTCCTTTCACCGTCGGGCTGCCAGGAACCTGAGGCGATCGCCTGGCAACCACATCGGCGGCGCATGCGGACTGGAGAGCGACATCAGCGCCGTTGCGACCGTCACAGTATAAGAAGGAGCACAAGGTATTCGGGACGCCATTTGGTAGTATTGGCGGCGTGTCACCACAGTCAGCACTGCCTAATTCGCACAGTCCACATTTTTGCAGTTGGTCGCCCATCGACTGGAGCTCCCGGCAGTGTGATAGCTCCTCTAACCGCCGGGCTGCCAGGAACCTGAGACGATCGCCTGGCAACCACATCGGCGGCGAATGCGGACTGGAGAGCGAATCAGCGCCGTTGGGACCGCCACAGTATAAGAAGGAGCACAAGGTGATCGGGACGCCATTTCGTAGCAGTGGAGGCGTGTCACCACAGTCCGCACTGCCTAATTCGCACAGTCTACATTTTTGCAGCAGGTCGCGCATCGACTGGAGCTCCCGGCAGTGTGATAGCTCCTTCCACCGCCGGGCTGCCAGGAACCTGAGACGATTACCTGGCAACCACATCGGCGGCGCATGCGGACTGGAGAGCGACATCAGCGCCGTTGCGACCGTCCCAGTATAAGAAGGAGCACAAGGTAATCGGGACGCCATTTGGTAGCAGTGGCGGCATGTCACCACAGTCAGCACTGCCTAATTGGAAGAGTCTATATTTTTGCAGTTGTTCGCGCATCGACTGGAGCTCCCGGCAGTGTGATAGCTCCTCTCACCGCCGGGCTGCCAGGGACCTGAGACGATCGCCTAGCAACGACATCGGCGGCGCATGCGGACTGGAGAGCGACATCAGCGCCGTTGGGACCGTCACAGTATAAATAGGAGCACAAGGTAATCGGGACGCCATTTGGTAGCAGTGGCGGCGTGTCACCACAGTCAGCACTGCCTAATTCGCACAGTCTACATTTTTGCAGTTGGTCGCGCATCGACTGGAGCTCCCGGCAGTGTGATAGCTCCTCTCGCCGCCGGGATGCCAGGAACCTGAGACGATCGCCTGGCAACCACATCGGCGGCGCATGCGCACTGGTGAGCGACATCAGCGCCGTTGGGACCGTCACAGTATAAGAAGAAGCACAAGGTAATCGGGACGCCATTTGGTAGCAGTGGCGGCGTGTCACCATAGTCAGCACTGCCTAATTCGCACAGTCTACATTTTTGCAGTTGGTCGCGCATTGACTGGAGCTCCCGGCAGTGTGATAGCTCTTCTCACCGCCGGGCTGCCACGAACCTGAGACGATCGCCTGGCAACCACATCGGCGGCGCATGCGCACTGGAGAGCAACATCAGCGCCGTTGCGACCATCACAGTATAAGAAGGAGCACAAGGTAAACGGGACGCCATTTGGTAGCAGTGGCGGCGTGTCACCACAGTCAGCACTGCCAAATTCGCACAGTCTACATTTTTGCAGTTGGTCGCGCATCGACTGGAGCTCCCGGCAGTGCGATAGCTCCTCTCACCGCCGGGCTGCCAGGAACCTGAGACGATCGCCTGGCAACCACATCAGCGGTGCATGCGGACTGGAGAGTGACATCAGCGCCGTTGGGACCGTCACAGTATAAGAAGGAGCACAAGGTAATCGGGACGCCATTTGGTAGCAGTGGCGGCGTGTCACCACAGTCAGCACTGCCTAATTCGCACAGTCTACATTTTTGCAGTTGGTCGCGCATCGACTGGAGCTCCCGGCAGTGTGATAGCTCCTCTCACCGCCGGGCTGCCAGGAACCTGAGACGATCGCCTGGCAACCACATCGGCGGCGCATGCGGACTGGAGAGCGACATCAGCGCCGTTGGGACCGTCACAGTATAAGAAGGAGCACAAGGTAATCGGGACGCCATTTGGTAGAATTGGCGGCGTGTCACCACAGTCAGCACTGCCTACTTCGCACAGTCTACATTTTTGCAGTTGGTCGCGCATCGACTGGAGCTCCCAGCAGTGTGATAGCTCCTTCCACCGCCGGGCTGCCAGGAGCCTGAGACGATCACCTGGCAAGCACATCGGCGGCGCATGCGGACTGGTGAGCGACATCAGCGCCGTTGGGACCGTCACAGTATACGAAGGAGCACAAGGTAATCGGGACGCCATTTGGTAGCAGTGGCGGCGTGTCACCACAGTCAGCACTGCCTTATTCGCACAGTCTACATTTTTGCAGTTGGTCGCGCATCGACTGGAGCTCCCGGCAGTGTGATAGCTCCTCTCACCGCCGGGATGCCAGGAACCTGAGACGATCGCCTGGCAACCACATCGGCGGCGCATGCGCACTGGTTAGCGACATCAGCGCCGTTGCGACCGTCACAGTATAAGAAGAAGCACAAGGTAATCGGGACGCCATTTGGTAGCATTGGCGGCGTGTCACCATAGTCAGCACTGCCTAATTCGCACAGTCTACATTTTTGCAGTTGGTCGCGCATTGACTGGAGCTCCCGGCAGTGTGATAGCTCCTCTCACCGCCGGGCTGCCACGAACCTGAGACGATCGCCTGGCAACCACATCGGCGGCGCATGCGCACTGGAGAGCAACATCAGCGCCGTTGCGACCATCACAGTATAAGAAGGAGCACAAGGTAAACGGGACGCCATTTGGTAGCAGTGGCGGCGTGTCACCACAGTCAGCACTGCCAAATTCGCACAGTCTACATTTTTGCAGTTGGTCGCGCATCGACTGGAGCTCCCGGCAGTGCGATAGCTCCTCTCACCGCCGGGCTGCCAGGAACCTGACACGATCGCCTGGCAACCATATCAGCGGCGCATGCGGACTGGAGAGCGACATCAGCGCCGTTGTGACCGTCACAGTATAAGAAGGAGCACAAGGTAATCGGGACCCCATTTGGTAGCAGTGACGGCGTGTCACCACAGTCAGCACTGCCTAATTCGCACACTACATTTTTGCAGTTGGTCGCGCATCGACTGGAGCTCCCGGCAGTGTGATAGCTCCATCCACCGCCGGGCTGCCAGGAACCTGAGACGATCGCCTGGTAACCACATCGGCGGCGCATGCGGACTGGAGAGCGACATCAGCGCCGTTGGGACCGTCACAGTATAAGAAGGAGCACAAGGTAATCGGGACGCCATTTGGTAGAATTGGCGGCGTGTCACCACAGTCAGCACTGCCTATTTCGCACAGTCTACATTTTTGCAGTTGGTCGCGCATCGACTGGAGCTCCCGGCAGTGTGATAGCTCCTTCCACCGCCGGGCTGCCAGGAGCCTGAGACGATCACCTGGCAAGCACATCGGCGGCGCATGCGGACTGGTGAGCGACATCAGCGCCGTTGGGACCGTCACAGTATACGAAGGAGCACAAGGTAATCGGGACGCCATTTGGTAGCAGTGGTGGCGTGTCACCACAGTCAGCACTGCCTAATTCGCACAGTCTACATTTCTGCAGTTGGTCGCGCATTGACTGGAGCTCCCGGCAGTGTGATAGCTCCTCTCACCGCCGGGCTGCCATGAACCTGAGACGATCGCCTGGCAACCACATCGGCGGCGCATGCGGACTGGAGAGCGACATCAGCGCCGTTGCGACCATCACAGTATAACAAGGAGCACAAGGTAATCGGGACGCCATTTGGTAGCAGTGGCGGCGTGTCACCACAGTCAGCACTGCCAAATTCGCACAGTCTACATTTTTGCAGTTGGTCGCGCATCGACTGGAGCTCCCGACAGTGTGATAGCTCGTCTCACCGCCGGGATGCCAGGGACCTGAGACGATCGCCTGGCAACCACATCGGCGGCGCATGCGGACTGGAGAGCGACATCAGCGCCGTTGGGACCGTTACAGTATAAGAAGGAGCACAAGGTAATCGAGACGCCATTTGGTAGCAGTGGCGGCGTGTCACCACAGTCAGCACTTCCTAATTCGCACAGTCTACATTTTTGCAGTTGGTCGCGCATCGACTGGAGCTCCCGGCAGTGTGATAGCTCCTCTCACCGCCGGGCTGCCAGTAACCTGAGACGATCGCCTGGCAACAACATCGGCTTCGCATGCGGACTGGAGAGCGACATCAGCGCCGTTGGGACCGTCACAGTATAAGAAGGAGCACAAGGTAATCGGGACGCCATTTGGTAGCAGTGGCGGCGTGTCACCACAGTCAGAACTGCCGAATTCGCACAGTCTACATTTTTGGCAGTTGGTCGCGCATCGACTAGAGCTCCCGGCAGTGTGATAGCTCCTCTCACCGCCGGGCTGCCAGGAACCTGAGACGATCGCCAGGCAACCACATCGGCGGCGCATGCGGACTGGTGAGCGACATCAGCGCCGTTGGGACCGTCACAGTATAAGAAGGAGCACAAGGTAATCGGGACAGCCATTTGGTAGCATTGGCGGCGTGTCACCACAGTCAGCACTGCCTAATTCGCACAGTCTACATTTTTGCAGTTGGTCGCGCATCGACTGGAGCTCCCGGCATTGTGATAGCTCCTTCCACCGCCGGGCTGCCAGGAGCCTGAGACGATCACCTGGCAAGCACATCGGCGGCGCATGCGGACTGGAGAGCGACATCAGCGCCGTTGCGACCGTCACAGTATAAGAAGGAGCACAAGGTAATCGGGACGCAAATTGGTAGCAGTGGCGGCGTGTCACCACTGTCAGCAATGCCTAATTCGATCACTCTACATTTTTGCAGTTGGTCATGCATAGACTCGAGCTCCCGGCAATGTGATAGCTCCTCTCACCTCCGGGCTGCCAGTTACCTGAGACGATCGCCTGGCAACCACATCAGCGGCGCATGCGGACTGGAGAGTGACATCAGCGCCGTTGGGACCGTCACAGTTCAAGAAGGAGCACAAGGTAATCGGGACGCCATTTGGTAGCAGTGGCGGCGTGTCACCCGAGTCAGCAATGCCTAATTCGCTCACTCTACATTTTTGCAGTTGGTCGTGCATAGACTGGAGCTCCCGGCAATGTGATAGCTCCTTTCACCGCCGGGCTGCCAGGAACCTCAGGCGATCGCCTGGCAACCACATCGGCGGCGCATGCGGACTGGGGAGCGACATCAGCGCAGTTGCGACCGTCACAGCATAAGGAGCACAACGTAATCGGAACGCCATTTGGTAGCAGTGACGGCGTGTCACCACTATCAGCACTGCCTAATTCGCACACTCTACATTTTTGCAGTTGGTCGCGCATCGACTGGAGCTCCCGGCAGTGTGATAGCTCCATTCACCGCCGGGCTGCCAGGAACCTGAGACGATCGCCTGGCAACCACATCGGCGGCGCATGCAGACTGGAGAGCGACATCAGCGCCGTTGGGACCGTCACAGTATGAGAAGGAGCACAAGGTAATCGGGACGCCATTTGGTAGCAGTGGCGGCGTGTCACCACAGTCAGCACTGCCTAATTCGCACAGTCTACATTTTTGCAGTTGGTCGCGCATTGACTGGAGCTCCCGGCAGTGTGATAGCTCCTCTCACCGCCGGGCTGCCACGAACCTGAGACGATCGCCTGGCAACCACATCGGCGGCGCATGCGGACTGGAGAGCGACATAAGCGCCGTTGCGACCATCACAGTATAAGAAGGAGCACAACGTAAACGGGACGCCATTTGGTAGCAGTGGCGGCGTGTCACCCGAGTCAGCAATGCCTAATTCGCTCACTCTACATTTTTGCAGTTGATCGTGCATAGACTGGAGCTCCCGGCAATGTGATAGCTCCTTTCACCGCCGGGCTGCCAGGAACCTCAGGCGATCGCCTGGCAACCACATCGGCGGCGCATGTGGACTGGAGAGCGACATCAGCGCAGTTTCGACCGTCACAGCATAAGGAGCACAACGTAATCGGAACGCCATTTGGTAGCAGTGACGGCGTGTCACCACAGTCAGCACTGCCTAATTCGCACACTCTACATTTTTGCAGTTGGTCGCGCATCGACTGCAGCTCCCGGCCGTGTGAAAGCTCCTCTCACCGCCGGGCGGCCAGGTACCTGAGACGATCGCCTGGCAACCACATCGGCGGCGCATGCCGACTGGAGAGCGACATCAGCGCCGTTGCGACCGTCACAGTACAAGAAGGAGCACAAGGTAATCGGGACGCCATTTGGTAGCAGTGGCGGCGTGTCACCACAGTCAGCATTGCCTAATTCGCACAGTCTACATTTTTGCAGTTGGTCGCGCATCGACTGGAGCTCCCGGCAGTGACATAGCTCCTCTCACCGCCGGGCTGCCAGTAACCTGAGACGATCGCCTGGCAACCACATCGGCGGCGCATGCGTACTGGAGAGCGACATCAGCGCCGTTGGGACCGTCACAGTATAAGAAGGAGCACAAGGTAATCGGGACGCCATTTGGTAGCAGTGGCGGCGTGTCACCACAGTCAGCACTGCCGAATTCGCACAGTCTACATTTTTGCAGTTGGTCGCGCA
The DNA here is from genome assembly GCF_052857255.1 of Amblyomma americanum. Lineage (NCBI taxonomy): Eukaryota > Metazoa > Arthropoda > Arachnida > Ixodida > Ixodidae > Amblyomma > Amblyomma americanum. The sequence goes on along the minus strand of NC_135499.1, from coordinate 24,368,375 downwards.
TCGACTGGAGCTCCCGGCAGTGTGATAGCTCCTCTCACCGCCGGGCTGCCAGGAACCTGAGACGATCGCCAGGCTACCAAATCGGCGGCGCATGCGGACTGGAGAGCGACATCAGCGCCGTTGGGACCGTCACAGTATAAGAAGGAGCACAAGGTAATCGGGACGCCATTTGGTAGCAGTGGCGGCGTGTCACCACAGTCAGCACTGCCTAATTTGCACAGTCTACATTTTTGCAGTTGGTCGCGCATCGACTGGAGCTCCCGGCAGTGTGATAGCTCCTCTCACCGCCGGGCTGCCAGGGACCTGAGACGATCGCCAAGCAACCACATCGGCGGCGCATGCGGACTGGAGAGCGACATCAGCGCTGTTGGGACCGTCACAGTATAAATAGGAGCACAAGGTAATCGGGACGCCATTTGGTAGCAGTGGCGGCGTGTCACCACAGTCAGCACTGCCTAATTCGCACAGTCTACATTTTTGCAGTTGGTCGCGCATCGACTGGAGCTCCCGGCAGTGTGATAGCTCCTCTCACCGCCGGGATTCCAGGAACCTGAGACGATCGCCTGGCAACCACATCGGCGGCGCATGCGGACTGGTGAGCGACATCAGCGCCGTTGGGACCGTCACAGTATAAGAAGAAGCACAAGGTAATCGGGACGCCATTTGGTAGCAGTGGCGGCGTGTCACCACAGTCAGCACTGCCTAATTCGCACAGTCTACATTTTTGCACTTGGTCGCGCATTGACTGGAGCTCCCGGCAGTGTGATAGCTCCTCTCACCGCCGGGCTGCCACGAACCTGAGACGATCGCCTGGCAACCACATCGGCGGCGCATGCGGACTGGAGAGCAACATCAGCGCCGTTGCGACCATCACAGTATAAGAAGGAGCACAAGGTAAACGGGACGCCATTTGGTAGCAGTTGCGGCGTGTCACCACAGCCAGCACTGCCAAATTCGCACAGTCTACATTTTTGCAGTTGGTCGCGCATCGACTGGAGCTCCCAGGAGTGCGATAGCTCCTCTCACCGCCGGGCTGCCAGGAACCTGAGACGATCGCCTGGCAACCACATCAGCGGCGCATGCGGACTGGAGAGTGACATCAGCGCCGTTGGGACCGTCACAGTATAAGAAGGAGCACAAGGTAATCGGGACGCCAATTGGTAGCAGTGGCGGCGTGTCACCACAGTCAGCACTGCCTAATTCGCACAGTCTACATTTTTGCAGTTGGTCGCGCATCGACTGGAGCTCCCGGCAGTGTGATAGCTCCTCTCACCGCCGGGCTGCCAGGAACCTGAGACGATCGCCTGGCAACCACATCGGCGGCGCATGCGGACTGGAGAGCGACATCAGCGCCGTTGTGACCGTCACAGTATAAGAAGGAGCACAAGGTAATCGGGACCCCATTTGGTAGCAGTGGCGGCGTGTCACCACAGTCAGCACTGCCTAATTCGCACAGTCTACATTTTTGCAGTTGGTCGCGCATCGACTGGAGCTCCCGGCAGTGTGATAGCTCCTCTCTCCGCCGGGATGCCAGGAACCTGAGACGATCGCCTGGCAACCACATCGGCGGCGCATGCGGACTGGTGAGCGACATCAGCGCCGTTGGGACCGTCACAGTATAAGGAGCACAAGGTAATCGAGACGCCATTTGGTAGCAGTGGGGGCGTGTCACCACAGTCAGCACTGCCTAATTCGCACGGTCTACATTTTTGCAGTTGGTCGCGCATTGACTGGAGCTCCCGGCAGTGTGATAGCTCCTCTCACCGCTGGGCTGCCACGAACCAGAGACGATCGCCTGGCAACCACATCGGCGGCGCATGCGGACTGGAGAGCGACATCAGCGCCGTTGCGACCATCACAGTATAAGAAGGAGCACAAGGTAATCGGGACGCCATTTGGTAGCAGTGGCGGCGTGTCACCACAGTCAGCACTGCCAAATTCGCACAGTCTACATTTTTGCAGTTGGTCGCGCATCGACTGGAGCTCCCGGCAGTGTGATAGCTCCTCTCACCGCCGGGCTGCCAGGAACCTGAGACGATCGCCTGGCAACCACATCAGTGGCGCATGCGGACTGGAGAGTGACATCAGCGCCGCTGGGACCGTCACAGTTCAAGAAGGAGCACAAGGTAATCGGGACGAAATTTGGTAGCAGTGGCGGCGTGTCACCACAGTCAGCACTGCCTAATTCGCACAGTCTACATTTTTGCAGTTCGTCGCGCATCGACTGGAGCTCCCGGCAGTGTGATAGCTCCTCTCACCGCCGGGCTGCCAGGGACCTGAGACGATCGCCAAGCAACCACATCGGCGGCGCATGCGGACTGGAGAGCGACATCAGCGCCGTTGGGACCGTCACAGTATAAATAGGAGCACAAGGTAATCGGGACGCCATTTGGTAGCAGTGGCGGCGTGTCACCACAGTCAGCACTGCCTAATTCGCACAGTCTACATTTTTGCAGTTGGTCGCGCATCGACTGGAGCTCCCGGCAGTGTGATAGCTCCTCTCACCGCCGGGATGCCAGGAACCTGAGACGATCGCCTGGCAACCACATCGGCGGCGCATGCGGACTGGTGAGCGACATCTGCGCCGTTGGGACCGTCACAGTATAAGAAGAAGCACAAGGTAATCGGGACGCCATTTGGTAGCAGTGGCGGCGTGTCACCACAGTCAGCACTGCCTAATTCGCACAGTCTACATTTTTGCAGTTGGTCGCGCATTGACTGGAGCTCCCGGCAGTGTGATAGCTCCTCTCACCGCCGGGCTGCCACGAACCTGAGACGATCGCCTGGCAACCACATCGGCGGCGCATGCGGACTGGAGAGCAACATCAGCGCCGTTGCGACCATCACAGTATAAGAAGGAGCACAAGGTAAACGGGACGCCATTTGGTAGCAGTTGCGGCGTGTCACCACAGTCAGCACTGCCAAATTCGCACAGTCTACATTTTTGCAGTTGGTCGCGCATCGACTGGAGCTCCCAGGAGTGCGATAGCTCCTCTCACCGCCGGGCTGCCAGGAACCTGAGACGATCGCCTGGCAACCACATCAGCGGCGCATGCGGACTGGAGAGTGACATCAGCGCCGTTGGGACCGTCACAGTATAAGAAGGAGCACAAGGTAATCGGGACGCCATTTGGTAGCAGTGGCGGCGTGTCACCACAGTCAGCACTGACTAATTCGCACAGTCTACATTTTTGCAGTTGGTCGCGCATCGACTGGATCTCCCGGCAGTGTGATAGCTCCTCTCACCGCCGGCCTGCCAGGAACCTGAGACGATCGCCTGGCAACCACATCGGCGGCGCATGCGGACTGGAGAGCGACATCAGCGCCGTCGCGACCTTCACAGTATAAGAAGGAGCACAAGGTAATCGGGACCCCATTTGGTAGCAGTGACGGCGTGTCACCACAGTCAGCACTGCCTAATTCGCACACTGTACATTTTTGCAGTTGGTCGCGCATCGACTGGAGCTCCCGGCAGTGTGATAGCTCCATTCACCGCCGGGCTGCCAGGAACCTGAGACGATCGCCTGGCAACCACATCGGCGGCGCATGCGGACTGGAGAGCGATATCAGCGCCGTTGGGACCGTCACAGTATAAGAAGGAGCACAAGGTAATCGGGACGCCATTTGGTAGAATTGGCGGCGTGTCACCACAGTCAGCACTGCCTAATTCGCACTGTCTACATTTTTGCAGTTGGTCGCGCATCGACTGGAGCTCCCGGCAGTGTGATAGCTCCTTCCACCGCCGGGCTGCCAGGAGCCTGAGACGATCACCTGGCAAGCACATCGGCGGCGCATGCGGACTGGTGAGCGACATCAGCGCCGTTGGGACCGTCACAGTATACGAAGGAGCACAAGGTAATCCGGACGCCATTTGGTAGCAGTGGTGGCGTGTCACCACAGTTTGCACTGCCTAATTCGCACAGTCTACATTTTTGCAGTTGGTCGCGCATTGACTGGAGCTCCCGGCAGTGTGATAGCTCCTCTCACCGCCGGGCTGCCATGAACCTGAGACGATCGCCTGGCAACCACATCGGCGGCGCATGCGGACTGGAGAGCGACATCAGCGCCGTTGGGACCGTCACAGTATAAGAAGGAGCACAAGGTAATCGGGACGCCATTTGGTAGCAGTGGCGGCGTGTCACCACAGTAAGCACTGCCTAATTCGCACAGTCTACATTTTTGCAGTTGGTCGCGCATTGACTGCAGCTCCCGGCAGTGTGATAGCTCCTCTCACCGCCGGGCTGCCACGAACCAGAGACGATCGCCTGGCAACCACATCGGCGGCGCATGCGGACTGGAGAGCGACATCAGCGCCGTTGCGACCATCAGAGTATAAAAAGGAGCACAAGGTCATCGGGACGCCATTTGGTAGCAGTGGCGGCGTGTCACCACAGTCAGCACTGCCTAATTCGCACAGTCTACATTTTTGCAGTTGGTCGCGCATTGACTGGAGCTCCCGGCAGTGTGATAGCTCCTCTCACCGCCGGGCTGCCACGAACCAGAGACTATCGCCTGGCAACCACATCGGCGGGGCATGCGGACTGGAGAGCGACATCAGCGCCGTTGCGACCATCACAGTATAAGAAGGAGCAGAAGGTAATCGGGACGCCATTTGGTAGCAGTGGCGGCGTGTCACCACAGTCAGCACTGCCAAATTCGCACAGTCTACATTTTTGCAGTTGGTCGCGCATCGACTGGAGCTCCCGGCAGTGTGATAGCTCCTCTCACCGCCGGGCTGCCAGGAACTTGAGACGATCGCCTGGCAACCACATCGGCACCGCATGCGGACTGGAGAGCGACATCAGCGCCGTTGTGACCGTCACAGTATAAGAAGGAGCACAAGGTAATCGGGACGCCATTTGGTAGTAGTGGCGGCGTGTCACCACAGTCAGCACTGCCTAATTCGCACAGTCTACATTTTTGCAGTTGGTCGCGCATTGACTGGAGCTCCCGGCAGTGTGATTGCTCCTCTCACCGCTGGGCTGCCACGAACCAGAGACGATCGCCTGGCAACCACATCGGCGGCGCATGCGGACTGGAGAGCGACATCAGCGCCGTTGCGACCATCACAGTATAAGAAGGAGCACAAGGTAATCGGGACGCCATTTGGTAGCAGTGGCGGCGTGTCACCACAGTCAGCACTGCCAAATTCGCACAGTCTACATTTTTGCAGTTGGTCGCGCATCGACTGGAGCTCCCGGCAGTGTGATAGCTCCTCTCACCGCCGGGCTGCCAGGAACCTGAGACGATCGCCTGGCAACCACATCAGTGGCGCATGCGGACTGGAGAGTGACATCAGCGCCGTTGGGACCGTCACAGTTCAAGAAGGAGCACAAGGTAATCGGGACGAAATTTGGTAGCAGTGGCGGCGTGTCACCACAGTCAGCACTGCCTAATTCGCACAGTCTACATTTTTGCAGTTCGTCGCGCATCGACTGGAGCTCCCGGCAGTGTGATAGCTCCTCTCAGCGCCGGGCTGCCAGGAACCTGAGACGATCGCCTGGCAACCACATCGGCGGCGCATGCGGACTGGAGAGCGACATCAGCGCCGTTGTGACCGTCACAGTATAAGAAGGAGCACAAGGTAATCGGGACGCCATTTGGTAGCAGTGACGGCGTGTCACCACTGTCAGCAGTGCCTAATTCGCACACTCTACATTTTTGCAGTTGGTCGCGCATCGACTGGAGCTCCCGGCAGTGTGATAGCTCCTTCCACCGCCGGGCTGCCAGGAACCTGAGACGATCACCTGACAACTACATCGGCGGCGCATGCGGACTGGAGAGCGACATCAGCGCCGTTGGGACCGTCACAGTATAAGAAGGAGCACAAGGTAATGGGGACGCCATTTGGTAGCGGTGGCGGCGTGTCACCACAGTCAGCACTGCCTAATTCGCACAGTCTACATTTTTGCAGTTGGTCGCGCATGGACTGGAGCTCCCGGCAGTGTGATAGCTCCTCTCACCGCCGGGCTGCCACGAACCTGAGACGATCGCCTGGCAACCACATCGGCGGCGCATGCGGACTGGAGAGCGACATAGGCGCCGTTGGGGCCGTCACAGTATAAGGAGCACAAGGTAATCGGCACGCCATTTGGTAGCAGTGGCGGCGTGTCACCACAGTAAGCACTGCCTAATTCGCACAGTCTACATTTTTGCAGTTGGTCGCGCATTGACTGGAGCTCCCGGCAGTGTGATAGCTCCTCTCACCGCCGGGCTGCCACGAACCAGAGACGATCGCCTGGCAACCACATCGGCGGCGCATGCGGACTGGAGAGCGACATCAGCGCCGTTGCGACCATCACAGTATAAGAAGGAGCACAAGGTCATCGGGACGCAATTTGGTAGCAGTGGCGGCGTGTCACCACAGTCAGCACTGCCTAATTCGCACAGTCTACATTTTCGCAGTTGGTCGCGCATTGACTGGAGCTCCCGCAGTGTGATAGCTCCTCTCACCGCCGGGCTGCCACGAACCAGAGACGATCGCCTGGCAACCACATCGGCGGCGCATGCGGACTGGAGAGCGACATCAGCGCCGTTGCGACCATCACAGTATAAGAAGGAGCAGAAGGTAATCGGGACGCCATTTGGTAGCAGTGGCGGCGTGTCACCACAGTCAGCACTGCCAAATTCGCACAGTCTACATTTTTGCAGTTGGTCGCGCATCGACTGGAGCTCCCGGCAGTGTAATAGCTCCTCTCACCGCCGGGCTGCCAGGAACCTGAGACGATCGCCTGGCAACCACATCGGCAGCGCATGCGGACTGGAGAGCGACATCAGCGCCGTTGTGACCGTCACAGTATAAGAAGGAGCAGAAGGTAATCGGGACGCCATTTGGTAGCAGTGGCGGCGTGTCACCACAGTCAGCACTGCCAAATTCGCACAGTCTACATTTTTGCAGTTGGTCGCGCATCGACTGGAGCTCCCGGCAGTGTGATACCTCCTCTCACCGCCGGGCTGCCAGGAACCTGAGACGATCGCCTGGCAACCACATCAGCGGCGCATGCGGACTGGAGAGCGACATCAGCGCCGTTGGGACCGTCACAGTATAAGAAGGAGCACAAGGTAATCGGGACGCAATTTGGTAGCAGTGGCGGCGTGTCACCACAGTCAGCACTGCCTAATTCGCACAGTCTACATTTTTGCAGTTGGTCGCGCATCGTCTGGAGCTCCCGGCAGTGTGATAGCTCCTCTCACCGCCGGGCTGCCAGGAACCTGAGACGATCGCCTGGCAACCACATCGGCGGCGCATGCAGACTGGAGACCGACATCAGCGCCGTTGGGACCGTCACAGTATAAGAAGGAGCACAAGGTAATCGGGACGCCATTTGGTAGCAGTGGCGGCGTGTCACCACAGTCAGCACTGCCTAATTCGCACAGTCTACATTTTTGCAGTTGGTCGCTTATCGACTGGAGCTCCCGGCAGTGTGATAGCTCCTCTCACCGCCGGGCTGCCAGGAACCTGAGACGATCGCCTGGAAACCACATCGGCGGCGCATGCGGACTGGAGACCGACATCAGCGCCGTTGGGACCGTCACAGTATAAGAAGGAGCACAAGGTAATCGGGACGCCATTTGGTAGCAGTGGCGGCGTGTCACCACAGTCAGCACTGCCTAATTCGCACAGTCTACATTTTTGCAGTTGGTCGCTTATCGACTGGAGCTCCCGGCAGTGTGATAGCTCCTCTCACCGCCGGGCTGCCAGGAACCTGAGACGATCGCCTGGAAACCACATCGGCGGCGCATGCGGACTGGAGAGCGACATCAGCGCCGTTGGGACCGTCACAGTATAAGAAGGAGCACAAGGTATTCGGGACGCCATTTGGTAGTATTGGCGGCGTGTCACCACAGTCAGCACTGCCTAATTCGCACAGTCCACATTTTTGCAGTTGGTCGCCCATCGACTGGAGCTCCCGGCAGTGTGATAGCTCCTCTAACCGCCGGGCTGCCAGGAACCTGAGACGATCGCCTGGCAACCACATCGGCGGCGCATGCGGACTGGAGAGCGAATCAGCGCCGTTGGGACCGTCACAGTATAAGAAGGAGCACAAGGTATTCGGGACGCCATTTGGTAGCGGTGGCGGCGTGTCACCACAGTCCGCACTGCCTAATTCGCACAGTCTACATTTTTGCAGTAGGTCGCGCATCGACTGGAGCTCCCGGCAGTGTGATAGCTCCTCTCACCGCCGGGCTGCCAGGGACCTGAGGCGATCGCCTGGCAACCACATCGGCGGCGCATGCGGACTGGAGAGCGACATCAGCGCCGTTGGGACCGTCACAGTATAAGAAGGAGCACAAGGTAATCGGGACGCCATTTGGTAGCGGTGGCGGCGTGTCACCACAGTCAGCACTGCCTAATTCGCACAGTCTACATTTTTGCAGTTGGTCGCGCATTGACTGTAGCTCCCGGCAGTGTGATAGCTCCTCTCACCGCCGGGCTGCCACGAACCTGAGACGATCGCCTGGCAACCACATCGGCGGCGCATGCGGACTGGAGAGCGACATAAGCGCCGTTGGGGCCGTCACAGTATAAGGAGCACAAGGTAATCGGGACGCCATTTGGTAGCAGTGGCGGCGTGTCACCACAGTAAGCACTGCCTAATTCGCACAGTCTACATTTTTGCAGTTGGTCGCGCATTGACTGGAGCTCCCGGCAGTGTGATAGCTCCTCTCACCGCCGGGCTGCCACGAACCAGAGACGATCGCCTGGCAACCACATCGGCGGCGCATGCGGACTGGAGAGCGACATCAGCGCCGTTGCGACAATCAGAGTATAAAAAGGAGCACAAGGTCATCTGGACGCCATTTGGTAGCAGTGGCGGCGTGTCACCACAGTCAGCACTGCCTAATTCGCACAGTCTACATTTTTGCAGTTGGTCGCGCATTGACTGGAGCTCCCGGCAGTGTGATAGCTCCTCTCACCGCCGGGCTGCCACGAACCAGAGACTATCGCCTGGCAACCACATCGGCGGGGCATGCGGACTGGAGAGCGACATCAGCGCCGTTGCGACCATCACAGTATAAGAAGGAGCAGAAGGTAATCGGGACGCCATTTGGTAGCAGTGGCGGCGTGTCACCACAGTCAGCACTGCCAAATTCGCACAGTCTACATTTTTGCAGTTGGTCGCGCATCGACTGGAGCTCCCGGCAGTGTGATAGCTCCTCTCACCGCCGGGCTGCCAGGAACCTGAGACGATCGCCTGGCAACCACATCGGCAGCGCATGCGGACTGGAGAGCGACATCAGCGCCGTTGTGACCGTCACAGTATAAGAAGGAGCACAAGGTAATCGGGACGCCATTTGGTAGCAGTGACGGCGTGTCACCACTGTCAGCACTGCCTAATTCGCACACTCTACATTTTTGCAGTTGGTCGCGCATCGACTGGAGCTCCCGGCAGTGTGATAGCTCCTTCCACCGCCGGGCAGCCAGGAACCTGAGACGATCGCCTGGCAACCACATCGGCGGCGCATGCGGACTGGTGAGCGACATCAGCGCCGTTGGGACCGTCACATTATACGAAGGAGCACAAGGTAATCGGGACGCCATTTGGTAGCAGTGGCGGCGTGTCACCACAGTCAGCACTGCCTAATTCGCACAGTCTACATTTTTGCAGTTGGTCGCGCATTGACTGGAGCTCCCGGCAGTGTGATAGCTCCTCTCACCGCCGGGCTGCCATGAACCTGAGACGATCGCCTGGCAACCACATCGGCGGCGCATGCGGACTGGAGAGCGACATCAGCGCCGTTGCGACCATCACAGTATAACAAGGAGCACAAGGTAATCGGGACGCCATTTGGTAGCAGTGGCGGCGTGTCACCACAGTCAGCACTGCCTAATTCGCACAGTCTACATTTTTGCAGTTGGTCGCGCATTGACTGGTGCTCCCGGCAGTGTGATAGCTCCTCTCACCGCCGGGCTGATACGAACCAGAGACTATCGCCTGGCAACCACATCGGCGGGGCATGCGGACTGGAGAGCGACATCAGCGCCGTTGCGACCATCACAGTATAAGAAGGAGCAGAAGGTAATCGGGACGCCATTTGGTAGCAGTGGCGGCGTGTCACCACAGTCAGCACTGCCAAATTCGCACAGTCTACATTTTTGCAGTTGGTCGCGCATCGACTGGAGCTCCCGGCAGTGTGATAGCTCCTCTCACCGCCGGGCTGCCAGGAACCTGAGACGATCGCCTGGCAACCACATCGGCAGCGCATGCGGACTGGAGAGCGACATCAGCGCCGTTGTGACCGTCACAGTATAAGAAGGAGCACAAGGTAATCGGGACGCCATTTGGTAGCAGTGACGGCGTGTCACCACTGTCAGCACTGCCTAATTCGCACACTCTACATTTTTGCAGTTGGTCGCGCATCGACTGGAGCTCCCGGCAGTGTGATAGCTCCTTCCACCGCCGGGCTGCCAGGAACCTGAGACGATCGCCTGGCAACCACATCGGCGGCGCATGCGGACTGGTGAGCGACATCAGCGCCGTTGGGACCGTCACAGTATACGAAGGAGCACAAGGTAATCGGGACGCCATTTGGTAGCAGTGGTGGCGTGTCACCACAGTCAGCACTGCCTAATTCGCACAGTCTACATTTTTGCAGTTGGTCGCGCATTGACTGGAGCTCCCGGCAGTGTGATAGCTCCTCTCACCGCCGGGCTGCCATGAACCTGAGACGATCGCCTGGCAACCACATCGGCGGCGCATGCGGACTGGAGAGCGACATCAGCGCCGTTGCGACCATCACAGTATAACAAGGAGCACAAGGTAATCGGGACGCCATTTGGTAGCAGTGGCGGCGTGTCACCACAGTCAGCACTGCCAAATTCGCACAGTCTACATTTTTGCAGTTGGTCGCGCATCGACTGGAGCTCCCGGCAGTGTGATAGCTCCTCTCACCGCCGGGCTGCCAGGAACCTGAGACGATCGTCTGGCAACCACATCAGCGGCGCATGCGGACTGGAGAGCGACATCAGCGCCGTTGGGACCGTCACAGTATAAGAAGGAGCACAAGGTAATCGGGACGCAATTTGGTAGCAGTGGCGGCGTGTCACCACAGTCAGCACTGCCTAATTCGCACAGTCTACATTTTTGCAGTTGGTCGCGCATCGACTGGAGCTCCCGGCAGTGTGATAGCTCCTCTCACCGCCGGGCTGCCAGGAACATGAGACGATCGCCTGGCAACCACATCGGCGGCGCATGCAGACTGGAGAGCGACATCAGCGCCGTTGGGACCGTCACAGTATAAGAAGGAGCACAAGGTAATCGGGACGCCATTTGGTAGCAGTGGCGGCGTGTCACCACACTCAGCACTGCCTAATTCGCACAGTCTACATTTTTGCAGTTGGTCGCTTATCGACTGGAGCTCCCGGCAGTGTGGTAGCTCCTCTCACCGCCGGGCTGCCAGGAACCTGAGACGATCGCCTGGAAACCACATCGGCGGCGCATGCGGACTGGAGAGCGACATCAGCGCCGTTGGGACCGTCACAGTATAAGAAGGAGCACAAGGTATTCGGGACGCCATTTGGTAGTATTGGCGGCGTGTCACCACAGTCAGCACTGCCTAATTCGCACAGTCCACATTTTTGCAGTTGGTCGCCCATCGACTGGAGCTCCCGGCAGTGTGATAGCTCCTCTAACCGCCGGGCTGCCAGGAACCTGAGACGATCGCCTGGCAACCACATCGGCGGCGCATGCGGACTGGAGAGCGAATCAGCGCCGTTGGGACCGTCACAGTATAAGAAGGAGCACAAGGTAATCGGGACGCCATTTGGTAGCAGTGGCGGCGTGTCACCACAGTCCGCACTGCCTAATTCGCACAGTACATTTTTGCAGTAGGTCGCGCATCGACTGGAGCTCCCGGCAGTGTGATAGCTCCTCTCACCGCCGGGCTGCCAGGGACCTGAGACGATCGCCTGGCAACCACATCGGCGGCGCATGCGGACTGGAGAGCGACATCAGCGCCGTTGGGACCGTCACAGTATAAGAAGGAGCACAAGGTAATCGGGACGCCATTTGGTAGCAGTGGCGGCGTGTCACCACAGTCAGCACTGCCTAATTCGCACAGTCTACATTTTTGCAGTTGGTCGCGCATCGACTGGAGCTCCCGGCAGTGTGATAGCTCCTCTCACCGCCGGGATGCCGGGAACCTGAGACGATCGCCTGGCAACCACATCAGCGGCGCATGCGGTCTGGTGAGCGACATCAGCGCCGTTGCGACCATCACAGTATAAGAAGGAGCACAAGGTAATCGGGACGCCATTTGGTAGCAGTGGCGGCGTGTCACCACAGTCAGCACTGCCAAATTCGCACAGTCTACATTTTTGCAGTTGGTCGCGCATCGACTGGAGCTCCCGGCAGTGTGATAGCTCCTCTCACCGCCGGGCTGCCAGGAACCTGAGACGATCGCCTGGCAACCACATCAGTGGCGCATGCGGACTGGAGAGTGACATCAGCGCCGTTGGGACCGTCACAGTTCAAGAAGGAGCACAAGGTAATCGGGACGCCATTTGGTAGCAGTGGCGGCGTGTCACCACAGTCAGCACTGCCTAATTCGCACAGTCTACATTTTTGCAGTTCGTCGCGCATCGACTGGAGCACCCGGCAGTGTGATAGCTCCTCTCACCGCCGGGCTGCCAGGAACCTGAGACGATCGCCTGGCAACCACATCGGCGGCGCATGCGGACTGGAGAGCGACATCAGCGCCGTTGTGACCGTCACAGTATAAGAAGGAGCACAAGGTAATCGGGACGCCATTTGGTAGCAGTGACGGCGTGTCACCACTGTCAGCACTGCCTAATTCGCACACTCTACATTTTTGCAGTTGGTCGCGCATCGACTGGAGCTCCCGGCAGTGTGATAGCTCCTTCCACCGCCGGGCTGCCAGGAACCTGAGACGATCACCTGGCAACCACATCGGCGGCGCATGCGGACTGGAGAGCGACATCAGCGCCGTTGGGACCGTCACAGTATAAGAAGCACAAGGTAATCGGGACGCCATTTGGTAGCGGTGGCGGCGTGTCACTACAGTCAGCACTGCCTAATTCGCACAGTCTACATTTTTGCAGTTGGTCGCACATTGACTGGAGCTCCCGGCAGTGTGATAGCTCCTCTCACCGCCGGGCTGCCACGAACCTGAGACGATCGCCTGGCAACCACATCGGCGGCGCATGCGGACTGGAGAGCGACATAAGCGCCGTTGGGGCCGTCACAGTATAAGGAGCACAAGGTAATCGGGACGCCATTTGGTAGCAGTGGCGGCGTGTCACCACAGTAAGTACTGCCTAATTCGCACAGTCTACATTTTTGCAGTTGGTCGCGCATTGACTGGAGCTCCCGGCAGTGTGATAGCTCCTCTCACCGCCGGGCTGCCACGAACCAGAGACGATCGCCTGGCAACCACATCGGCGGCGCATGCGGACTGGAGAGCGACATCAGTGCCGTTGCGACCATCACAGTATAAGAAGGAGCACAAGGTCATCGGGACGCCATTTGGTAGTAGTGGCGGCGTGTCACCACAGTCAGCACTGCCTAATTCGCACAGTCTACATTTTTGCAGTTGGTCGCGCATTGACTGGAGCTCCCGGCAGTATGATAGCTCCTCTCACCGCCGGGCTGCCACGAACCAGAGACGATCGCCTGGCAACCACATCGGCGGCGCATGCGGACTGGAGAGCGACATCAGCGCCGTTGCGACCATCACAGTATAAGAAGGAGCAGAAGGTAATCGGGACGCCATTTGGTAGCAGTGGCGGCGTGTCACCACAGTCAGCACTGCCAAATTCGCACAGTCTACATTTTTGCAGTTGGTCGCGCATCGACTGGAGCTCCCGGCAGTGTGATAGCTCCTCTCACCGCCGGGCTGCCAGGAACCTGAGACGATCGCCTGGCAACCACATCGGCAGCGCATGCGGACTGGAGAGCGACATCAGCGCCGTTGTGACCGTCACAGTATAAGAAGGAGCACAAGGTAATCGGGACGCCATTTGGTAGCAGTGACGGCGTGTCACCACTGTCAGCACTGCCTAATTCGCACACTCTACATTTTTGCAGTTGGTCGCGCATCGACTGGAGCTCCCGGCAGTGTGATAGCTCCTTCCACCGCCGGGCTGCCAGGAACCTGAGACGATCGCCTGGCAACCACATCGGCGGCGCATGCGGACTGGAGAGCGACATCAGCGCCGTTGGGACCGTCACAGTATAAGAAGGAGCACAAGGTAATCGGGACGCCATTTGGTAGCAGTGGCGGCGTGTCACCACAGTCAGCACTGCATAATTCGCACAGTCTACATTTTTGCAGTTGGTCGCTTATCGACTGGAGCTCCCGGCAGTGTGATAGCTCCTCTCACCGCCGGGCTGCCAGGAACCTGAGACGATCGCCTGGAAACCACATCGGCGGCGCATGCGGACTGGAGAGCGACATCAGCGCCGTTGGGACCGTCACAGTATAAGAAGGAGCACAAGGTATTCGGGACGCCATTTGGTAGTATTGGCGGCGTGTCACCACAGTCAGCACTGCCTAATTCGCACAGTCCACATTTTTGCAGTTGGTCGCCCATCGACTGGAGCTCCCGGCAGTGTGATAGCTCCTCTCACCGCCGGGCTGCCAGGAACCTGAGACGATCGCCTGGCAACCACATCGGCGGCGCATGCGGACTGGAGAGCGAATCAGCGCCGTTGGCACCATCACAGTATAAGAAGGAGCACAAGGTAATCGGGACGCCATTTGGTAGCAGTGGCGGCGTGTCACCACAGTCCGCACTGCCTAATTCGCACAGTCTACATTTTTGCAGTTGGTCGCGCATCGACTGGAGCTCCCGGCAGTGTGATAGCTCCTCTCACCGCCGGGCTGCCAGGAACCTGAGACGATCGCCTGGCAACCACATCGGCGGCGCATGCGGACTGGAGAGCGACATCAGCGCCGTTGTGACCGTCACAGTATAAGAAGGAGCACAAGGTAATCGGGACGCCATTTGGTAGCAGTGACGGCGTGTCACCACTGTCAGCACTGCCTAATTCGCACACTCTACATTTTTGCAGTTGGTCGCGCATCGACTGGAGCTCCCGGCAGTGTGATAGCTCCTTCCACCGCCGGGCTGCCAGGAACCTGAGACGATCACCTGGCAACCACATCGGCGGCGCATGCGGACTGGAGAGCGACATCAGCGCCGTTGGGACCGTCACAGTATAAGAAGAAGCACAAGGTAATCGGGACGCCATTTGGTAGCGGTGGCGGCGTGTCACTACAGTCAGCACTGCCTAATTCGCACAGTCTACATTTTTGCAGTTGGTCGCGCATTGACTGGAGCTCCCGGCAGTGTGATAGCTCCTCTCACCGCCGGGCTGCCGCGAACCTGAGACGATCGCCTGGCAACCACATCGGCGGCGCATGCGGACTGGAGAGCGACATAAGCGCCGTTGGGGCCGTCACAGTATAAGGAGCACAAGGTAATCGGGACGCCATTTGGTAGCAGTGGCGGCGTGTCACCACAGTAAGCACTGCCTAATTCGCACAGTCTACATTTTTGCAGTTGGTCGCGCATTGACTGGAGCTCCCGGCAGTGTGATAGCTCCTCTCACCGCCGGGCTGCCACGAACCAGAGACGATCGCCTGGCAACCACATCGGCGGCGCATGCGGACTGGAGAGCGACATCAGCGCCGTTGCGACCATCACAGTATAAGAAGGAGCACAAGGTCATCGGGACGCCATTTGGTAGTAGTGGCGGCGTGTCACCACAGTCAGCACTGCCTAATTCGCACAGTCTACATTTTTGCAGTTGGTCGCGCATTGACTGGAGCTCCCGGCAGTGTGAATGCTCCTCTCACCGCCGGGCTGCCACGAACCAGAGACGATCGCCTGGCAACCACATCGGCGGCGCATGCGGACTGGAGAGCGACATCAGCGCCGTTGCGACCATCACAGTATAAGAAGGAGCAGAAGGTAATCGGGACGCCATTTGGTAGCAGTGGCGGCGTGTCACCACAGTCAGCACTGCCAAATTCGCACAGTCTACATTTTTGCAGTTGGTCGCGCATCGACTGGAGCTCCCGGCAGTGTGATAGCTCCTCTCACCGCCGGGCTGCCAGGAACCTGAGACGATCGCCTGGCAACCACATCGGCAGCGCATGCGGACTGGAGAGCGACATCAGCGCCGTTGTGACCGTCACAGTATAAGAAGGAGCACAAGGTAATCGGGACGCCATTTGGTAGCAGTGACGGCGTGTCACCACTGTCAGCACTGCCTAATTCGCACACTCTACATTTTTGCAGTTGGTCGCGCATCGACTGGAGCTCCCGGCAGTGTGATAGCTCCTTCCACCGCCGGGCTGCCAGGAACCTGAGACGATCGCCTGGCAACCACATCGGCGGCGCATGCGGACTGGAGAGCGACATCAGCGCCGTTGGGACCGTCACAGTATAAGAAGGAGCACAAGGTAATCGGGACGCCATTTGGTAGCAGTGGCGGCGTGTCACCACAGTCAGCACTGCATAATTCGCACAGTCTACATTTTTGCAGTTGGTCGCTTATCGACTGGAGCTCCCGGCAGTGTGATAGCTCCTCTCACCGCCGAGCTGCCAGGAACCTGAGACGATCGCCTGGAAACCACATCGGCGGCGCATGCGGACTGGAGAGCGACATCAGCGCCGTTGGGACCGTCACAGTATAAGAAGGAGCACAAGGTATTCGGGACGCCATTTGGTAGTATTGGCGGCGTGTCACCACAGTCAGCACTGCCTAATTCGCACAGTCCACATTTTTGCAGTTGGTCGCCCATCGACTGGAGCTCCCGGCAGTGTGATAGCTCCTCTCACCGCCGGGCTGCCAGGAACCTGAGACGATCGCCTGGCAACCACATCGGCGGCGCATGCGGACTGGAGAGCGAATCAGCGCCGTTGGCACCATCACAGTATAAGAAGGAGCACAAGGTAATCGGGACGCCATTTGGTAGCAGTGGCGGCGTGTCACCACAGTCCGCACTGCCTAATTCGCACAGTCTACATTTTTGCAGTTGGTCGCGCATCGACTGGAGCTCCCGGCAGTGTGATAGCTCCTCTCACCGCCGGGATGCCAGGAACCTGAGACGATCGCCTGGCAACCACATCGGCGGCGCATGCGGACTGGTGAGCGACATCAGCGCCGTTGGGACCGTCACAGTATAAGGAGCACAAGGTAATCGAGACGCCATTTGGTAGCAGTGGCGGCGTGTCACCACAGTCAGCACTGCCAAATTCGCACAGTCTACATTTTTGCAGTTGGTCGCGCATCGACTGGAGCTCCCGGCAGTGTGATAGCTCCTCTCACCGCCGGGCTGCCAGGAACCTGAGACGATCGCCTGGCAACCACATCGGCAGCGCATGCGGACTGGAGAGCGACATCAGCGCCGTTGTGACCGTCACAGTATAAGAAGGAGCACAAGGTAATCGGGACGCCATTTGGTAGCAGTGACGGCGTGTCACCACTGTCAGCACTGCCTAATTCGCACACTCTACATTTTTGCAGTTGGTCGCGCATCGACTGGAGCTCCCGGCAGTGTGATAGCTCCTTCCACCGCCGGGCTGCCAGGAACCTGAGACGATCGCCTGGCAACCACATCGGCGGCGCATGCGGACTGGAGAGCGACATCAGCGCCGTTGGGACCGTCACAGTATAAGAAGGAGCACAAGGTAATCGGGACGCCATTTGGTAGCAGTGGCGGCGTGTCACCACAGTCAGCACTGCATAATTCGCACAGTCTACATTTTTGCAGTTGGTCGCTTATCGACTGGAGCTCCCGGCAGTGTGATAGCTCCTCTCACCGCCGGGCTGCCAGGAACCTGAGACGATCGCCTGGAAACCACATCGGCGGCGCATGCGGACTGGAGAGCGACATCAGCGCCGTTGGGACCGTCACAGTATAAGAAGGAGCACAAGGTATTCGGGACGCCATTTGGTAGTATTGGCGGCGTGTCACCACAGTCAGCACTGCCTAATTCGCACAGTCCACATTTTTGCAGTTGGTCGCCCATCGACTGGAGCTCCCGGCAGTGTGATAGCTCCTCTCACCGCCGGGCTGCCAGGAACCTGAGACGATCGCCTGGCAACCACATCGGCGGCGCATGCGGACTGGAGAGCGAATCAGCGCCGTTGGCACCATCACAGTATAAGAAGGAGCACAAGGTAATCGGGACGCCATTTGGTAGCAGTGGCGGCGTGTCACCACAGTCCGCACTGCCTAATTCGCACAGTCTACATTTTTGCAGTTGGTCGCGCATCGACTGGAGCTCCCGGCAGTGTGATAGCTCCTCTCACCGCCGGGCTGCCAGGAACCTGAGACGATCGCCTGGCAACCACATCGGCGGCGCATGCGGACTGGAGAGCGACATCAGCGCCGTTGTGACCGTCACAGTATAAGAAGGAGCACAAGGTAATCGGGACGCCATTTGGTAGCAGTGACGGCGTGTCACCACTGTCAGCACTGCCTAATTCGCACACTCTACATTTTTGCAGTTGGTCGCGCATCGACTGGAGCTCCCGGCAGTGTGATAGCTCCTTCCACCGCCGGGCTGCCAGGAACCTGAGACGATCACCTGGCAACCACATCGGCGGCGCATGCGGACTGGAGAGCGACATCAGCGCCGTTGGGACCGTCACAGTATAAGAAGAAGCACAAGGTAATCGGGACGCCATTTGGTAGCGGTGGCGGCGTGTCACTACAGTCAGCACTGCCTAATTCGCACAGTCTACATTTTTGCAGTTGGTCGCGCATTGACTGGAGCTCCCGGCAGTGTGATAGCTCCTCTCACCGCCGGGCTGCCGCGAACCTGAGACGATCGCCTGGCAACCACATCGGCGGCGCATGCGGACTGGAGAGCGACATAAGCGCCGTTGGGGCCGTCACAGTATAAGGAGCACAAGGTAATCGGGACGCCATTTGGTAGCAGTGGCGGCGTGTCACCACAGTAAGCACTGCCTAATTCGCACAGTCTACATTTTTGCAGTTGGTCGCGCATTGACTGGAGCTCCCGGCAGTGTGATAGCTCCTCTCACCGCCGGGCTGCCACGAACCAGAGACGATCGCCTGGCAACCACATCGGCGGCGCATGCGGACTGGAGAGCGACATCAGCGCCGTTGCGACCATCACAGTATAAGAAGGAGCACAAGGTCATCGGGACGCCATTTGGTAGTAGTGGCGGCGTGTCACCACAGTCAGCACTGCCTAATTCGCACAGTCTACATTTTTGCAGTTGGTCGCGCATTGACTGGAGCTCCCGGCAGTGTGAATGCTCCTCTCACCGCCGGGCTGCCACGAACCAGAGACGATCGCCTGGCAACCACATCGGCGGCGCATGCGGACTGGAGAGCGACATCAGCGCCGTTGCGACCATCACAGTATAAGAAGGAGCAGAAGGTAATCGGGACGCCATTTGGTAGCAGTGGCGGCGTGTCACCACAGTCAGCACTGCCAAATTCGCACAGTCTACATTTTTGCAGTTGGTCGCGCATCGACTGGAGCTCCCGGCAGTGTGATAGCTCCTCTCACCGCCGGGCTGCCAGGAACCTGAGACGATCGCCTGGCAACCACATCGGCAGCGCATGCGGACTGGAGAGCGACATCAGCGCCGTTGTGACCGTCACAGTATAAGAAGGAGCACAAGGTAATCGGGACGCCATTTGGTAGCAGTGACGGCGTGTCACCACTGTCAGCACTGCCTAATTCGCACACTCTACATTTTTGCAGTTGGTCGCGCATCGACTGGAGCTCCCGGCAGTGTGATAGCTCCTTCCACCGCCGGGCTGCCAGGAACCTGAGACGATCGCCTGGCAACCACATCGGCGGCGCATGCGGACTGGAGAGCGACATCAGCGCCGTTGGGACCGTCACAGTATAAGAAGGAGCACAAGGTAATCGGGACGCCATTTGGTAGCAGTGGCGGCGTGTCACCACAGTCAGCACTGCATAATTCGCACAGTCTACATTTTTGCAGTTGGTCGCTTATCGACTGGAGCTCCCGGCAGTGTGATAGCTCCTCTCACCGCCGAGCTGCCAGGAACCTGAGACGATCGCCTGGAAACCACATCGGCGGCGCATGCGGACTGGAGAGCGACATCAGCGCCGTTGGGACCGTCACAGTATAAGAAGGAGCACAAGGTATTCGGGACGCCATTTGGTAGTATTGGCGGCGTGTCACCACAGTCAGCACTGCCTAATTCGCACAGTCCACATTTTTGCAGTTGGTCGCCCATCGACTGGAGCTCCCGGCAGTGTGATAGCTCCTCTCACCGCCGGGCTGCCAGGAACCTGAGACGATCGCCTGGCAACCACATCGGCGGCGCATGCGGACTGGAGAGCGAATCAGCGCCGTTGGCACCATCACAGTATAAGAAGGAGCACAAGGTAATCGGGACGCCATTTGGTAGCAGTGGCGGCGTGTCACCACAGTCCGCACTGCCTAATTCGCACAGTCTACATTTTTGCAGTTGGTCGCGCATCGACTGGAGCTCCCGGCAGTGTGATAGCTCCTCTCACCGCCGGGATGCCAGGAACCTGAGACGATCGCCTGGCAACCACATCGGCGGCGCATGCGGACTGGTGAGCGACATCAGCGCCGTTGGGACCGTCACAGTATAAGGAGCACAAGGTAATCGAGACGCCATTTGGTAGCAGTGGCGGCGTGTCACCACAGTCAGCACTGCCTAATTCGCACAGTCTACATTTTTGCAGTTGGTCGCGCATTGACTGGAGCTCCCGGCAGTGTGATAGCTCCTCTCACCGCCGGGCTGCCACGAACCAGAGACGATCGCCTGGCAACCACATCGGCGGCGCATGCGGACTGGAGAGCGACATCAGCGCGTTGCGACCATCACAGTATAAGAAGGAGCACAAGGTAATCGGGGCGCCATTTGGTAGCAGTGGCGGCGTGTCACCACAGTCAGCACTGCCAAATTCGCACAGTCTACATTTTTGCAGTTGGTCGCGCATCGACTGGAGCTCCCGGCAGTGTGATAGCTCCTCTCAACGCCGGGCTGCCAGGAACCTGAGACGATCACCTGGCGACCACATCGGCGGCGCATGCGGACTGGAGAGCGACATCAGCGCCGTTGTGACCGTCACAGTATAAGAAGGAGCACAAGGTAATCGGGACGCCATTTGGTAGCAGTGACGACGTGTCACCACTGTCAGCACTGCCTAATTCGCACACTCTACATTTTTGCAGTTGGTCGCGCATCGACTGGAGCTCACGGCAGTGTGATAGCTCCTTCCACCGCCGGGCTTCCAGGAACCTGAGACGATCGCCTGGCAACCACATCGGCGGCGCATGCGGACAGGAGAGCGACATCAGCGCCGTTGGGACCGTCACAGTATAAGAAGGAGCACAAGGTAATTGGGACGCCATTTGGTAGCGGTGGCGGCGTGTCACCACAGTCAGCACTGCCTAATTCGCACAGTCTACATTTTTGCAGTTGGTCGCGCATTGACTGGAGCTCCCGGCAGTGTGATAGCTCCTCTCACCGCCGGGCTGCCACGAACCTGAGACGATCGCCTGGCAACCACATCGGCGGCGCATGCGGACTGGAGAGCGACATAAGCGCCGTTGGGGCCGTCACCGTATAAGGAGCACAAGGTAATCGGGACGCCATTTGGTAGCAGTGGCGGCATGTCACCACAGTCAGCACTGCCTAATTCGCACAGTCTACATTTTTGCAGTTGGTCGCGCATTGACTGGAGCTCCCGGCAGTGTGATAGCTCCTCTCACCGCCGGGCTGCCACGAACCAGAGACGATCGCCTGGCAACCACATCGGCGGTGCATGCGGACTGGAGAGTGACATCAGCGCCGTTGCGACCATCACAGTATAAGAAGGAGCACAAGGTCATCGGGACGCCGTTTGGTAGCAGTGGCGGCGTGTCACCACAGTCAGCACTGCCAAATTCGCACAGTCTACATTTTTGCAGTTGGTCGCGCATCGACTGGAGCTCCCGGCCGTGTGATAGCTCCTCTCACCGCCGGGCTGCCAGGAACCTGAGACGATCGCCTGGCAACCACATCAGCGGCGCATGCGGACTGGAGAGTGACATCAGCGCCGTTGAGACCGTCACAGTTCAAGAAGGAGCACAAGGTAATCGGGACGCCATTTGGTAGCAGTGGCGGCGTGTCACCACAGTCAGCACTGCCTAATTCGCACAGTCTACATTTTTTTAGTTGGTCGCGCATCGACTGGAGCTCCCGGCAGTGTGATAGCTCCTTCCACCGCCGGGCTGCCAGGAACCTGAGACGATCACCTGGCAACCACATCGGCGGCGCATGCGGACTGGAGAGCGACATCAGCGCCGTTGGGACCGTCACAGTATAAGAAGAAGCACAAGGTAATCGGGACGCCATTTGGTAGCGGTGGCGGCGTGTCACTACAGTCAGCACTGCCTAATTCGCACAGTCTACATTTTTGCAGTTGGTCGCGCATTGACTGGAGCTCCCGGCAGTGTGATAGCTCCTCTCACCGCCGGGCTGCCGCGAACCTGAGACGATCGCCTGGCAACCACATCGGCGGCGCATGCGGACTGGAGAGCGACATAAGCGCCGTTGGGGCCGTCACAGTATAAGGAGCACAAGGTAATCGGGACGCCATTTGGTAGCAGTGGCGGCGTGTCACCACAGTAAGCACTGCCTAATTCGCACAGTCTACATTTTTGCAGTTGGTCGCGCATTGACTGGAGCTCCCGGCAGTGTGATAGCTCCTCTCACCGCCGGGCTGCCACGAACCAGAGACGATCGCCTGGCAACCACATCGGCGGCGCATGCGGACTGGAGAGCGACATCAGCGCCGTTGCGACCATCACAGTATAAGAAGGAGCACAAGGTCATCGGGACGCCATTTGGTAGTAGTGGCGGCGTGTCACCACAGTCAGCACTGCCTAATTCGCACAGTCTACATTTTTGCAGTTGGTCGCGCATTGACTGGAGCTCCCGGCAGTGTGAATGCTCCTCTCACCGCCGGGCTGCCACGAACCAGAGACGATCGCCTGGCAACCACATCGGCGGCGCATGCGGACTGGAGAGCGACATCAGCGCCGTTGCGACCATCACAGTATAAGAAGGAGCAGAAGGTAATCGGGACGCCATTTGGTAGCAGTGGCGGCGTGTCACCACAGTCAGCACTGCCTAATTCGCACAGTCTACATTTTTGCAGTTGGTCGCGCATTGACTGGAGCTCCCGGC
Source organism: Amblyomma americanum (assembly GCF_052857255.1). Lineage (NCBI taxonomy): Eukaryota > Metazoa > Arthropoda > Arachnida > Ixodida > Ixodidae > Amblyomma > Amblyomma americanum. Next base: position 24,345,182 of record NC_135499.1, on the reverse strand, counting down.
AGTGTGATAGCTCCTCTCACCGCCGGGCTGCCACGAACCAGAGACGATCGCCTGGCAACCACATCGGCGGCGCATGCGGACTGGAGAGCGACATCAGCGCGTTGCGACCATCACAGTATAAGAAGGAGCACAAGGTAATCGGGGCGCCATTTGGTAGCAGTGGCGGCGTGTCACCACAGTCAGCACTGCCAAATTCGCACAGTCTACATTTTTGCAGTTGGTCGCGCATCGACTGGAGCTCCCGGCAGTGTGATAGCTCCTCTCAACGCCGGGCTGCCAGGAACCTGAGACGATCACCTGGCAACCACATCAGCGGCGCATGCGGACTGGAGAGTGACATCAGCGCCGTTGGGACCGTCACAGTTCAAGAACGAGCACAAGGTAATCGGGACGCCATTTGGTAGCAGTGGCGGCGTGTCACCACAGTCAGCACTGCCTAATTCGCACAGTCTACATTTTTGCAGTTCGTCGCGCATCGACTGGAGCTCCCGGCAGTGTGATAGCTCCTCTCACCGCCGGGCTGCCAGGAACCTGAGACGATCGCCTGGCAACCACATCGGCGGCGCATGCGGACTGGAGAGCGACATCCGCGCCGTTGTGACCGTCACAGTATAAGAAGGAGCACAAGGTAATCGGGACGCCATTTGGTAGCAGTGACGACGTGTCACCACTGTCAGCACTGCCTAATTCGCACACTCTACATTTTTGCAGTTGGTCGCGCATCGACTGGAGCTCCCGGCAGTGTGATAGCTCCTTCCACCGCCGGGCTTCCAGGAACCTGAGACGATCGCCTGGCAACCACATCGGCGGCGCATGCGGACAGGAGAGCGACATCAGCGCCGTTGGGACCGTCACAGTATAAGAAGGAGCACAAGGTAATTGAGACGCCATTTGGTAGCGGTGGCGGCGTGTCACCACAGTCAGCACTGCCTAATTCGCACAGTCTACATTTTTGCAGTTGGTCGCGCATTGACTGGAGCTCCCGGCAGTGTGATAGCTCCTCTCACCGCCGGGCTGCCACGAACCTGAGACGATCGCCTGGCAACCACATCGGCGGCGCATGCGGACTGGAGAGCGACATAAGCGCCGTTGGGGCCGTCACCGTATAAGGAGCACAAGGTAATCGGGACGCCATTTGGTAGCAGTGGCGGCATGTCACCACAGTCAGCACTGCCTAATTCGCACAGTCTACATTTTTGCAGTTGGTCGCGCATTGACTGGAGCTCCCGGCAGTGTGATAGCTCCTCTCACCGCCGGGCTGCCACGAACCAGAGACGATCGCCTGGCAACCACATCGGCGGTGCATGCGGACTGGAGAGCGACATCAGCGCCGTTGCGACCATCACAGTATAAGAAGGAGCACAAGGTCATCGGGACGCCATTTGGTAGCAGTGGCGGCGTGTCACCACAGTCAGCACTGCCAAATTCGCACAGTCTACATTTTTGCAGTTGGTCGCGCATCGACTGGAGCTCCCGGCCGTGTGATAGCTCCTCTCACCGCCGGGCTGCCAGGAACCTGAGACGATCGCCTGGCAACCACATCAGCGGCGCATGCGGACTGGAGAGTGACATCAGCGCCGTTGAGACCGTCACAGTTCAAGAAGGAGCACAAGGTAATCGGGACGCCATTTGGTAGCAGTGGCGGCGTGTCACCACAGTCAGCACTGCCTAATTCGCACAGTCTACATTTTTTTAGTTGGTCGCGCATCGACTGGAGCTCCCGGCAGTGTGATAGCTCCTCTCACCGCCGGGCTGCCAGGAACCTGAGACGATCGCCTGGCAACCACATCGGCGGCGCATGCGGACTGGAGAGCGACATCAGCGCCGTTGTGACCGTCACAGTATAAGAAGGAGCACAAGGTAATCGGGACGCCATTTGGTAGCAGTGACGACGTGTCACCACTGTCAGCACTGCCTAATTCGCACACTCTACATTTTTGCAGTTGGTCGCGCATCGACTGGAGCTCCCGGCAGTGTGATAACTCCTTCCACCGCCGGGCTTCCAGGAACCTGAGACGATCGCCTGGCAACCACATCGGCGGCGCATGCGGACAGGAGAGCGACATCAGCGCCGTTGGGACCGTCACAGTATAAGAAGGAGCACAAGGTAATTGGGACGCCATTTGGTAGCGGTGGCGGCGTGTCACCACAGTCAGCACTGCCTAATTCGCACAGTCTACATTTTTGCAGTTGGTCGCGCATTGACTGGAGCTCCCGGCAGTGTGATAGCTCCTCTCACCGCCGGGCTGCCACGAACCTGAGACGATCGCCTGGCAACCACATCGGCGGCGCATGCGGACTGGAGAGCGACATAAGCGCCGTTGGGGCCGTCACCGTATAAGGAGCACAAGGTAATCGGGACGCCATTTGGTAGCAGTGGCGGCATGTCACCACAGTCAGCACTGCCTAATTCGCACAGTCTACATTTTTGCAGTTGGTCGCGCATTGACTGGAGCTCCCGGCAGTGTGATAGCTCCTCTCACCGCCGGGCTGCCACGAACCAGAGACGATCGCCTGGCAACCACATCGGCGGTGCATGCGGACTGGAGAGCGACATCAGCGCCGTTGCGACCATCACAGTATAAGAAGGAGCACAAGGTCATCGGGACGCCATTTGGTAGCAGTGGCGGCGTGTCACCACAGTCAGCACTGCCAAATTCGCACAGTCTACATTTTTGCAGTTGGTCGCGCATCGACTGGAGCTCCCGGCCGTGTGATAGCTCCTCTCACCGCCGGGCTGCCAGAAACCTGAGACGATCGCCTGGCAACCACATCAGCGGCGCATGCGGACTGGAGAGTGACATCAGCGCCGTTGAGACCGTCACAGTTCAAGAAGGAGCACAAGGTAATCGGGACGCCATTTGGTAGCAGTGGCGGCGTGTCACCACAGTCAGCACTGCCTAATTCGCACAGTCTACATTTTTTTAGTTGGTCGCGCATCGACTGGAGCTCCCGGCAGTGTGATAGCTCCTTCCACCGCCGGGCTGCCAGGAACCTGAGACGATCACCTGGCAACCACATCGGCGGCGCATGCGGACTGGAGAGCGACATCAGCGCCGTTGGGACCGTCACAGTATAAGAAGAAGCACAAGGTAATCGGGACGCCATTTGGTAGCGGTGGCGGCGTGTCACTACAGTCAGCACTGCCTAATTCGCACAGTCTACATTTTTGCAGTTGGTCGCGCATTGACTGGAGCTCCCGGCAGTGTGATAGCTCCTCTCACCGCCGGGCTGCCGCGAACCTGAGACGATCGCCTGGCAACCACATCGGCGGCGCATGCGGACTGGAGAGCGACATAAGCGCCGTTGGGGCCGTCACAGTATAAGGAGCACAAGGTAATCGGGACGCCATTTGGTAGCAGTGGCGGCGTGTCACCACAGTAAGCACTGCCTAATTCGCACAGTCTACATTTTTGCAGTTGGTCGCGCATTGACTGGAGCTCCCGGCAGTGTGATAGCTCCTCTCACCGCCGGGCTGCCACGAACCAGAGACGATCGCCTGGCAACCACATCGGCGGCGCATGCGGACTGGAGAGCGACATCAGCGCCGTTGCGACCATCACAGTATAAGAAGGAGCACAAGGTCATCGGGACGCCATTTGGTAGTAGTGGCGGCGTGTCACCACAGTCAGCACTGCCTAATTCGCACAGTCTACATTTTTGCAGTTGGTCCCGCATTGACTGGAGCTCCCGGCAGTGTGAATGCTCCTCTCACCGCCGGGCTGCCACGAACCAGAGACGATCGCCTGGCAACCACATCGGCGGCGCATGCGGACTGGAGAGCGACATCAGCGCCGTTGCGACCATCACAGTATAAGAAGGAGCAGAAGGTAATCGGGACGCCATTTGGTAGCAGTGGCGGCGTGTCACCACAGTCAGCACTGCCTAATTCGCACAGTCTACATTTTTGCAGTTGGTCGCGCATTGACTGGAGCTCCCGGCAGTGTGATAGCTCCTCTCACCGCCGGGCTGCCACGAACCAGAGACGATCGCCTGGCAACCACATCGGCGGCGCATGCGGACTGGAGAGCGACATCAGCGCGTTGCGACCATCACAGTATAAGAAGGAGCACAAGGTAATCGGGGCGCCATTTGGTAGCAGTGGCGGCGTGTCACCACAGTCAGCACTGCCAAATTCGCACAGTCTACATTTTTGCAGTTGGTCGCGCATCGACTGGAGCTCCCGGCAGTGTGATAGCTCCTCTCAACGCCGGGCTGCCAGGAACCTGAGACGATCACCTGGCAACCACATCAGCGGCGCATGCGGACTGGAGAGTGACATCAGCGCCGTTGGGACCGTCACAGTTCAAGAACGAGCACAAGGTAATCGGGACGCCATTTGGTAGCAGTGGCGGCGTGTCACCACAGTCAGCACTGCCTAATTCGCACAGTCTACATTTTTGCAGTTCGTCGCGCATCGACTGGAGCTCCCGGCAGTGTGATAGCTCCTCTCACCGCCGGGCTGCCACGAACCAGAGACGATCGCCTGGCAACCACATCGGCGGCGCATGCGGACTGGAGAGCGACATCAGCGCCGTTGCGACCATCACAGTATAAGAAGGAGCACAAGGTCATCGGGACGCCATTTGGTAGTAGTGGCGGCGTGTCACCACAGTCAGCACTGCCTAATTCGCACAGTCTACATTTTTGCAGTTGGTCGCGCATTGACTGGAGCTCCCGGCAGTGTGAATGCTCCTCTCACCGCCGGGCTGCCACGAACCAGAGACGATCGCCTGGCAACCACATCGGCGGCGCATGCGGACTGGAGAGCGACATCAGCGCCGTTGCGACCGTCACAGTATAAGAAGGAGCAGAAGGTAATCGGGACGCCATTTGGTAGCAGTGGCGGCGTGTCACCACAGTCAGCACTGCCTAATTCGCACAGTCTACATTTTTGCAGTTGGTCGCGCATTGACTGGAGCTCCCGGCAGTGTGATAGCTCCTCTCACCGCCGGGCTGCCACGAACCAGAGACGATCGCCTGGCAACCACATCGGCGGCGCATGCGGACTGGAGAGCGACATCAGCGCGTTGCGACCATCACAGTATAAGAAGGAGCACAAGGTAATCGGGGCGCCATTTGGTAGCAGTGGCGGCGTGTCACCACAGTCAGCACTGCCAAATTCGCACAGTCTACATTTTTGCAGTTGGTCGCGCATCGACTGGAGCTCCCGGCAGTGTGATAGCTCCTCTCAACGCCGGGCTGCCAGGAACCTGAGACGATCACCTGGCAACCACATCAGCGGCGCATGCGGACTGGAGAGTGACATCAGCGCCGTTGGGACCGTCACAGTTCAAGAACGAGCACAAGGTAATCGGGACGCCATTTGGTAGCAGTGGCGGCGTGTCACCACAGTCAGCACTGCCTAATTCGCACAGTCTACATTTTTGCAGTTCGTCGCGCATCGACTGGAGCTCCCGGCAGTGTGATAGCTCCTCTCACCGCCGGGCTGCCAGGAACCTGAGACGATCGCCTGGCAACCACATCGGCGGCGCATGCGGACTGGAGAGCGACATCAGCGCCGTTGTGACCGTCACAGTATAAGAAGGAGCACAAGGTAATCGGGACGCCATTTGGTAGCAGTGACGACGTGTCACCACTGTCAGCACTGCCTAATTCGCACACTCTACATTTTTGCAGTTGGTCGCGCATCGACTGGAGCTCCCGGCAGTGTGATAGCTCCTTCCACCGCCGGGCTTCCAGGAACCTGAGACGATCGCCTGGCAACCACATCGGCGGCGCATGCGGACAGGAGAGCGACATCAGCGCCGTTGGGACCGTCACAGTATAAGAAGGAGCACAAGGTAATTGGGACGCCATTTGGTAGCGGTGGCGGCGTGTCACCACAGTCAGCACTGCCTAATTCGCACAGTCTACATTTTTGCAGTTGGTCGCGCATTGACTGGAGCTCCCGGCAGTGTGATAGCTCCTCTCACCGCCGGGCTGCCACGAACCTGAGACGATCGCCTGGCAACCACATCGGCGGCGCATGCGGACTGGAGAGCGACATAAGCGCCGTTGGGGCCGTCACCGTATAAGGAGCACAAGGTAATCGGGACGCCATTTGGTAGCAGTGGCGGCATGTCACCACAGTCAGCACTGCCTAATTCGCACAGTCTACATTTTTGCAGTTGGTCGCGCATTGACTGGAGCTCCCGGCAGTGTGATAGCTCCTCTCACCGCCGGGCTGCCACGAACCAGAGACGATCGCCTGGCAACCACATCGGCGGTGCATGCGGACTGGAGAGCGACATCAGCGCCTTTGCGACCATCACAGTATAAGAAGGAGCACAAGGTCATCGGGACGCCATTTGGTAGCAGTGGCGGCGTGTCACCACAGTCAGCACTGCCAAATTCGCACAGTCTACATTTTTGCAGTTGGTCGCGCATCGACTGGAGCTCCCGGCCGTGTGATAGCTCCTCTCACCGCCGGGCTGCCAGGAACCTGAGACGATCGCCTGGCAACCACATCAGCGGCGCATGCGGACTGGAGAGTGACATCAGCGCCGTTGAGACCGTCACAGTTCAAGAAGGAGCACAAGGTAATCGGGACGCCATTTGGTAGCAGTGGCGGCGTGTCACCACAGTCAGCACTGCCTAATTCGCACAGTCTACATTTTTTTAGTTGGTCGCGCATCGACTGGAGCTCCCGGCAGTGTGATAGCTCCTTCCACCGCCGGGCTGCCAGGAACCTGAGACGATCACCTGGCAACCACATCGGCGGCGCATGCGGACTGGAGAGCGACATCAGCGCCGTTGGGACCGTCACAGTATAAGAAGAAGCACAAGGTAATCGGGACGCCATTTGGTAGCGGTGGCGGCGTGTCACTACAGTCAGCACTGCCTAATTCGCACAGTCTACATTTTTGCAGTTGGTCGCGCATTGACTGGAGCTCCCGGCAGTGTGATAGCTCCTCTCACCGCCGGGCTGCCGCGAACCTGAGACGATCGCCTGGCAACCACATCGGCGGCGCATGCGGACTGGAGAGCGACATAAGCGCCGTTGGGGCCGTCACAGTATAAGGAGCACAAGGTAATCGGGACGCCATTTGGTAGCAGTGGCGGCGTGTCACCACAGTCAGCACTGCATAATTCGCACAGTCTACATTTTTGCAGTTGGTCGCTTATCGACTGGAGCTCCCGGCAGTGTGATAGCTCCTCTCACCGCCGAGCTGCCAGGAACCTGAGACGATCGCCTGGAAACCACATCGGCGGCGCATGCGGACTGGAGAGCGACATCAGCGCCGTTGGGACCGTCACAGTATAAGAAGGAGCACAAGGTATTCGGGACGCCATTTGGTAGTATTGGCGGCGTGTCACCACAGTCAGCACTGCCTAATTCGCACAGTCCACATTTTTGCAGTTGGTCGCCCATCGACTGGAGCTCCCGGCAGTGTGATAGCTCCTCTCACCGCCGGGCTGCCAGGAACCTGAGACGATCGCCTGGCAACCACATCGGCGGCGCATGCGGACTGGAGAGCGAATCAGCGCCGTTGGCACCATCACAGTATAAGAAGGAGCACAAGGTAATCGGGACGCCATTTGGTAGCAGTGGCGGCGTGTCACCACAGTCCGCACTGCCTAATTCGCACAGTCTACATTTTTGCAGTTGGTCGCGCATCGACTGGAGCTCCCGGCAGTGTGATAGCTCCTCTCACCGCCGGGATGCCAGGAACCTGAGACGATCGCCTGGCAACCACATCGGCGGCGCATGCGGACTGGTGAGCGACATCAGCGCCGTTGGGACCGTCACAGTATAAGGAGCACAAGGTAATCGAGACGCCATTTGGTAGCAGTGGCGGCGTGTCATCACAGTCAGCACTGCCTAATTCGCACAGTCTACATTTTTGCAGTTGGTCGCGCATTGACTGGAGCTCCCGGCAGTGTGATAGCTCCTCTCACCGCCGGGCTGCCACGAACCAGAGACGATCGCCTGGCAACCACATCGGCGGCGCATGCGGACTGGAGAGCGACATCAGCGCGTTGCGACCATCACAGTATAAGAAGGAGCACAAGGTAATCGGGGCGCCATTTGGTAGCAGTGGCGGCGTGTCACCACAGTCAGCACTGCCAAATTCGCACAGCCTACATTTTTGCAGTTGGTCGCGCATCGACTGGAGCTCCCGGCAGTGTGATAGCTCCTCTCAACGCCGGGCTGCCAGGAACCTGAGACGATCACCTGGCAACCACATCAGCGGCGCATGCGGACTGGAGAGTGACATCAGCGCCGTTGGGACCGTCACAGTTCAAGAACGAGCACAAGGTAATCGGGACGCCATTTTGTAGCAGTGGCGGCGTGTCACCACAGTCAGCACTGCCTAATTCGCACAGTCTACATTTTTGCAGTTCGTCGCGCATCGACTGGAGCTCCCGGCAGTGTGATAGCTCCTCTCACCGCCGGGCTGCCAGGAACCTGAGACGATCGCCTGGCAACCACATCGGCGGCGCATGCGGACTGGAGAGCGACATCAGCGCCGTTGTGACCGTCACAGTATAAGAAGGAGCACAAGGTAATCGGGACGCCATTTGGTAGCAGTGACGACGTGTCACCACTGTCAGCACTGCCTAATTCGCACACTCTACATTTTTGCAGTTGGTCGCGCATCGACTGGAGCTCCCGGCAGTGTGATAGCTCCTTCCACCGCCGGGCTTCCAGGAACCTGAGACGATCGCCTGGCAACCACATCGGCGGCGCATGCGGACAGGAGAGCGACATCAGCGCCGTTGGGACCGTCACAGTATAAGAAGGAGCACAAGGTAATTGGGACGCCATTTGGTAGCGGTGGCGGCGTGTCACCACAGTCAGCACTGCCTAATTCGCACAGTCTACATTTTTGCAGTTGGTCGCGCATTGACTGGAGCTCCCGGCAGTGTGATAGCTCCTCTCACCGCCGGGCTGCCACGAACCTGAGACGATCGCCTGGCAACCACATCGGCGGCGCATGCGGACTGGAGAGCGACATAAGCGCCGTTGGGGCCGTCACCGTATAAGGAGCACAAGGTAATCGGGACGCCATTTGGTAGCAGTGGCGGCATGTCACCACAGTCAGCACTGCCTAATTCGCACAGTCTACATTTTTGCAGTTGGTCGCGCATTGACTGGAGCTCCCGGCAGTGTGATAGCTCCTCTCACCGCCGGGCTGCCACGAACCAGAGACGATCGCCTGGCAACCACATCGGCGGTGCATGCGGACTGGAGAGCGACATCAGCGCCGTTGCGACCATCACAGTATAAGAAGGAGCACAAGGTCATCGGGACGCCATTTGGTAGCAGTGGCGGCGTGTCACCACAGTCAGCACTGCCAAATTCGCACAGTCTACATTTTTGCAGTTGGTCGCGCATCGACTGGAGCTCCCGGCAGTGTGATAGCTCCTCTCACCGCCGGGCTGCCAGGAACCTGAGACGATCGCCTGGCAACCACATCAGCGGCGCATGCGGACTGGAGAGTGACATCAGCGCCGTTGAGACCGTCACAGTTCAAGAAGGAGCACAAGGTAATCGGGACGCCATTTGGTAGCAGTGGCGGCGTGTCACCACAGTCAGCACTGCCTAATTCGCACAGTCTACATTTTTTTAGTTGGTCGCGCATCGACTGGAGCTCCCGGCAGTGTGATAGCTCCTCTCACCGCCGGGATGCCAGGAACCTGAGACGATCGCCTGGCAACCACATCGGCGGCGCATGCGGACTGGTGAGCGACATCAGCGCCGTTGGGACCGTCACAGTATAAGGAGCACAAGGTAATCGGGACGCCATTTGGTAGCCGTGGCGGCGTGTCACCACAGTCAGCACTGCCTAATTCGCACAGTCTACATTTTTGCAGTTGGTCGCGCATTGACTGGAGCTCCCGGCAGTGTGATAGCTCCTCTCACCGCCGGGCTGCCACGAACCAGAGACGATCGCCTGGCAACCACATCGGCGGCGCATGCGGACTGGAGAGCGACATCAGCGCCGTTGCGACCATCACAGTATAAGAAGGAGCACAAGGTCATCGGGACGCCATTTGGTAGCAGTGGCGGCGTGTCACCACAGTCAGCACTGCCAAATTCGCACAGTCTACATTTTTGCAGTTGGTCGCGCATCGACTGGAGCTCCCGGCCGTGTGATAGCTCCTCTCACCGCCGGGCTGCCAGGAACCTGAGACGATCGCCTGGCAACCACATCAGCGGCGCATGCGGACTGGAGAGTGACATCAGCGCCGTTGAGACCGTCACAGTTCAAGAAGGAGCACAAGGTAATCGGGACGCCATTTGGTAGCAGTGGCGGCGTGTCACCACAGTCAGCACTGCCTAATTCGCACAGTCTACATTTTTTTAGTTGGTCGCGCATCGACTGGAGCTCCCGGCAGTGTGATAGCTCCTCTCACCGCCGGGCTGCCAGGAACCTGAGACGATCACCTGGCAACCACATCGGCGGCGCATGCGGACTGGAGAGCGACATCAGCGCCGTTGGGACCGTCACAGTATAAGAAGAAGCACAAGGTAATCGGGACGCCATTTGGTAGCGGTGGCGGCGTGTCACTACAGTCAGCACTGCCTAATTCGCACAGTCTACATTTTTGCAGTTGGTCGCGCATCGACTGGAGCTCCCGGCAGTGTGATAGCTCCTCTCACCGCCGGGCTGCCGCGAACCTGAGACGATCGCCTGGCAACCACATCGGCGGCGCATGCGGACTGGAGAGCGACATAAGCGCCGTTGGGGCCGTCACAGTATAAGGAGCACAAGGTAATCGGGACGCCATTTGGTAGCAGTGGCGGCGTGTCACCACAGTAAGCACTGCCTAATTCGCACAGTCTACATTTTTGCAGTTGGTCGCGCATTGACTGGAGCTCCCGGCAGTGTGATAGCTCCTCTCACCGCCGGGCTGCCACGAACCAGAGACGATCGCCTGGCAACCACATCGGCGGCGCATGCGGACTGGAGAGCGACATCAGCGCCGTTGCGACCATCACAGTATAAGAAGGAGCACAAGGTCATCGGGACGCCATTTGGTAGCAGTGGCGGCGTGTCACCACAGTCAGCACTGCCAAATTCGCACAGTCTACATTTTTGCAGTTGGTCGCGCATCGACTGGAGCTCCCGGCCGTGTGATAGCTCCTCTCACCGCCGGGCTGCCAGGAACCTGAGACGATCGCCTGGCAACCACATCAGCGGCGCATGCGGACTGGAGAGTGACATCAGCGCCGTTGAGACCGTCACAGTTCAAGAAGGAGCACAAGGTAATCGGGACGCCATTTGGTAGCAGTGGCGGCGTGTCACCACAGTCAGCACTGCCTAATTCGCACAGTCTACATTTTTTTAGTTGGTCGCGCATCGACTGGAGCTCCCGGCAGTGTGATAGCTCCTTCCACCGCCGGGCTGCCAGGAACCTGAGACGATCACCTGGCAACCACATCGGCGGCGCATGCGGACTGGAGAGCGACATCAGCGCCGTTGGGACCGTCACAGTATAAGAAGAAGCACAAGGTAATCGGGACGCCATTTGGTAGCGGTGGCGGCGTGTCACTACAGTCAGCACTGCCTAATTCGCACAGTCTACATTTTTGCAGTTGGTCGCGCATTGACTGGAGCTCCCGGCAGTGTGATAGCTCCTCTCACCGCCGGGCTGCCGCGAACCTGAGACGATCGCCTGGCAACCACATCGGCGGCGCATGCGGACTGGAGAGCGACATAAGCGCCGTTGGGGCCGTCACAGTATAAGGAGCACAAGGTAATCGGGACGCCATTTGGTAGCAGTGGCGGCGTGTCACCACAGTCAGCACTGCATAATTCGCACAGTCTACATTTTTGCAGTTGGTCGCTTATCGACTGGAGCTCCCGGCAGTGTGATAGCTCCTCTCACCGCCGAGCTGCCAGGAACCTGAGACGATCGCCTGGAAACCACATCGGCGGCGCATGCGGACTGGAGAGCGACATCAGCGCCGTTGGGACCGTCACAGTATAAGAAGGAGCACAAGGTATTCGGGACGCCATTTGGTAGTATTGGCGGCGTGTCACCACAGTCAGCACTGCCTAATTCGCACAGTCCACATTTTTGCAGTTGGTCGCCCATCGACTGGAGCTCCCGGCAGTGTGATAGCTCCTCTCACCGCCGGGCTGCCAGGAACCTGAGACGATCGCCTGGCAACCACATCGGCGGCGCATGCGGACTGGAGAGCGAATCAGCGCCGTTGGCACCATCACAGTATAAGAAGGAGCACAAGGTAATCGGGACGCCATTTGGTAGCAGTGGCGGCGTGTCACCACAGTCCGCACTGCCTAATTCGCACAGTCTACATTTTTGCAGTTGGTCGCGCATCGACTGGAGCTCCCGGCAGTGTGATAGCTCCTCTCACCGCCGGGATGCCAGGAACCTGAGACGATCGCCTGGCAACCACATCGGCGGCGCATGCGGACTGGTGAGCGACATCAGCGCCGTTGGGACCGTCACAGTATAAGGAGCACAAGGTAATCGAGACGCCATTTGGTAGCAGTGGCGGCGTGTCATCACAGTCAGCACTGCCTAATTCGCACAGTCTACATTTTTGCAGTTGGTCGCGCATTGACTGGAGCTCCCGGCAGTGTGATAGCTCCTCTCACCGCCGGGCTGCCACGAACCAGAGACGATCGCCTGGCAACCACATCGGCGGCGCATGCGGACTGGAGAGCGACATCAGCGCGTTGCGACCATCACAGTATAAGAAGGAGCACAAGGTAATCGGGGCGCCATTTGGTAGCAGTGGCGGCGTGTCACCACAGTCAGCACTGCCAAATTCGCACAGCCTACATTTTTGCAGTTGGTCGCGCATCGACTGGAGCTCCCGGCAGTGTGATAGCTCCTCTCAACGCCGGGCTGCCAGGAACCTGAGACGATCACCTGGCAACCACATCAGCGGCGCATGCGGACTGGAGAGTGACATCAGCGCCGTTGGGACCGTCACAGTTCAAGAACGAGCACAAGGTAATCGGGACGCCATTTTGTAGCAGTGGCGGCGTGTCACCACAGTCAGCACTGCCTAATTCGCACAGTCTACATTTTTGCAGTTCGTCGCGCATCGACTGGAGCTCCCGGCAGTGTGATAGCTCCTCTCACCGCCGGGCTGCCAGGAACCTGAGACGATCGCCTGGCAACCACATCGGCGGCGCATGCGGACTGGAGAGCGACATCAGCGCCGTTGTGACCGTCACAGTATAAGAAGGAGCACAAGGTAATCGGGACGCCATTTGGTAGCAGTGACGACGTGTCACCACTGTCAGCACTGCCTAATTCGCACACTCTACATTTTTGCAGTTGGTCGCGCATCGACTGGAGCTCCCGGCAGTGTGATAGCTCCTTCCACCGCCGGGCTTCCAGGAACCTGAGACGATCGCCTGGCAACCACATCGGCGGCGCATGCGGACAGGAGAGCGACATCAGCGCCGTTGGGACCGTCACAGTATAAGAAGGAGCACAAGGTAATTGGGACGCCATTTGGTAGCGGTGGCGGCGTGTCACCACAGTCAGCACTGCCTAATTCGCACAGTCTACATTTTTGCAGTTGGTCGCGCATTGACTGGAGCTCCCGGCAGTGTGATAGCTCCTCTCACCGCCGGGCTGCCACGAACCTGAGACGATCGCCTGGCAACCACATCGGCGGCGCATGCGGACTGGAGAGCGACATAAGCGCCGTTGGGGCCGTCACCGTATAAGGAGCACAAGGTAATCGGGACGCCATTTGGTAGCAGTGGCGGCATGTCACCACAGTCAGCACTGCCTAATTCGCACAGTCTACATTTTTGCAGTTGGTCGCGCATTGACTGGAGCTCCCGGCAGTGTGATAGCTCCTCTCACCGCCGGGCTGCCACGAACCAGAGACGATCGCCTGGCAACCACATCGGCGGTGCATGCGGACTGGAGAGCGACATCAGCGCCGTTGCGACCATCACAGTATAAGAAGGAGCACAAGGTCATCGGGACGCCATTTGGTAGCAGTGGCGGCGTGTCACCACAGTCAGCACTGCCAAATTCGCACAGTCTACATTTTTGCAGTTGGTCGCGCATCGACTGGAGCTCCCGGCAGTGTGATAGCTCCTCTCACCGCCGGGCTGCCAGGAACCTGAGACGATCGCCTGGCAACCACATCAGCGGCGCATGCGGACTGGAGAGTGACATCAGCGCCGTTGAGACCGTCACAGTTCAAGAAGGAGCACAAGGTAATCGGGACGCCATTTGGTAGCAGTGGCGGCGTGTCACCACAGTCAGCACTGCCTAATTCGCACAGTCTACATTTTTTTAGTTGGTCGCGCATCGACTGGAGCTCCCGGCAGTGTGATAGCTCCTCTCACCGCCGGGATGCCAGGAACCTGAGACGATCGCCTGGCAACCACATCGGCGGCGCATGCGGACTGGTGAGCGACATCAGCGCCGTTGGGACCGTCACAGTATAAGGAGCACAAGGTAATCGGGACGCCATTTGGTAGCCGTGGCGGCGTGTCACCACAGTCAGCACTGCCTAATTCGCACAGTCTACATTTTTGCAGTTGGTCGCGCATTGACTGGAGCTCCCGGCAGTGTGATAGCTCCTCTCACCGCCGGGCTGCCACGAACCAGAGACGATCGCCTGGCAACCACATCGGCGGCGCATGCGGACTGGAGAGCGACATCAGCGCCGTTGCGACCATCACAGTATAAGAAGGAGCACAAGGTCATCGGGACGCCATTTGGTAGCAGTGGCGGCGTGTCACCACAGTCAGCACTGCCAAATTCGCACAGTCTACATTTTTGCAGTTGGTCGCGCATCGACTGGAGCTCCCGGCCGTGTGATAGCTCCTCTCACCGCCGGGCTGCCAGGAACCTGAGACGATCGCCTGGCAACCACATCAGCGGCGCATGCGGACTGGAGAGTGACATCAGCGCCGTTGAGACCGTCACAGTTCAAGAAGGAGCACAAGGTAATCGGGACGCCATTTGGTAGCAGTGGCGGCGTGTCACCACAGTCAGCACTGCCTAATTCGCACAGTCTACATTTTTTTAGTTGGTCGCGCATCGACTGGAGCTCCCGGCAGTGTGATAGCTCCTCTCACCGCCGGGCTGCCAGGAACCTGAGACGATCACCTGGCAACCACATCGGCGGCGCATGCGGACTGGAGAGCGACATCAGCGCCGTTGGGACCGTCACAGTATAAGAAGAAGCACAAGGTAATCGGGACGCCATTTGGTAGCGGTGGCGGCGTGTCACTACAGTCAGCACTGCCTAATTCGCACAGTCTACATTTTTGCAGTTGGTCGCGCATCGACTGGAGCTCCCGGCAGTGTGATAGCTCCTCTCACCGCCGGGCTGCCGCGAACCTGAGACGATCGCCTGGCAACCACATCGGCGGCGCATGCGGACTGGAGAGCGACATAAGCGCCGTTGGGGCCGTCACAGTATAAGGAGCACAAGGTAATCGGGACGCCATTTGGTAGCAGTGGCGGCGTGTCACCACAGTAAGCACTGCCTAATTCGCACAGTCTACATTTTTGCAGTTGGTCGCGCATTGACTGGAGCTCCCGGCAGTGTGATAGCTCCTCTCACCGCCGGGCTGCCACGAACCAGAGACGATCGCCTGGCAACCACATCGGCGGCGCATGCGGACTGGAGAGCGACATCAGCGCCGTTGCGACCATCACAGTATAAGAAGGAGCACAAGGTCATCGGGACGCCATTTGGTAGCAGTGGCGGCGTGTCACCACAGTCAGCACTGCCAAATTCGCACAGTCTACATTTTTGCAGTTGGTCGCGCATCGACTGGAGCTCCCGGCCGTGTGATAGCTCCTCTCACCGCCGGGCTGCCAGGAACCTGAGACGATCGCCTGGCAACCACATCAGCGGCGCATGCGGACTGGAGAGTGACATCAGCGCCGTTGAGACCGTCACAGTTCAAGAAGGAGCACAAGGTAATCGGGACGCCATTTGGTAGCAGTGGCGGCGTGTCACCACAGTCAGCACTGCCTAATTCGCACAGTCTACATTTTTTTAGTTGGTCGCGCATCGACTGGAGCTCCCGGCAGTGTGATAGCTCCTTCCACCGCCGGGCTGCCAGGAACCTGAGACGATCACCTGGCAACCACATCGGCGGCGCATGCGGACTGGAGAGCGACATCAGCGCCGTTGGGACCGTCACAGTATAAGAAGAAGCACAAGGTAATCGGGACGCCATTTGGTAGCGGTGGCGGCGTGTCACTACAGTCAGCACTGCCTAATTCGCACAGTCTACATTTTTGCAGTTGGTCGCGCATTGACTGGAGCTCCCGGCAGTGTGATAGCTCCTCTCACCGCCGGGCTGCCGCGAACCTGAGACGATCGCCTGGCAACCACATCGGCGGCGCATGCGGACTGGAGAGCGACATAAGCGCCGTTGGGGCCGTCACAGTATAAGGAGCACAAGGTAATCGGGACGCCATTTGGTAGCAGTGGCGGCGTGTCACCACAGTAAGCACTGCCTAATTCGCACAGTCTACATTTTTGCAGTTGGTCGCGCATTGACTGGAGCTCCCGGCAGTGTGATAGCTCCTCTCACCGCCGGGCTGCCACGAACCAGAGACGATCGCCTGGCAACCACATCGGCGGCGCATGCGGACTGGAGAGCGACATCAGCGCCGTTGCGACCATCACAGTATAAGAAGGAGCACAAGGTCATCGGGACGCCATTTGGTAGTAGTGGCGGCGTGTCACCACAGTCAGCACTGCCTAATTCGCACAGTCTACATTTTTGCAGTTGGTCGCGCATTGACTGGAGCTCCCGGCAGTGTGAATGCTCCTCTCACCGCCGGGCTGCCACGAACCAGAGACGATCGCCTGGCAACCACATCGGCGGCGCATGCGGACTGGAGAGCGACATCAGCGCCGTTGCGACCATCACAGTATAAGAAGGAGCAGAAGGTAATCGGGACGCCATTTGGTAGCAGTGGCGGCGTGTCACCACAGTCAGCACTGCCAAATTCGCACAGTCTACATTTTTGCAGTTGGTCGCGCATCGACTGGAGCTCCCGGCAGTGTGATAGCTCCTCTCACCGCCGGGCTGCCAGGAACCTGAGACGATCGCCTGGCAACCACATCGGCAGCGCATGCGGACTGGAGAGCGACATCAGCGCCGTTGTGACCGTCACAGTATAAGAAGGAGCACAAGGTAATCGGGACGCCATTTGGTAGCAGTGACGGCGTGTCACCACTGTCAGCACTGCCTAATTCGCACACTCTACATTTTTGCAGTTGGTCGCGCATCGACTGGAGCTCCCGGCAGTGTGATAGCTCCTTCCACCGCCGGGCTGCCAGGAACCTGAGACGATCGCCTGGCAACCACATCGGCGGCGCATGCGGACTGGAGAGCGACATCAGCGCCGTTGGGACCGTCACAGTATAAGAAGGAGCACAAGGTAATCGGGACGCCATTTGGTAGCAGTGGCGGCGTGTCACCACAGTCAGCACTGCATAATTCGCACAGTCTACATTTTTGCAGTTGGTCGCTTATCGACTGGAGCTCCCGGCAGTGTGATAGCTCCTCTCACCGCCGAGCTGCCAGGAACCTGAGACGATCGCCTGGAAACCACATCGGCGGCGCATGCGGACTGGAGAGCGACATCAGCGCCGTTGGGACCGTCACAGTATAAGAAGGAGCACAAGGTATTCGGGACGCCATTTGGTAGTATTGGCGGCGTGTCACCACAGTCAGCACTGCCTAATTCGCAGTCCACATTTTTGCAGTTGGTCGCCCATCGACTGGAGCTCCCGGCAGTGTGATAGCTCCTCTCACCGCCGGGCTGCCAGGAACCTGAGACGATCGCCTGGCAACCACATCGGCGGCGCATGCGGACTGGAGAGCGAATCAGCGCCGTTGGCACCATCACAGTATAAGAAGGAGCACAAGGTAATCGGGACGCCATTTGGTAGCAGTGGCGGCGTGTCACCACAGTCCGCACTGCCTAATTCGCACAGTCTACATTTTTGCAGTTGGTCGCGCATCGACTGGAGCTCCCGGCAGTGTGATAGCTCCTCTCACCGCCGGGATGCCAGGAACCTGAGACGATCGCCTGGCAACCACATCGGCGGCGCATGCGGACTGGTGAGCGACATCAGCGCCGTTGGGACCGTCACAGTATAAGGAGCACAAGGTAATCGAGACGCCATTTGGTAGCAGTGGCGGCGTGTCACCACAGTCAGCACTGCCTAATTCGCACAGTCTACATTTTTGCAGTTGGTCGCGCATTGACTGGAGCTCCCGGCAGTGTGATAGCTCCTCTCACCGCCGGGCTGCCACGAACCAGAGACGATCGCCTGGCAACCACATCGGCGGCGCATGCGGACTGGAGAGCGACATCAGCGCGTTGCGACCATCACAGTATAAGAAGGAGCACAAGGTAATCGGGGCGCCATTTGGTAGCAGTGGCGGCGTGTCACCACAGTCAGCACTGCCAAATTCGCACAGCCTACATTTTTGCAGTTGGTCGCGCATCGACTGGAGCTCCCGGCAGTGTGATAGCTCCTCTCAACGCCGGGCTGCCAGGAACCTGAGACGATCACCTGGCAACCACATCAGCGGCGCATGCGGACTGGAGAGTGACATCAGCGCCGTTGGGACCGTCACAGTTCAAGAACGAGCACAAGGTAATCGGGACGCCATTTTGTAGCAGTGGCGGCGTGTCACCACAGTCAGCACTGCCTAATTCGCACAGTCTACATTTTTGCAGTTCGTCGCGCATCGACTGGAGCTCCCGGCAGTGTGATAGCTCCTCTCACCGCCGGGCTGCCAGGAACCTGAGACGATCGCCTGGCAACCACATCGGCGGCGCATGCGGACTGGAGAGCGACATCAGCGCCGTTGTGACCGTCACAGTATAAGAAGGAGCACAAGGTAATCGGGACGCCATTTGGTAGCAGTGACGACGTGTCACCACTGTCAGCACTGCCTAATTCGCACACTCTACATTTTTGCAGTTGGTCGCGCATCGACTGGAGCTCCCGGCAGTGTGATAGCTCCTTCCACCGCCGGGCTTCCAGGAACCTGAGACGATCGCCTGGCAACCACATCGGCGGCGCATGCGGACAGGAGAGCGACATCAGCGCCGTTGGGACCGTCACAGTATAAGAAGGAGCACAAGGTAATTGGGACGCCATTTGGTAGCGGTGGCGGCGTGTCACCACAGTCAGCACTGCCTAATTCGCACAGTCTACATTTTTGCAGTTGGTCGCGCATTGACTGGAGCTCCCGGCAGTGTGATAGCTCCTCTCACCGCCGGGCTGCCACGAACCTGAGACGATCGCCTGGCAACCACATCGGCGGCGCATGCGGACTGGAGAGCGACATAAGCGCCGTTGGGGCCGTCACCGTATAAGGAGCACAAGGTAATCGGGACGCCATTTGGTAGCAGTGGCGGCATGTCACCACAGTCAGCACTGCCTAATTCGCACAGTCTACATTTTTGCAGTTGGTCGCGCATTGACTGGAGCTCCCGGCAGTGTGATAGCTCCTCTCACCGCCGGGCTGCCACGAACCAGAGACGATCGCCTGGCAACCACATCGGCGGTGCATGCGGACTGGAGAGCGACATCAGCGCCGTTGCGACCATCACAGTATAAGAAGGAGCACAAGGTCATCGGGACGCCATTTGGTAGCAGTGGCGGCGTGTCACCACAGTCAGCACTGCCAAATTCGCACAGTCTACATTTTTGCAGTTGGTCGCGCATCGACTGGAGCTCCCGGCAGTGTGATAGCTCCTCTCACCGCCGGGCTGCCAGGAACCTGAGACGATCGCCTGGCAACCACATCAGCGGCGCATGCGGACTGGAGAGTGACATCAGCGCCGTTGAGACCGTCACAGTTCAAGAAGGAGCACAAGGTAATCGGGACGCCATTTGGTAGCAGTGGCGGCGTGTCACCACAGTCAGCACTGCCTAATTCGCACAGTCTACATTTTTTTAGTTGGTCGCGCATCGACTGGAGCTCCCGGCAGTGTGATAGCTCCTCTCACCGCCGGGATGCCAGGAACCTGAGACGATCGCCTGGCAACCACATCGGCGGCGCATGCGGACTGGTGAGCGACATCAGCGCCGTTGGGACCGTCACAGTATAAGGAGCACAAGGTAATCGGGACGCCATTTGGTAGCCGTGGCGGCGTGTCACCACAGTCAGCACTGCCTAATTCGCACAGTCTACATTTTTGCAGTTGGTCGCGCATTGACTGGAGCTCCCGGCAGTGTGATAGCTCCTCTCACCGCCGGGCTGCCACGAACCAGAGACGATCGCCTGGCAACCACATCGGCGGCGCATGCGGACTGGAGAGCGACATCAGCGCCGTTGCGACCATCACAGTATAAGAAGGAGCAGAAGGTAATCGGGACGCCATTTGGTAGCAGTCGCGGCGTGTCACCACAGTCAGCACTGCCAAATTCGCACAGTCTACATTTTTGCAGTTGGTCGCGCATCGACTGGAGCTCCCGGCAGCGTGATAGCTCCTCTCTCCGCCGGGCTGCCAGGAACCTGAGACGATCGCCTGGCAACCACATCGGCGGCGCATGCGGACTGGAGAGCGACATCAGCGCCGTTGGGACCGTCACAGTATAAGAAGAAGCACAAGGTAATCGGGACGCCATTTGGTAGCGGTGGCGGCGTGTCACTACAGTCAGCACTGCCTAATTCGCACACTCTACATTTTTGCAGTTGGTCGCGCATCGACTGGAGCTCCCGGCAGTGTGATAGCTCCTTCCACCGCCGGGCTGCCAGGAACCTGAGACGATCGCCTGGCAACCACATCGGCGGCGCATGCGGACTGGAGAGCGACATCAGCGCCGTTGGGACCGCCACAGTATAAGAAGGAGCACAAGGTAATCGGGACGCCATTTGGTAGCAGTGGCGGCGTGTCACCACAATCAGCACTGCCTAATTCGCACAGTCTACATTTTTGCAGTTGGTCGCGCATTGACTGGAGCTCCCGGCAGTGTGATAGCTCCTCTCACCGCCGGGCTGCCACGAACCTGAGACGATCGCCTGGCAACCACATCGGCGGCGCACGCCGACTGGAGAGCGACATCAGCGCCGTTGGGACCGTCACAGTATAAGAAGGAGCACAAGTTAATCGGGACGCCATTTGGTAGCATTGGCGGCGTGTCACCACAGTCAGCACTGCCTAATTCGCACAGTCTACATTTTTGCAGTTGGTCGCGCATCGACTGGAGCTCCCGGCAGTGTGATAGCTCCTCTCACCGCCGGGCTGACAGGAACCTGAGACGATCGCCAGGCAACCACATCGGCGGCGCATGCCGACTGGAGAGCGACATCAGCGCCGTTGGGACCGTCACAGTATAAGAAGGAGCACAAGGTAATCGGGACGCTATTTGGCAGTAGTGGCGGCGTGTCACCCCAGTCAGCACTGCCTAATTCGCACAGTCTACATTTTTGCAGTTGGTCGCGCATCGACTGGAGCTCCCGGCAGTGTGATAGCTCCTCTCACCGCCGGGCTGCCAGGAACCTGAGACGATCGCCTGGCAACCACATCGGCGGCGCATGCGGACTGGAGAGCGACATCAGTGCCGTTGGGACCGTCACAGTATAAGGAGCAAAAGGTAATCGGGACGACATTTGGTAGCAGTGGCAGCGTGTCACCACAGTAAGCACTGCCTAATTCGCACACTCTACATTTTTGCAGTTGGTCGCGCATCGACTGGAGCTCCCGGCAGTGTGATAGCTCCTCTCACCGCCGGGCTGCCAGGAACCTGAGACGATCGCCTGGCAACCACATCGGCGGCGCATGCGGACTGGAGAGCGACATCAGCGCCGTTGGGACCGTCACAGTATAAGAAGGAGCACAAGGTAATCGGGACGCCATATGGTAGCATTGGCGGCGTGTCACCACAGTCAGCACTGCCTAATTCGCACAGTCTACATTTTTGCAGTTGGTCGCGCATCGACTGGAGCTCCCGACATTGTGATAGCTCTTTCCACCGCCGGGCTGCCAGGAGGCTGAGACGATCACCTGGCAAGCACATCGGCGGCGCATGCGGACTGGAGAGCGACATCAGCGCCGTTGCGACCGTCACAGTATAAGAATGAGCACAAGGTAATCGGGACGCAAATTGGTAGCAGTGGCGGCGTGTCACCCCAGTCAGCAATGCCTAATTCGCACACTCTACATTTTTGCAGTTGGTCGCGCATCGACTGGAGCTCCCGGCAGTGTGATAGCTCCTTCCACCGCCGGGCTGCCAGGAACCTGAGACGATCGCCTGGCAACCACATCGGCGGCGCATGCGGACAGGAGAGCGACATCAGCGCCGTTGGGACCGTCACAGTATAAGAAGGAGCACAAGGTAATTGGGACGCCATTTGGTAGCGGTAACGGCGTGTCACCACAGTCAGCACTGCCTAATTCGCACAGTCTACATTTTTGCAGTTGGTCGCGCATTGACTGGAGCTCCCGGCAGTGTGATAGCTCCTCTCACCGCCGGGCTGCCACGAACCTGAGACGATCGCCTGGCAACCACATCGGCGGCGCATGCGGACTGGAGAGCGACATAAGCGCCGTTGGGGCCGTCACCGTATAAGGAGCACAAGGTAATCGGGACGCCATTTGGTAGCAGTGGCGGCGTGTCACCACAGTCAGCACTGCCTAATTCGCACAGTCTACATTTTTGCAGTTGGTCGCGCATTGACTGGAGCTCCCGGCAGTGTGATAGCTCCTCTCACCGCCGGGCTGCCACGAACCAGAGACGATCGCCTGGCAACCACATCGGCGGTGCATGCGGACTGGAGAGCGACATCAGCGCCGTTGCGACCATCACAGTATAAGAAGGAGCACAAGGTCATCGGGACGCCATTTGGTAGCAGTGGCGGCGTGTCACCACAGTCAGCACTGCCAAATTCGCACAGTCTACATTTTTGCAGTTGGTCGCGCATCGACTCGAGCTCCCGGCAGTGTGATAGCTCCTCTCACCGCCGGGCTGCCAGGAACCTGAGACGATCGCCTGGCAACCACATCAGCGGCGCATGCGGACTGGAGAGTGACATCAGCGCCGTTGGGACCGTCACAGTTCAAGAAGGAGCACAAGGTAATCGGGACGCCATTTGGTAGCAGTGGCGGCGTGTCACCACAGTCAGCACTGCCTAATTCGCACAGTCTACATTTTTGCA
This sequence comes from Amblyomma americanum, assembly GCF_052857255.1. Lineage (NCBI taxonomy): Eukaryota > Metazoa > Arthropoda > Arachnida > Ixodida > Ixodidae > Amblyomma > Amblyomma americanum. Next base: position 24,322,065 of record NC_135499.1, on the reverse strand, counting down.
GTTGGTCGCGCATCGACTGGAGCTCCCGGCAGTGTGATAGCTCCTCTCACCGCCGGGATGCCAGGAACCTGAGACGATCGCCTGGCAACCACATCGGCGGCGCATGCGGACAGGTGAGCGACATCAGCGCCGTTGGGACCGTCACAGTATAAGGAGCACAAGGTAATCGGGACGCCATTTGGTAGCAGTGGCGGCGTGTCACCACAGTCAGCACTGCCTAATTCGCACAGTCTACATTTTTGCAGTTGGTCGCGCATTGACTGGAGCTCCCGGCAGTGTGATAGCTCCTCTCACCGCCGGGCTGCCACGAACCAGAGACGATCGCCTGGCAACCACATCGGCGGCGCATGCGGACTGGAGAGCGACATCAGCGCCGTTGGGACCGCCACAGTATAAGAAGGAGCACAAGGTAATCGGGACGCCATTTGGTAGCAGTGGCGGCGTGTCACCACAATCAGCACTGCCTAATTCGCACAGTCTACATTTTTGCAGTTGGTCGCGCATTGACTGGAGCTCCCGGCAGTGTGATAGCTCCTCTCACCGCCGGGCTGCCACGAACCTGAGACGATCGCCTGGCAACCACATCGGCGGCGCATGCGGACTGGAGAGCGACATAAGCGCCGTTGGGACCGTCACAGTATAAGGAGCACAAGGTAATCGGGACGCCATTTGGTAGCAGTGGCGGCGTGTCACCACAGTCAGCACTGCCAAATTCGCACAGTCTACATTTTTGCAGTTCGTCGCGCATCGACTGGAGCTCCCGGCAGTGTGATAGCTCCTCTCACCGCCGGGCTGCCAGGAACCTGAGACGATCGCCTGGCAACCACATCGGCGGCGCATGCGGACTGGAGAGCGACATCAGCGCCGTTGTGACAGTCACAGTATAAGAAGGAGCACAAGGTAATCGGGACGCCATTTGGTAGCAGTGACGGCGTGTCACCACTGTCAGCACTGCCTAATTCGCACACTCTACATTTTTGCAGTTGGTCGTGCATAGACTGGAGCTCCAGGCAATGTGATAGCTCTTTTCACCGCCGGGCTGCCAGGAACCTGAGGCGATCACCTGGCAACCACATCGGCGGCGCATGCGGACTGGAGAGCGACATCAGCGCCGTTGCGACCGTCTCAGCATAAGAAGGAGCACAACGTAATCGGGACGCCATTTGGTAGCAGTGGCGGCGTGTCACCACAGTCAGCACTGCCTAATTCGCACACTCTACATTTTTGCAGTTGGTCGCGCATCGACTGGAGCTCCCGGCCGTGTGAAAGCTCCTATCACCGCCGGGCGGCCAGGTACCTGAGACGATCGCCTGGCAACCACATCGGCGGCGCACGCCGACTGGAGAGCGACATCAGCGCCGTTGGGACCATCACAGTCTAAGAAGGAGCACAAGGTAATCGGGACGCTATTTGGCAGTAGTGGCCACGTGTCACCCCAGTCAGCACTGCCTAATTCGCACACTCTACATTTTTGCAGTTGGTCGCGCATCGACTGGAGCTCCCGGCCGTGTGAAAGCTCCTCTCACCGCCAGGCGGCCAGGTACCTGAGACGATCGCCTGGCAACCACATCGGCGGCGCATGCCGACTGGAGAGCGACATCAGCGCCGTTGCGACCGTCACAGTATAAGAAGGAGCACAAGGTAATCGGGACGCAAATTGGTAGCAGTGGCGGCGTGTCACCACAGTCAGCAATGCCGAATTCGCACAGTCTACATTTTTGGCAGTTGGTCGCGCATCGACTGGAGCTCCCGGCAGTGTGATAGCTCCTCTCACCGCCGGGCTGCCAGGAACCTGAGACGATCGCCAGGCAACCACATCGGCGGCGCATGCGGACTGGAGAGCGACATCAGTGCCGTTGGGACCGTCACAGTATAAGGAGCAAAAGGTAATCGGGACGACATTTGGTAGCAGTGGCAGCGTGTCACCACAGTAAGCACTGCCTAATTCGCACACTCCACATTTTTGCAGTTGGTCGCGCATCGACTGGAGCTCCCGGCAGTGTGACAGCTTCTTCCACCGCCGGGCTGCCAGGAACCTGAGACGATCGCCTGGCAACCACATCGGCGGCGCATGCAGACTGGAGAGCGACATCAGCGCTGTTGCGACCGTCACAGTTTAAGAAGGAGCACAAGGTAATCGGGACGCCATTTGGTAGCAGTGGCGGCGTGTCACCACAGTCAGCACTGCCGAATTCGCACAGTCTACATTTTTGGCAGTTGGTCGCGCATCGACTAGAGCTCCCGGCAGTGTGATAGCTCCTCTCACCGCCGGGCTGCCAGGAACCTGAGACGATCGCCAGGCAAGCACATCGGCGGCGCATGCGGACTGGAGAGCGACATCAGCGCCGTTGGGACCGTCACAGTATAAGAAGGAGCACAAGGTAATCGGGACGCCATTTGGTAGCATTGGCGGCGTGTCACCACAGTCAGCACTGCCTAATTCGCACAGTCTACATTTTTGCAGTTGGTCGCGCATCGACTGGAGCTCCCGACATCGTGATAGCTCCTTCCACCGCCGGGCTGCCAGGAGGCTGAGACGATCGCCTGGCAACCACATCGGCGGCGCATGCGGACAGGAGAGCGACATCAGCGCCGTTGGGACCGTCACAGTATAAGAAGGAGCACAAGGTAATTGGGACGCCATTTGGTAGCGGTGGCGGCGTGTCACCACAGTCAGCATTGCCTAATTCGCACAGTCTACATTTTTGCAGTTGGTCGCGCATTGACTGGAGCTCCCGGCAGTGTGATAGCTCCTCTCACCGCCGGGCTGCCACGAACCTGAGACGATCGCCTGGCAACCACATCGGCGGCGCATGCGGACTGGAGAGCGACATAAGCGCCGTTGGGGCCGTCACCGTATAAGGAGCACAAGGTAATCGGGACGCCATTTGGTAGCAGTGGCGGCATGTCACCACAGTCAGCACTGCCTAATTCGCACAGTCTACATTTTTGCAGTTGGTCGCGCATTGACTGGAGCTCCCGGCAGTGTGATAGCTCCTCTCACCGCCGGGCGGCCAGGTACCTGAGACGATCGCCTGGCAACCACATCGGCGGCGCACGCCGACTGGAGAGCGACATCAGCGCCGTTGGGACCATCACAGTCTAAGAAGGAGCACAAGGTAATCGGGACGCTATTTGGCAGTAGTGGCCACGTGTCACCCCAGGCAGCACTGCCTAATTCGCACACTCTACATTTTTGCAGTTGGTCGCGCATCGACTGGAGCTCCCGGCCGTGTGAAAGCTCCTCTCACCGCCAGGCGGCCAGGTACCTGAGACGATCGCCTGGCAACCACATCGGCGGCGCATGCCGACTGGAGAGCGACATCAGCGCCGTTGCGACCGTCACAGTACAAGAAGGAGCACAAGGTAATCGGGACGCCATTTGGTAGCAGTGGCGGCGTGTCACCACAGTCAGCACTGCCGAATTCGCACAGTCTACATTTTTGCAGTTGGTCGCGCATCGACTGGAGCTCCCGGCAGTGTGATAGCTCCTTCCACCGCCGGGCTGCCAGGAGTCTGAGACGATCACCAGGCAAGCACATCGGCGGCGCATGCGGACTGGTGAGCGCCATCAGCGCCGTTGGGACCGTCACAGTATAAGAAGGAGCACAAGGTAATCGGGACGCCATTTGGTAGCAGTGGCGGCGTGTCACCACAGTCAGCACTGCCTAATTCGCACAGTCTACATTTTTGCAGTTGGTCGCGCATTGACTGGAGCTCCCGGCAGTGTGATAGCTCCTTTCACCGCCGGGCTGCCAGGAATCTCAGGCGATTGCCTGGCAACCACATCGGCGACGCATGCGGACTGGAGAGCGACATCAGCGCAGTTGCGACCGTCACAGCATAAGAAGGAGCACAACGTAATCGGGACGCCATTTGGTAGCAGTGGCGGCGTGTCACCACAGTCAGCACTGCCTAATTCGCACACTCTACATTTTTGCAGTTGGTCGCGCATCGACTGGAGCTCCCGGCCGTGTGAAAGCTCCTCGCACCGCCAGGCGGCCAGGTACCTGAGACGATCGCCTGGCAACCACATCGGCGGCGCATGCCGACTGGAGAGCGACATCAGCGCCGTTGCGACCGTCACAGTACAAGAAGGAGCACAAGGTAATCGGGACGCCATTTGGTAGCAGTGGCGGCGTGTCACCACAGTCAGCACTGCCGAATTCGCACAGTCTACATTTTTGCAGTTGGTCGCGCATCGACTGGAGCTCCCGGCAGTGTGATAGCTCCTCTCACCGCCGGGCTGCCAGGAACCTGAGACGATCGCCAGGCAACCAAATCGGCGGTGCATGCGGACTGGAGAGCGACATCAGCGCCGTTGGGACCGTCACAGTATAAGAAGGAGCACAAGGTAATCGGGACGCCATTTGGTAGCATTGGCGGCGTGTCACCACAGTCAGCACTGCCTAATTCGCACAGTCTACATTTTTGCAGTTGGTCGCGTATCGACTGGACCTCCCGGCAGTGTGATAGCTCCTGCCACCGCCGGGCTGCCAGGAGCCTGAGACGATCACCTGGCAAGCACATCGGCGGCGCATGCGGACTGGAGAGCGACATCAGCGCCGTTGCGACCGTCACAGTATAAGAAGGAGCACAAGGTAATCGGGACGCAAATTGGTAGCAGTGGCGGCGTGTCACCACAGTCAGCAATGCCTAATTCGCACACTCTACATTTTTGCAGTTGGTCGTGCATAGACTGGAGCTCCCGGCAATTTGATAGCTCCTTTCACCGCCGGGCTGCCAGGAACCTGAGGCGATCCCTGGCAACCATATCGGCGGCGCATGCGGACTGGAGAGCGACATCAGCGCCGTTGCGACTGTCACAGTATAAGGAGCACAACGTAATCAGGACGCCATTTGGTAGCAGTGGCGCCGTGTCACCACAGTCAGCACTACCTAATTCGCACACTCTACATTTTTGCAGTTGGTCGCGCATCGACTGGAGCTCCCGGCCGTGTGATAGCTCCTCTCACCGCCGGGCTGCCAGGTACCTGAGACGATCGCCTGGCAAGCACATCGGCGGCGCATGCCGACTGGAGAGCGACATCAGCGCCGTTGCGACCGTCACAGTATAAGAAGGAGCACAAGGTAATCGGGACGCCATTTGGTAGCAGTGGCGGCGTGTCACCACAGTCAGCACTGCCTAATTCGCACAGTCTACATTTTTGCAGTTGGTCGCGCATCGACTGTAGCTCCCGGCAGTGACATAGCTCCTCTCACCGCCGGGCTGCCAGTAACCTGAGACGATCGCCTGGCAACCACATCTTCGGCGCATGCGGACTGGAGAGCGACATCAGCGCCGTTGGGACCGTCACAGTATAAGAAGGAGCACACGGTAATCGGGACGCCATTTGGTAGCAGTGGCGGCGTGTCACCACAGTCAGCACTGCCGAATTCGCACAGTCTACATTTTTGCAGTTGGTCGCGCATCGACTGGAGCTCACGGCAGTGTGACAGCTCCTCTCACCGCCGGGCTGCCAGGAACCTGAGACGCTCGCCAGGCAACCACATCGGCGGCGCATGCGGACTGGAGAGCGACATCAGCGCCGTTGGCACCGTCACAGTATAAGAAGGAGCACAAGGTAATCGGGACGCTATTTGGCAGTAGTGGCGGCGTGTCACCACAGTCAGCACTGCCTAATTCGCACAGTCTACATTTTTGCAGTTGGTCGCGCATCGACTGTAGCTCTTGGCAGTGTGATAGCTCCTCTCACCGCCGGGCTGCCAGGAACCTGAGGCGATCGCCTGGCAACCACATCGGCGGCGCATGCGGACTGGAGAGCGACATCAGCGCCGTTGGGACCGTCACAGTATAAGGAGCAAAAGGTAATCGGGACGACATTTGGTAGCAGTGGCAGCGTGTCACCACAGTAAGCACTGCCTAATTCGCACACTCTACATTTTTGCAGTTGGTCGCGCATCGACTGGAGCTCCCGGCAGTGTGATAGCTCCTTCCACCGCCGGGCTGCCAGGAACCTGAGACGATCGCCTAGCAACCACATCGGCGGCGCATGCGGACTGGAGAGCGACATCAGCGCCGTTGCGACCGTCACAGTTTAAGAAGGAGCGCAAGGTAATCGGGACGCCATTTGGTAGCAGTGGCGGCGTGTCACCACAGTCAGCACTGCCTAATTCGCACAGTCTACATTTTTCAGTTGGTCGCGCATCGACTGGAGGTCCCGGCAGTGTGATAGCTCCTCTCACCGCCGGGCTGCCAGGGACCTGAGACGATCGCCTAGCAACCACATCGGCGGCGCATGCGGACTCGAGAGCGACATCAGCGCCGTTGGGATTGTCACAGTGTAAGAAGGAGCACAAGGTAATCGAGACGCCATTTGGTAGCAGTGGCGGCGTGTCACCACAGTCAGCACTTCCTAATTCGCACAGTCTACATTTTTGCAGTTGGTCGCGCATCGACTGGAGCTCCCGGCAATGTGATAGCTCCTCTCACCGCCGGGCTGCCAGTAACCTGAGACGATCGCCTGGCAACCACATCGGCGGCGAATGCGGACTGGTGAGCGACATCAGCGCCGTTGGGACCGTCACAGTATAAGGAGCAAAAGGTAATCGGGACGACATTTGGTAGCAGTGGCAGCGTGTCACCACAGTAAGCACTGCCTAATTCGCACACTCTACATTTTTGCAGTTGGTCGCGCATCGACTGGAGCTCCCGGCATTGTGATAGCTCCTTCCACCGCCGGGCTGCCAGGAACCTGAGACGATCGCCTGGCAACCACATCGGCGGCGCATGCGGACTGGAGAGCGACATCAGCGCCGTTGCGACCGTCACATTTTAAGAAGGAGCGCAAGGTAATCGGGACGCCATTTGGTAGCAGTGGCGGCGTGTCACCACAGTCAGCACTGCCTAATTCGCACAGTCTACATTTTTCAGTTGGTCGCGCATCGACTGGAGGTCCCGGCAGTGTGATAGCTCCTCTCACCGCCGGGCTGCCAGGGACCTGAGACGATCGCCTAGCAACCACATCGGCGGCGCATGCGGACTCGAGAGCGACATCAGCGCCGTTGGGACCGTCACAGTGTAAGAAGGAGCACAAGGTAATCGAGACGCCATTAGGTAGCAGTGGCGGCGTGTCACCACAGTCAGCACTTCCTAATTCACACAGTCTACATTTTTGCAGTTGGTCGCGCATCGACTGGAGCTCCCGGCAATGTGATAGCTCCTCTCACCGCCGGGCTGCCAGTAACCTGAGACGATCGCCTGGCAACCACATCGGCGGCGCATGCGGACTGGTGAGCGACATCAGCGCCGTTGGGACCGTCACAGTATAAGGAGCACAAGGTAATCGGGACGCCATTTGGTAGCAGTGGCGGCGTGTCACCACAGTCAGCACTGCCAAATTCGCACAGTCTACATTTTTGCAGTTGGTCGCGCATCGACTGGAGCTCCCGGCAGTGTGATAGCTCCTCTCACCGCAGGGCTGCCAGGAACCTGAGACGATCGCCTGGCAACCACATCAGCGGCGCATGCGGACTGGAGAGTGACATCAGCGCCGTTGGGACCGTCACAGTTCAAGAAGGAGCACAAGGTAATCGGGACGCCATTTGGTAGCAGTGGCGGCGTGTCACCACAGTCAGCACTGCCTAATTCGCACAGTCTACATTTTTGCAGTTGGTCGCGCATCGACTGGAGCTCCCGGCAGTGTGATAGCTCCTCTCACCGCCGGGATGCCAGGAACCTGAGACGATCGCCTGGCAACCACATCGGCGGCGCATGCGGACTGGTGAGCGACATCAGCGCCGTTGGGACCGTCACAGTATAAGGAGCACAAGGTAATCGGGACGCCATTTGGTAGCAGTGGCGGCGTCTCACCACAGTCAGCACTGCCTAATTCGCACAGTCTACATTTTTGCAGTTGGTCGCGCATTGACTGGAGCTCCCGGCAGTGTGATAGCTCCTCTCACCGCCGGGCTGCCAGGAACCAGAGACGATCGCCTGGCAACCACATCGGCGGCGCATGCGGACTGGAGAGCGACATCAGCGCCGTTGCGACCATCACAGTATAAGAAGGAGCACAAGGTAATCGGGACGCCATTTGGTAGCAGTGGCGGCGTGTCACCACAGTCAGCACTGCCAAATTCGCACAGTCTACATTTTTGCAGTTGGTCGCGCATCGACTGGAGCTCCCGGCAGTGTGATAGCTCCTCTCACCGCCGGGCTGCCAGGAACCTGAGACGATCGCCTGGCAACCACATCAGCTCGCGCATGCGGACTGGAGAGTGACATCAGCGCCGTTGGGACCGTCACAGTTCAAGAAGGAGCACAAGGTAATCGGGACGCCATTTGGTAGCAGTGGCGGCGTATCACCACAGTCAGCACTGCCTAATTCGCACAGTCTACATTTTTGCAGTTCGTCGCGCATCGACTGGAGCTCCCGGCAGTGTGATAGCTCCTCTCACCGCCGGGCTGCCAGGAACCGGAGACGATCGCCTGGCAACCACATCGGCGGCGCATGCGGACTGGAGAGCGACATCAGCGCCGTTGTGACCGTCACAGTATTAGAAGGAGCACAAGGTAATCGGGACGCCATTTGGTAGCAGTGACGGCGTGTCACCACTGTCAGCACTGCCTAATTCGCACACTCTACACTTTTGCAGTTGGTCGCGCATCGACTGGAGCTCCCGGCAGTGTGATAGCTCCTTCCACCGCCGGGCTGCCAGGAACCTGAGACGATCGCCTGGCAACCACATCGGCGGCGCATGCGGACTGGAGAGCGACATCAGCGCCGTTGGGACCGTCACAGTATAAGAAGGAGCACAAGGTAATCGGGACGCCATTTGGTAGCAGTGGCGGCGTGTCACCACAGTCAGCACTGCCTAATTCGCACAGTCTACATTTTTGCAGTTGGTCGCGCATCGACTGGAGCTCACGGCAGTGTGATAGCTCCTTCCACCGCCGGGCTGCCAGGAGCCTGAGACGATCACCAGGCAAGCACATCGGCGGCGCATGCGGACTGGTGAGCGCCATCAGCGCCGTTGGGACCGTCACAGTATAAGAAGGAGCACAAGGTAATCGGGACGCCATTTGGTAGCAGTGGCGGCGTGTCACCACAGTCAGCACTGCCTAATTCGCACATCTACATTTTTGCAGTTGGTCGCGCATTGACTGGAGCTCCCGGCAGTGTGATAGCTCCCTTCACCGCCGGGCTGCCAGGAATCTCAGGCGATTGCCTGGCAACCACATCGGCGGCGCATGCGGACTGGAGAGCGACATCTGCGCAGTTGCGACCGTCACAGCATAAGAAGGAGCACAACGTAATCGGGACGCCATTTGGTAGCAGTGGCGGCGTGTCACCACAGTCAGCACTGCCTAATTCGCACACTCTACATTTTTGCAGTTGGTCGCGCATCGACTGGAGCTCCCGGCCGTGTGAAAGCTCCTCTCACCGCCAGGCGGCCAGGTACCTGAGACGATCGCCTGGCAACCACATCGGCGGCGCATGCCGACTGGAGAGCGACATCAGCGCCGTTGCGACCGTCACAGTACAAGAAGGAGCACAAGGTAATCGGGAAGCCATTTGGTAGCAGTGGCGGCGTGTCACCACAGTCAGCACTGCCGAATTCGCACAGTCTACATTTTTGGAGTTGGTCGCGCATCGACTGGAGCTCCCGGCAGTGTGATAGCTCCTCTCACCGCCGGGCTGCCAGGAACCTGAGACGATCGCCAGGCAACCAAATCGGCGGTGCATGCGGACTGGAGAGCGACATCAGCGCCGTTGGGACCGTCACAGTATAAGAAGGAGCACAAGGTAATCGGGACGCCATTTGGTAGCATTGGCGGCGTGTCACCACAGTCAGCACTGCCTAATTCGCACAGTCTACATTTTTGCAGTTGGTCGCGTATCGACTGGACCTCCCGGCAGTGTGATAGCTCCTGCCACCGCCGGGCTGCCAGGAGCCTGAGACGATCACCTGGCAAGCACATCGGCGGCGCATGCGGACTGGAGAGCGACATCAGCGCCGTTGCGACCGTCACAGTATAAGAAGGAGCACAAGGTAATCGGGACGCAAATTGGTAGCAGTGGCGGCGTGTCACCACAGTCAGCAATGCCTAATTCGCACACTCTACATTTTTGCAGTTGGTCGTGCATAGACTGGAGCTCCCGGCAATTTGATAGCTCCTTTCACCGCCGGGCTGCCAGGAACCTGAGGCGATCCCTGGCAACCACATCGGCGGCGCATGCGGACTGGAGAGCGACATCAGCGCCGTTGCGACTGTCACAGTATAAGGAGCACAACGTAATCAGGACGCCATTTGGTAGCAGTGGCGCCGTGTCACCACAGTCAGCACTACCTAATTCGCACACTCTACATTTTTGCAGTTGGTCGCGCATCGACTGGAGCTCCCGGCCGTGTGATAGCTCCTCTCACCGCCGGGCTGCCAGGTACCTGAGACGATCGCCTGGCAAGCACATCGGCGGCGCATGCCGACTGGAGAGCGACATCAGCGCCGTTGCGACCGTCACTGTATAAGAAGGAGCACAAGGTAATCGGGACGCCATTTGGTAGCAGTGGCGGCGTGTCACCACAGTCAGCACTGCCTAATTCGCACAGTCTACATTTTTGCAGTTGGTCGCGCATCGACTGTAGCTCCCGGCAGTGACATAGCTCCTCTCACCGCCGGGCTGCCAGTAACCTGAGACGATCGCCTGGCAACCACATCGGCGGCGCATGCGGACTGGAGAGCGACATCAGCGCCGTTGGGACCGTCACAGTATAAGAAGGAGCACAAGGTAATCGGGACGCCATTTGGTAGCAGTGGCGGCGTGTCACCACAGTCAGCACTGCCGAATTCGCACAGTCTACATTTTTGCAGTTGGTCGCGCATCGACTGGAGCTCCCGGCAGTGTGATAGCTCCTCTCACCGCCGGGATGCCAGGAACCTGAGACGATCGCCTGGCAACCACATCGGCGGCGCATGCGGACTGGTGAGCGACATCAGCGCCGTTGGGACCGTCACAGTATAAGGAGCACAAGGTAATCGGGACGCCATTTGGTAGCAGTGGCGGCGTGTCACCACAGTCAGCACTGCCTAATTCGCACAGTCTACATTTTTGCAGTTGGTCGCGCATTTACTGGAGCTCCCGGCAGTGTGATAGCTCCTCTCACCGCCGGGCTGCCAGGAACCAGAGACGATCGCCTGGCAACCACATCAGCGGCGCATGCGGACTGGAGAGCGACATCAGCGCCGTTGGGACCGTCACAGTATAAGAAGGAGCACAAGGTAATCGGGACGCCATTTGGTAGCATTGGCGGCGTGTCACCACAGTCAGCACTGCCTAATTCGCACAGTCTACATTTTTGCAGTTGGTCGCGTATCGACTGGACCTCCCGGCAGTGTGATAGCTCCTGCCACCGCCGGGCTGCCAGGAGCCTGAGACGATCACCTGGCAAGCACATCGGCGGCGCATGCGTACTGGAGAGCGACATCAGCGCCGTTGCGACCGTCACAGTATAAGAAGGAGCACAAGGTAATCGGGACGCAAATTGGTAGCAGTGGCGGCGTGTCACCACAGTCAGCAATGCCTAATTCGCACACTCTACATTTTTGCAGTTGGTCGTGCATAGACTGGAGCTCCCGGCAATTTGATAGCTCCTTTCACCGCCGGGCTGCCAGGAACCTGAGGCGATCCCTGGCAACCATATCGGCGGCGCATGCGGACTGGAGAGCGACATCAGCGCCGTTGCGACTGTCACAGTATAAGGAGCACAACGTAATCAGGACGCCATTTGTAGCAGTGGCGCCGTGTCACCACAGTCAGCACTACCTAATTCGCACACTCTACATTTTTGCAGTTGGTCGCGCATCGACTGGAGCTCCCGGCCGTGTGATAGCTCCTCTCACCGCCGGGCTGCCAGGTACCTGAGACGATCGCCTGGCAAGCACATCGGCGGCGCATGCCGACTGGAGAGCGACATCAGCGCCGTTGCGACCGTCACAGTATAAGAAGGAGCACAAGGTAATCGGGACGCCATTTGGTAGCAGTGGCGGCGTGTCACCACAGTCAGCACTGCCTAATTCGCACAGTCTACATTTTTGCAGTTGGTCGCGCATCGACTGTAGCTCCCGGCAGTGACATAGCTCCTCTCACCGCCGGGCTGCCAGTAACCTGAGACGATCGCCTGGCAACCACATCGGCGGCGCATGCGGACTGGAGAGCGACATCAGCGCCGTTGGGACCGTCACAGTATAAGAAGGAGCACACGGTAATCGGGACGCCATTTGGTAGCAGTGGCGGCGTGTCACCACAGTCAGCACTGCCGAATTCGCACAGTCTACATTTTTGCAGTTGGTCGCGCATCGACTGGAGCTCACGGCAGTGTGACAGCTCCTCTCACCGCCGGGCTGCCAGGAACCTGAGACGATCGCCAGGCAACCACATCGGCGGCGCATGCGGACTGGAGAGCGACATCAGCGCCGTTGGCACCGTCACAGTATAAGAAGGAGCACAAGGTAATCGGGACGCTATTTGGCAGTAGTGGCGGCGTGTCACCACAGTCAGCACTGCCTAATTCGCACAGTCTACATTTTTGCAGTTGGTCGCGCATCGACTGTAGCTCTTGGCAGTGTGATAGCTCCTCTCGCCGCCGGGCTGCCAGGAACCTGAGGCGATCGCCTGGCAACCACATCGGCGGCGCATGCGGACTGGAGAGCGACATCAGCGCCGTTGGGACCGTCACAGTATAAGGAGCAAAAGGTAATCGGGACGACATTTGGTAGCAGTGGCAGCGTGTCACCACAGTAAGCACTGCCTAATTCGCACACTCTACATTTTTGCAGTTGGTCGCGCATCGACTGGAGCTCCCGGCAGTGTGATAGCTCCTTCCACAGCCGGGCTGCCAGGAACCTGAGACGATCGCCTAGCAACCACATCGGCGGCGCATGCGGACTGGAGAGCGACATCAGCGCCGTTGCGACCGTCACAGTTTAAGAAGGAGCGCAAGGTAATCGGGACGCCATTTGGTAGCAGTGGCGGCGTGTCACCACAGTCAGCACTGCCTAATTCGCACAGTCTACATTTTTCAGTTGGTCGCGCATCGACTGGAGGTCCCGGCAGTGTGATAGCTCCTCTCACCGCCGGGCTACCAGGGACCTGAGACGATCGCCTAGCAACCACATCGGCGGCGCATGCGGACTCGAGAGCGACATCAGCGCCGTTGGGATTGTCACAGTGTAAGAAGGAGCACAAGGTAATCGAGACGCCATTTGGTAGCAGTGGCGGCGTGTCACCACAGTCAGCACTTCCTAATTCGCACAGTCTACATTTTTGCAGTTGGTCGCGCATCGACTGGAGCTCCCGGCAATGTGATAGCTCCTCTCACCGCCGGGCTGCCAGTAACCTGAGACGATCGCCTGGCAACCACATCGGCGGCGCATGCGGACTGGTGAGCGACATCAGCGCCGTTGGGACCGTCACAGTATAAGGAGCAAAAGGTAATCGGGACGACATTTGGTAGTAGTGGCAGCGTGTCACCACAGTAAGCACTGCCTAATTCGCACACTCTACATTTTTGCAGTTGGTCGCGCATCGACTGGAGCTCCCGGCATTGTGATAGCTCCTTCCACCGCCGGGCTGCCAGGAACCTGAGACGATCGCCTGGCAACCACATCGGCGGCGCATGCGGACTGGAGAGCGACATCAGCGCCGTTGCGACCGTCACATTTTAAGAAGGAGCGCAAGGTAATCGGGACGCCATTTGGTAGCAGTGGCGGCGTGTCACCACAGTCAGCACTGCCTAATTCGCACAGTCTACATTTTTCAGTTGGTCGCGCATCGACTGGAGGTCCCGGCAGTGTGATAGCTCCTCTCACCGCCGGGCTGCCAGGGACCAGAGACGATCGCCTAGCAACCACATCGGCGGCGCATGCGGACTCGAGAGCGACATCAGCGCCGTTGGGACCGTCACAGTGTAAGAAGGAGCACAAGGTAATCGAGACGCCATTTGGTAGCAGTGGCGGCGTGTCACCACAGTCAGCACTTCCTAATTCACACAGTCTACATTTTTGCAGTTGGTCGCGCATCGACTGGAGCTCCCGGCAATGTGATAGCTCCTCTCACCGCCGGGCTGCCAGTAACCTGAGACGATCGCCTGGCAACCACATCGGCGGCGCATGCGGACTGGTGAGCGACATCAGCGCCGTTGGGACCGTCACAGTATAAGGAGCACAAGGTAATCGGGACGCCATTTGGTAGCAGTGGCGGCGTGTCACCACAGTCAGCACTGCCAAATTCGCACAGTCTACATTTTTGCAGTTGGTCGCGCATCGACTGGAGCTCCCGGCAGTGTGATAGCTCCTCTCACCGCAGGGCTGCCAGGAACCTGAGACGATCGCCTGGCAACCACATCAGCGGCGCATGCGGACTGGAGAGTGACATCAGCGCCGTTGGGACCGTCACAGTTCAAGAAGGAGCACAAGGTAATCGGGACGCCATTTGGTAGCAGTGGCGGCGTGTCACCACAGTCAGCACTGCCTAATTCGCACAGTCTACATTTTTGCAGTTGGTCGCGCATCGACTGGAGCTCCCGGCAGTGTGATAGCTCCTCTCACCGCCGGGATGCCAGGAACCTGAGACGATCGCCTGGCAACCACATCGGCGGCGCATGCGGACTGGTGAGCGACATCAGCGCCGTTGGGACCGTCACAGTATAAGGAGCACAAGGTAATCGGGACGCCATTTGGTAGCAGTGGCGGCGTCTCACCACAGTCAGCACTGCCTAATTCGCACAGTCTACATTTTTGCAGTTGGTCGCGCATTGACTGGAGCTCCCGGCAGTGTGATAGCTCCTCTCTCCGCCGGGCTGCCAGGAACCAGAGACGATCGCCTGGCAACCACATCGGCGGCGCATGCGGACTGGAGAGCGACATCAGCGCCGTTGCGACCATCACAGTATAAGAAGGAGCACAAGGTAATCGGGACGCCATTTGGTAGCAGTGGCGGCGTGTCACCACAGTCAGCACTGCCAAATTCGCACAGTCTACATTTTTGC
This sequence comes from Amblyomma americanum, assembly GCF_052857255.1. NCBI lineage: Eukaryota > Metazoa > Arthropoda > Arachnida > Ixodida > Ixodidae > Amblyomma > Amblyomma americanum. The sequence continues at coordinate 24,307,053 of NC_135499.1, read as the reverse complement.
AGTTGGTCGCGCATCGACTGGAGCTCCCGGCAGTGTGATAGCTCCTCTCACCGCCGGGCTGCCAGGAACCTGAGACGATCGCCTGGCAACCACATCAGCGGCGCATGCGGACTGGAGAGTGACATCAGCGCCGTTGGGACCGTCACAGTTCAAGAAGGAGCACAAGGTAATCGGGACGCCATTTGGTAGCAGTGGCGGCGTATCACCACAGTCAGCACTGCCTAATTCGCACAGTCTACATTTTTGCAGTTCGTCGCGCATCGACTGGAGCTCCCGGCAGTGTGATAGCTCCTCTCACCGCCGGGCTGCCAGGAACCGGAGACGATCGCCTGGCAACCACATCGGCGGCGCATGCGGACTGGAGAGCGACATCAGCGCCGTTGTGACCGTCACAGTATTAGAAGGAGCACAAGGTAATCGGGACGCCATTTGGTAGCAGTGACGGCGTGTCACCACTGTCAGCACTGCCTAATTCGCACACTCTACATTTTTGCAGTTGGTCGCGCATCGACTGGAGCTCCCGGCAGTGTGATAGCTCCTTCCACCGCCGGGCTGCCAGGAACCTGAGACGATCGCCTGGCAACCACATCGGCGGCGCATGCGGACTGGAGAGCGACATCAGCGCCGTTGGGACCGTCACAGTATAAGAAGGAGCACAAGGTAATCGGGACGCCATTTGGTAGCAGTGGCGTCGTGTCACCACAGTCAGCACTGCCTAATTCGCACAGTCTACATTTTTGCAGTTGGTCGCGCATCGACTGGAGCTCACGGCAGTGTGATAGCTCCTTCCACCGCCGGGCTGCCAGGAGCCTGAGACGATCACCAGGCAAGCACATCGGCGGCGCATGCGGACTGGTGAGCGCCATCAGCGCCGTTGGGACCGTCACAGTATAAGAAGGAGCACAAGGTAATCGGGACGCCATTTGGTAGCAGTGGCGGCGTGTCACCACAGTCAGCACTGCCTAATTCGCACAGTCTACATTTTTGCAGTTGGTCGCGCATTGACTGGAGCTCCCGGCAGTGTGATAGCTCCTTTCACCGCCGGGCTGCCAGGAATCTCAGGCGATTGCCTGGCAACCACATCGGCGGCGCATGCGGACTGGAGAGCGACATCAGCGCAGTTGCGACCGTCACAGCATAAGAAGGAGCACAACGTAATCGGGACGCCATTTGGTAGCAGTGGCGGCGTGTCACCACAGTCAGCACTGCCTAATTCGCACACTCTACATTTTTGCAGTTGGTCGCGCATCGACTGGAGCTCCCGGCCGTGTGAAAGCTCCTCTCACCGCCAGGCGGCCAGGTACCTGAGACGATCGCCTGGCAACCACATCGGCGGCGCATGCCGACTGGAGAGCGACATCAGCGCCGTTGCGACCGTCACAGTACAAGAAGGAGCACAAGGTAATCGGGACGCCATTTGGTAGCAGTGGCGGCGTGTCACCACAGTCAGCACTGCCGAATTCGCACAGTCTACATTTTTGGAGTTGGTCGCGCATCGACTGGAGCTCCCGGCAGTGTGATAGCTCCTCTCACCGCCGGGCTGCCAGGAACCTGAGACGATCGCCAGGCAACCAAATCGGCGGTGCATGCGGACTGGAGAGCGACATCAGCGCCGTTGGGACCGTCACAGTATAAGAAGGAGCACAAGGTAATCGGGACGCCATTTGGTAGCATTGGCGGCGTGTCACCACAGTCAGCACTGCCTAATTCGCACAGTCTACATTTTTGCAGTTGGTCGCGTATGGACTGGACCTCCCGGCAGTGTGATAGCTCCTGCCACCGCCGGGCTGCCAGGAGCCTGAGACGATCACCTGGCAAGCACATCGGCGGCGCATGCGGACTGGAGAGCGACATCAGCGCCGTTGCGACCGTCACAGTATAAGAAGGAGCACAAGGTAATCGGGACGCAAATTGGTAGCAGTGGCGGCGTGTCACCACAGTCAGCACTGCCGAATTCGCACAGTCTACATTTTTGCAGTTGGTCGCGCATCGACTGGAGCTCCCGGCAGTGTGATAGCTCCTCTCACCGCCGGGATGCCAGGAACCTGAGACGATCGCCTGGCAACCACATCGGCGGCGCATGCGGACTGGTGAGCGACATCAGCGCCGTTGGGACCGTCACAGTATAAGGAGCACAAGGTAATCGGGACGCCATTTGGTAGCAGTGGCGGCGTGTCACCACAGTCAGCACTGCCTAATTCGCACAGTCTACATTTTTGCAGTTGGTCGCGCATTGACTGGAGCTCCCGGCAGTGTGATAGCTCCTCTCACCGCCGGGCTGCCAGGAACCAGAGACGATCGCCAGGCAACCAAATCGGCGGTGCATGCGGACTGGAGAGCGACATCAGCGCCGTTGGGACCGTCACAGTATAAGAAGGAGCACAAGGTAATCGGGACGCCATTTGGTAGCATTGGCGGCGTGTCACCACAGTCAGCACTGCCTAATTCGCACAGTCTACATTTTTGCAGTTGGTCGCGTATGGACTGGACCTCCCGGCAGTGTGATAGCTCCTGCCACCGCCGGGCTGCCAGGAGCCTGAGACGATCACCTGGCAAGCACATCGGCGGCGCATGCGGACTGGAGAGCGACATCAGCGCCGTTGCGACCGTCACAGTATAAGAAGGAGCACAAGGTAATCGGGACGCAAATTGGTAGCAGTGGCGGCGTGTCACCACAGTCAGCACTGCCGAATTCGCACAGTCTACATTTTTGCAGTTGGTCGTGCATAGACTGGAGCTCCCGGCAATTTGATAGCTCCTTTCACCGCCGGGCTGCCAGGAACCTGAGGCGATCCCTGGCAACCACATCGGCGGCGCATGCGGACTGGAGAGCGACATCAGCGCCGTTGCGACTGTCACAGTATAAGGAGCACAACGTAATCAGGACGCCATTTGGTAGCAGTGGCGCCGTGTCACCACAGTCAGCACTACCTAATTCGCACACTCTACATTTTTGCAGTTGGTCGCGCATCGACTGGAGCTCCCGGCCGTGTGATAGCTCCTCTCACCGCCGGGCTGCCAGGTACCTGAGACGATCGCCTGGCAAGCACATCGGCGGCGCATGCCGACTGGAGAGCGACATCAGCGCCGTTGCGACCGTCACTGTATAAGAAGGAGCACAAGGTAATCGGGACGCCATTTGGTAGCAGTGGCGGCGTGTCACCACAGTCAGCACTGCCTAATTCGCACAGTCTACATTTTTGCAGTTGGTCGCGCATCGACTGTAGCTCCCGGCAGTGACATAGCTCCTCTCACCGCCGGGCTGCCAGTAACCTGAGACGATCGCCTGGCAACCACATCGGCGGCGCATGCGGACTGGAGAGCGACATCAGCGCCGTTGGGACCGTCACAGTATAAGAAGGAGCACAAGGTAATCGGGACGCCATTTGGTAGCAGTGGCGGCGTGTCACCACAGTCAGCACTGCCGAATTCGCACAGTCTACATTTTTGCAGTTGGTCGCGCATCGACTGGAGCTCCCGGCAGTGTGATAGCTCCTCTCACCGCCGGGATGCCAGGAACCTGAGACGATCGCCTGGCAACCACATCGGCGGCGCATGCGGACTGGAGAGCGACATCAGCGCCGTTGTGACCGTCACAGTATTAGAAGGAGCACAAGGTAATCGGGACGCCATTTGGTAGCAGTGACGGCGTGTCACCACTGTCAGCACTGCCTAATTCGCACACTCTACATTTTTGCAGTTGGTCGCGCATCGACTGGAGCTCCCGGCAGTGTGATAGCTCCTTCCACCGCCGGGCTGCCAGGAACCTGAGACGATCGCCTGGCAACCACATCGGCGGCGCATGCGGACTGGAGAGCGACATCAGCGCCGTTGGGACCGTCACAGTATAAGAAGGAGCACAAGGTAATCGGGACGCGATTTGGTAGCAGTGGCGGCGTGTCACCACAGTCAGCACTGCCTAATTCGCACAGTCTACATTTTTGCAGTTGGTCGCGCATCGACTGGAGCTCACGGCAGTGTGATAGCTCCTTCCACCGCCGGGCTGCCAGGAGCCTGAGACGATCACCAGGCAAGCACATCGGCGGCGCATGCGGACTGGTGAGCGCCATCAGCGCCGTTGGGACCGTCACAGTATAAGAAGGAGCACAAGGTAATCGGGACGCCATTTGGTAGCAGTGGCGGCGTGTCACCACAGTCAGCACTGCCTAATTCGCACAGTCTACATTTTTGCAGTTGGTCGCGCATTGACTGGAGCTCCCTGCAGTGTGATAGCTCCTTTCACCGCCGGGCTGCCAGGAATCTCAGGCGATTGCCTGGCAACCACATCGGCGGCGCATGCGGACTGGAGAGCGACATCAGCGCAGTTGTGACCGTCACAGCATAAGAAGGAGCACAACGTAATCGGGACGCCATTTGGTAGCAGTGGCGGCGTGTCACCACAGTCAGCACTGCCTAATTCGCACACTCTACATTTTTGCAGTTGGTCGCGCATCGACTGGAGCTCCCGGCCGTGTGAAAGCTCCTCTCACCGCCAGGCGGCCAGGTACCTGAGACGATCGCCTGGCAACCACATAGGCGGCGCATGCCGACTGGAGAGCGACATCAGCGCCGTTGCGACCGTCACAGTACAAGAAGGAGCACAAGGTAATCGGGACGCCATTTGGTAGCAGTGGCGGCGTGTCCCCACAGTCAGCACTGCCGAATTCGCACAGTCTACATTTTTGCAGTTGGTCGCGCATCGACTGGAGCTCCCGGCAGTGTGATAGCTCCTCTCACCGCCGGGCTGCCAGGAACCTGAGACGATCGCCAGGCAACCAAATCGGCGGTGCATGCGGACTGGAGAGCGACATCAGCGCCGTTGGGACCGTCACAGTATAAGAAGGAGCACAAGGTAATCGGGACGCCATTTGGTAGCATTGGCGGCGTGTCACCACAGTCAGCACTGCCTAATTCGCACAGTCTACATTTTTGCAGTTGGTCGCGTATCGACTGGACCTCCCGGCAGTGTGATAGCTCCTGCCACCGCCGGGCTGCCAGGAGCCTGAGACGATCACCTGGCAAGCACATCGGCGGCGCATGCGGACTGGAGAGCGACATCAGCGCCGTTGCGACCGTCACAGTATAATAAGGAGCACAAGGTAATCGGGACGCAAATTGGTAGCAGTGGCGGCGTGTCACCACAGTCAGCAATGCCTAATTCGCACACTCTACATTTTTGCAGTTGGTCGTGCATAGACTGGAGCTCCCGGCAATTTGATAGCTCCTTTCACCGCCGGGCTGCCAGGAACCTGAGGCGATCCCTGGCAACCACATCGGCGGCGCATGCGGACTGGAGAGCGACATCAGCGCCGTTGCGACTGTCACAGTATAAGGAGCACAACGTAATCAGGACGCCATTTGGTAGCAGTGGCGCCGTGTCACCACAGTCAGCACTACCTAATTCGCACACTCTACATTTTTGCAGTTGGTCGCGCATCGACTGGAGCTCCCGGCCGTGTGATAGCTCCTCTCACCGCCGGGCTGCCAGGTACCTGAGACGATCGCCTGGCAAGCACATCGGCGGCGCATGCCGACTGGAGAGCGACATCAGCGCCGTTGCGACCGTCACTGTATAAGAAGGAGCACAAGGTAATCGGGACGCCATTTGGTAGCAGTGGCGGCGTGTCACCACAGTCAACACTGCCTAATTCGCACAGTCTACATTTTTGCAGTTGGTCGCGCATCGACTGTAGCTCCCGGCAGTGACATAGCTCCTCTCACCGCCGGGCTGCCAGTAACCTGAGACGATCGCCTGGCAACCACATCGGCGGCGCATGCGGACTGGAGAGCGACATCAGCGCCGTCGGGACCGTCACAGTATAAGAAGGAGCACAAGGTAATCGGGACGCCATTTGGTAGCAGTGGCGGCGTGTCACCACAGTCAGCACTGCCGAATTCGCACAGTCTACATTTTTGCAGTTGGTCGCGCATCGACTGGAGCTCACGGCAGTGTGACAGCTCCTCTCACCGCCGGGCTGCCAGGAACCTGAGACGATCGCCAGGCAACCACATCGGCGGCGCATGCGGACTGGAGAGCGACATCAGCGCCGTTGGGACCGTCACAGTATAAGAAGGAGCACAAGGTAATCGGGACGCTATTTGGCAGTAGTGGCGGCGTGTCACCACAGTCAGCACTGCCTAATTCGCACAGTCTACATTTTTGCAGTTGGTCGCGCATCGACTGTAGCTCTTGGCAGTGTGATAGCTCCTCTCACCGCCGGGCTGCCAGGAACCTGAGGCGATCGCCTGGCAACCACATCGGCGGCGCATGCGGACTGGAGAGCGACATCAGCGCCGTTGGGACCGTCACAGTATAAGGAGCAAAAGGTAATCGGGACATTTGGTAGCAGTGGCAGCGTGTCACCACAGTAAGCACTGCCTAATTCGCACACTCTACATTTTTGCAGTTGGTCGCGCATCGACTGGAGCTCCCGGCAGTGTGATAGCTCCTTCCACCGCCGGGCTGCCAGGAACCTGAGACGATCGCCTGGCAACCACATCGGCGGCGCATGCGGACTGGAGAGCGACATCAGCGCCGTTGCGACCGTCTCAGTTTAAGAAGGAGCGCAAGGTAATCGGGACGCCATTTGGTAGCAGTGGCGGCGTGTCACCCCAGTCAGCACTGCCTAATTCGCACAGTCTACATTTTTCAGTTGGTCGCGCATCGACTGGAGGTCCCGGCAGTGTGATAGCTCCTCTCACCGCCGGGCTGCCAGGGACCTGAGACGATCGCCTGGCAACCACATCAGCGGCGCATGCGGACTCGAGAGCGACATCAGCGCCGTTGGGACCGTCACAGTGTAAGAAGGAGCACAAGGTAATCGAGACGCCATTTGGTAGCAGTGGCGGCGTGTCACCACAGTCAGCACTTCCTAATTCGCACAGTCTACATTTTTGCAGTTGGTCGCGCATCGAGTGGAGCTCCCGGCAATGTGATAGCTCCTCTCACCGCCGGGCTGCCAGTAACCTGAGACGATCGCCTGGCAACCACATCGGCGGCGCATGCGGACTGGTGAGCGACATCAGCGCCGTTGGGACCGTCACAGTATAAGGAGCACAAGGTCATCGGGACGCCATTTGGTAGCAGTGGCGGCGTGTCACCACAGTCAGCACTGCCAAATTCGCACAGTCTACATTTTTGCAGTTGGTCGCGCATCGACTGGAGCTCCCGGCAGTGTGATAGCTCCTCTCACCGCCGGGCTGCCAGGAACCTGAGACGATCGCCTGGCAACCACATCAGCGGCGCATGCGGACTGGAGAGTGACATCAGCGCCGTTGGGACCGTCACAGTTCAAGAAGGAGCACAAGGTAATCGGGACGCCATTTGGTAGCAGTGGCGGCGTGTCACCACAGTCAGCACTGCCTAATTCGCACAGTCTACATTTTTGCAGTTGGTCGCGCATCGACTGGAGCTCCCGGCAGTGTGATAGCTCCTCTCACCGCCGGGATGCCAGGAACCTGAGACGATCGCCTGGCAACCACATCGGTGGCGCATGCGGACTGGTGAGCGACATCAGCGCCGTTGGGACCGTCACAGTATAAGGAGCACAAGGTAATCGGGACGCCATTTGGTAGCAGTGGCGGCGTGTCACCACAGTCAGCACTGCCTAATTCGCACAGTCTACATTTTTGCAGTTGGTCGCGCATTGACTGGAGCTCCCGGCAGTGTGATAGCTCCTCTCACCGCCGGGCTGCCACGAACCAGAGACGATCGCCTGGCAACCACATCGGCGGCGCATGCGGACTGGAGAGCGACATCAGTGCCGTTGCGACCATCACAGTATAAGAAGGAGCAGAAGGTAATCGGGACGCCATTTGGTAGCAGTGGCGGCGTGTCACCACAGTCAGCACTGCCAAATTCGCACAGTCTACATTTTTGCAGTTGGTCGCGCATCGACTGGAGCTCCCGGCAGTGTGATAGCTCCTCTCACCGCCGGGCTGCCAGGAACCTGAGACGATCGCCTGGCAACCACATCGGCGGCGCATGCGGACTGGAGAGCCACATCAGCGCCGTTGTGACCGTCACAGTATAAGAAGGAGCACAAGGTAATCGGGACGCCATTTGGTAGCAGTGACGGCGTGTCACCACTGTCAGCACTGCCTAATTCGCACACTCTACATTTTTGCAGTTGGTCGCGCATCGACTGGAGCTCCCGGCAGTGTGATAGCTCCTTCCACCGCCGGGCTGCCAGGAACCTGAGACGATCGCCTGGCAACCACATCGGCGGCGCATGCGGACTGGAGAGCGACATCAGCGCCGTTGGGACCGCCACAGTATAAGAAGGAGCACAAGGTAATCGGGACGCCATTTGGTAGCAGTGGCGGCGTGTCACCACAATCAGCACTGCCTAATTCGCACAGTCTACATTTTTGCAGTTGGTCGCGCATTGACTGGAGCTCCCGGCAGTGTGATAGCTCCTCTCACCGCCGGGCTGCCACGAACCTGAGACGATCGCCTGGCAACCACATCGGCGGCGCATGCTGACTGGAGAGCGACATAAGCGCCGTTGGGACCGTCACAGTATAAGGAGCACAAGGTAATCGGGACGCCATTTGGTAGCAGTGGCGGCGTGTCACCACAGTCAGCACTGCCAAATTCGCACAGTCTACATTTTTGCAGTTCGTCGCGCATCGACTGGAGCTCCCGGCAGTGTGATAGCTCCTCTCACCGCCGGGCTGCCAGGAACCTGAGACGATCGCCTGGCAACCACATCGGCGGCGCATGCGGACTGGAGAGCGACATCAGCGCCGTTGTGACAGTCACAGTATAAGAAGGAGCACAAGGTAATCGGGACGCCATTTGGTAGCAGTGACGGCGTGTCACCACTGTCAGCACTGCCTAATTCGCACACTCTACATTTTTGCAGTTGGTCGTGCATAGACTGGAGCTCCAGGCAATGTGATAGCTCTTTTCACCGCCGGGCTGCCAGGAACCTGAGGCGATCGCCTGGCAACCACATCGGCGGCGCATGCGGACTGGAGAGCGACATCAGCGCCGTTGCGACCGTCTCAGCATAAGAAGGAGCACAACGTAATCGGGACGCCATTTGGTAGCAGTGGCGGCGTGTCACCACAGTCAGCACTGCCTAATTCGCACACTCTACATTTTTGCAGTTGGTCGCGCATCGACTGGAGCTCCCGGCCGTGTGAAAGCTCCTATCACCGCCGGGCGGCCAGGTACCTGAGACGATCGCCTGGCAACCACATCGGCGGCGCACGCCGACTGGAGAGCGACATCAGCGCCGTTGGGACCGTCACAGTATAAGAAGGAGCACAAGTTAATCGGGACGCCATTTGGTAGCATTGGCGGCGTGTCACCACAGTCAGCACTGCCTAATTCGCACAGTCTACATTTTTGCAGTTGGTCGCGCATCGACTGGAGCTCCCGGCAGTGTGATAGCTCCTCTCACCGCCGGGCTGCCAGGAACCTGAGACGATCGCCTGGCAACCACATCGGCGGCGCATGCGGACTGGAGAGCGACATCAGTGCCGTTGGGGCCGTCACAGTATAAGGAGCAAAAGGTAATCGGCACGACATTTGGTAGCAGTGGCAGCATGTCACCACAGTAAGCACTGCCTAATTCGCACACTCCACATTTTTGCAGTTGGTCGCGCATCGACTGGAGCTCCCGGCAGTGTGATAGCTCCTTTCACCGCCGGGCTGCCAGGAATCTCAGGCGATTGCCTGGCAACCACATCGGCGGCGCATGCGGACTGGAGAGCGACATCAGCGCAGTTGCGACCGTCACAGCATAAGAAGGAGCACAACGTAATCGGGACGCCATTTGGTAGCAGTGGCGGCGTGTCACCACAGTCAGCACTGCCTAATTCGCACACTCTACATTTTTGCAGTTGGTCGCGCATCGACTGGAGCTCCCGGCCGTGTGAAAGCTCCTCTCACCGCCAGGCGGCCAGGTACCTGAGACGATCGCCTGGCAACCACATCGGCGGCGCAGGCCGACTGGAGAGCGACATCAGCGCCGTTGCGACCGTCACAGTACAAGAAGGAGCACAAGGTAATCGGGACGCCATTTGGTAGCAGTGGCGGCGTGTCACCACAGTCAGCACTGCCGAATTCGCACAGTCTACATTTTTGCAGTTGGTCGCGCATCGACTGGAGCTCCCGGCAGTGTGATAGCTCCTCTCACCGCCGGGCTGCCAGGAACCTGAGACGATCGCCAGGCAACCAAATCGGCGGTGCATGCGGACTGGAGAGCGACATCAGCGCCGTTGGGACCGTCACAGTATAAGAAGGAGCACAAGGTAATCGGGACGCCATTTGGTAGCATTGGCGGCGTGTCACCACAGTCAGCACTGCCTAATTCGCACAGTCTACATTTTTGCAGTTGGTCGCGCATCGACTGGACCTCCCGGCAGTGTGATAGCTCCTGCCACCGCCGGGCTGCCAGTAACCTGAGACGATCGCCTGGCAACCACATCGGCGGCGCATGCGGACTGGTGAGCGACATCAGCGCCGTTGGGACCGTCACAGTATAAGAAGGAGCACAAGGTAATCGGGACGCCATTTGGTAGCAGTGGCGGCGTGTCACCACAGTCAGCACTGCCTAATTCGCACACTCTACATTTTTGCAGTTGGTTGCGCATCGACAGGAGCTCCCAGCCGTGTATAGCTCCTTTAACCGCCCATCTGCCAGGAACCTGAGACGATCGTCTGGTCGCGCATCGACTGGAGCTCACGCAGTGTGATAGCTCCTCTCACCGCCGGGCTGCCAGGAACCTGAGACGATCGTCTGGCAACCACATCGGCGGCGCATGCGGACTGGAGAGCGACATCAGCGCTGTTGAGACCGTCACAGTATAAGAAGCAAAAGGTAATCGGGACGACATTTGGTAGCAGTGGCAGCGTGTCACCACAGTAGGCACTGCCTAATTCGCACACTCTACATTTTTGCAGTTGGTCGCGCATCGACTGGAGCTCCCGGCAGTGTGACAGCTTCTTCCACCGCCGGGCTGCCAGGAACCTGAGACGATCGCCTGGCAACCACATCGGCGGCGCATGCGGACTGGAGAGCGACATCAGCGCTGTTGCGACCGTCACAGTTTAAGAAGGAGCACAAGGTAATCGGGACGCCATTTGGTAGCAGTGGCGGCGTGTCACCACAGTCAGCACTGCCTAATTCGCACAGTCTACATTTTTCAGTTGGTCGCGCATCGACTGGAGGTCCCGGCAGTGTGATAGCTCCTCTCACCGCCGGGCTGCCAGGGACCTGAGACGATCGCCTGGCAACCACATCGGCGGCGCATGCGGACTGCAGAGCGACATCAGCGCCGTTGGGACCGTCACAGTATAAGAAGGAGCACAAGGTAATCGAGACGCCATTTGGTAGCAGTGGCGGCGTGTCACCACAGTCAGCACTTCCTAATTCGCACAGTCTACATTTTTGCAGTTGGTCGCGCATCGACTGGAGCTCCCGGAAGTGTGATAGCTCCTCTCACCGCCGGGCTGCCAGTAACCTGAGACGATCGCCTGGCAACCACATCGGCGGCGCATGCGGACTGGAGAGCGACATCAGCGCCGTTGGGACCGTCACAGTATAAGAAGGAGCACAAGGTAATCGGGACGCCATTTGGTAGCAGTGGCGGCGTGTCACCACAGTCAGCACTGCCGAATTCGCACAGTCTACATTTTTGGCAGTTGGTCGCGCATCGACTGGAGCTCACGGCAGTGTGATAGCTCCTCTCACCGCCGGGCTGCCAGGAACCTGAGACGATCGCCAGGCAACCACATCGGCGGCGCATGCGGACTGGAGAGCGACATCAGCGCCGTTGGGACCGTCACAGTATAAGAAGGAGCACAAGGTAATCGGTACGCCATTTGGTAGCATTGGCGGCGTGTCACCACAGTCACCACTGCCTAATTCGCACAGTCTACATTTTTGCAGTTGGTCGCGCATCGACTGGAGCTCCCGGCATTGTGATAGCTCCTTCCACCGCCGGGCTGCCAGGAGCCTGAGACGATCACCTGGCAAGCACATCGGCGGCGCATGCGGACTGGAGAGCGACATCAGCGCCGTTGCGACCGTCACAGTATAAGAAGGAGCACAAGGTAATCGGGACGCAAATTGGTAGCAGTGGCGGCGTGTCACCACAGTCAGCAATGCCTAATTCGCACACTCTACATTTTTGCAGTTGGTCGTGCATAGACTGGAGCTCCCGGCAATGTGATAGCTCCTTTCACCGCCGGGCTGCCAGGAACCTGAGGCGATCGCCTGGCAACCACATCGGCGGCGCATGCGGACTGGAGAGCGACATCAGCGCCGTTGCGACCATCACAGTATAAGAAGGAGCACAAGGTAATCGGGACGCCATTTGGTAGCAGTGGCGGCGTGTCACCACAGTCAGCACAGCCAAATTCGCACAGTCTACATTTTTGCAGTTGGTCGCGCATCGACTGGAGCTCCCGGCAGTGTGATAGCTCCTCTCACCGCCGGGCTGCCAGGAACCTGAGACGATCGCCTGGCAACCACATCAGCGGCGCATGCGGACTGGAGAGTGACATCAGCGCCGTTGGGACCGTCACAGTTCAAGAAGGAGCACAAGGTAATCGGGACGCCATTTGGTAGCAGTGGCGGCGTGTCACCACAGTCAGCACTGCCTAATTCGCACAGTCTACATTTTTGCAGTTGGTCGCGCATCGACTGGAGCTCCCGGCAGTGTGATAGCTCCTCTCACCGCCGGGATGCCAGGAACCTGAGACGATCGCCTGGCAACCACATCGGCGGCGCATGCGGACTGGTGAGCGACATCAGCGCCGTTGGGACCGTCACAGTATAAGGAGCACAAGGTAATCGGGACGCCATTTGGTAGCTGTGGCGGCGTGTCACCACAGTCAGCACTGCCTAATTCGCACAGTCTACATTTTTGCAGTTGGTCGCGCATTGAGTGGAGCTCCCGGCAGTGTGATAGCTCCTCTCACCGCCGGGCTGCCACGAACCAGAGACGATCGCCTGGCAACCACATCGGCGGCGCATGCGGACTGGAGAGCGACATCAGCGCCGTTGCGACCATCACAGTATAAGAAGGAGCACAAGGTAATCGGGACGCCATTTGGTAGCAGTGGCGGCGTGTCACCACAGTCAGCACTGCCAAATTCGCACAGTCTACATTTTTGCAGTTGGTCGCGCATCGACTGGAGCTCCCGGCAGTGTGATAGCTCCTCTCACCGCCGGGCTGCCAGGAACCTGAGACGATCGCCTGGCAACCACATCGGCGGCGCATGCGGACTGGAGAGCGACATCAGCGCCGTTGTGACCGTCACACTAAAAGAAGGAGCACAAGGTAATCGGGACGCCATTTGGTAGCAGTGGCGGCGTGTCACCACAGTCAGCACTGCCAAATTCGCACAGTCTACATTTTTGCAGTTGGTCGCGCATCGACTGGTGCTCCCGGCAGTGTGATAGCTCCTCTCACCGCCGGGCTGCCAGGAACCTGAGACGATCGCCTGGCAACCACATCAGCGGCGCATGCGGACTGGAGAGTGACATCAGCGCCGTTGGGACCGTCACAGTTCAGCAAGGAGCACAAGGTAATCGGGACGCCATTTGGTAGCAGTGGCGGCGTATCACCACAGTCAGCACTGCCTAATTCGCACAGTCTACATTTTTGCAGTTCGTCGCGCATCGACTGGAGCTCCCGGCAGTGTGATAGCTCCTCTCACCGCCGGGCTGCCAGGAACCGGAGACGATCGCCTGGCAATCACATCGGCGGCGCATGCGGACTGGAGAGCGACATCAGCGCCGTTGTGACCGTCACAGTATTAGAAGGAGCACAAGGTAATCGGGACGCCATTTGGTAGCAGTGACGGCGTGTCACCACTGTCAGCACTGCCTAATTCGCACACTCTACATTTTTGCAGTTGGTCGCGCATCGACTGGAGCTCCCGGCAGTGTGATAGCTCCTTCCACCGCCGGGCTGCCAGGAACCTGAGACGATCGCCTGGCAACCACATCGGCGGCGCATGCGGACTGGAGAGCGACATCAGCGCCGTTGGGACCGTCACAGTATAAGAAGGAGCACAAGGTAATCGGGACGCCATTTGGTAGCAGTGGCGGCGTGTCACCACAGTCAGCACTGCCTAATTCGCACAGTCTACATTTTTGCAGTTGGTCGCGCATTGACTGGAGCTCCCGGCAGTGTGATAGCTCCTCTCACCGCCGGGCTGCCACGAACCTGAGAAGATCGCCTGGCAACCACATCGGCGGCGCATGCGGACTGGAGAGCGACATAAGCGCCGTTGCGACCATCACAGTATAAGAAGGAGCACAAGGTAATCGGGACGCCATTTGGTAGCATTGGCGGCGTGTCACCCGAGTCAGCAATGCCTAATTCGCTCACTCTACATTTTTGCAGTTGGTCGTGCATAGACTGGAGCTCCCGGCAATGTGATAGCTCCTTTCACCGCCGGGCTGCCAGGAACCTGAGGCGATCGCCTGGCAACCACATCGGCGGCGCATGCGGACTGGAGAGCGACATCAGCGCCGTTGCGACCGTCTCAGCATAAGAAGGAGCACAACGTAATCGGGACGCCATTTGGTAGCAGTGGCGGCGTGTCACCACAGTCACCACTGCCTAATTCGCACACTCTACATTTTTGCAGTTGGTCGCGCATCGACTGGAGCTCCCGGCCATGTGAAAGCTCCTATCACCGCCGGGCTGCCAGGTACCTGAGACGATCGTCTGGCAACCACATCGGCGGCGCATGCGGACTGGAGAGCGACATCAGCGCTGTTGCGACCGTCACAGTTTAAAAAGGAGCACAAGGTAATCGGGACGCCATTTGGTAGCAGTGGCGGCGTGTCACCACAGTCAGCACTGCCTAATTCGCACAGTCTACATTTTTCAGTTGGTCGCGCATCGACTGGAGGTCCCGGCAGTGTGATAGCTCCTCTCACCGCCGGGCTGCCAGTAACCTGAGACGATCGCCTGGCAACCACATCGGCGGCGCATGCGGACTGGAGAGCGACATCAGCGCCGTTGGGACCGTCACAGTATAAGAAGGAGCACAAGGTAATCGGGACGTCATTTGGTAGCAGTGGCGGCGTGTCACCACAGTCAGCACTGCCGAATTCGCACAGTCTACATTTTTGGCAGTTGGTCGCGCATCGACTGGAGCTCCCGGCAGTGTGATAGCTCCTCTCACCGCCTGGCTGCCAGGAACCTGAGACGATCGCCTGGCAACCACATCGGCGGCGGATGCGGACTGGAGTGCGACATCAGCGCCGTTGTGACCGTCACAGTATAAGAAGGAGCACAAGGTAATCGGGACGCCATTTAGTAGCAGTGACGGCGTGTCACCACTGTCAGCACTGCCTAATTCGCACACTCTACATTTTTGCAGTTGGTCGCGCATCGACGGGAGCTCCCGGCAGTGTGATAGCTCCATTCACCGCCGGGCTGCTAGGAACCTGAGACGATCGCCTGGCAACCACATCGGCGGCGCATGCAGACTGGAGAGCGACATCAGCGCCGTTGGGACCGTCACAGTATGAGAAGGAGCACAAGGTAATCGGGACGCCATTTCGTAGCATTGGCGGCGTGTCACCACAGTCAGCACTGCCTAATTCGCACAGTCTACATTTTTGCAGTTGGTCGCGCATCGACTGGAGCTCCCGGCAGTGTGATAGCTCCTTCCACAGCCGGGCTGCCAGGAGCCTGAGACGATCACCTGGCAAGCACATCGGCGGCGCATGCGGACTGGTGAGCGCCATCAGCGCCGTTGGGACCGTCACTGTATAAGAAGGAGCACAAGGTAATCGGGACGCCATTTGGTAGCAGTGGCGGCGTGTCACCACAGTCAGCACTGCCTAATTCGCACAGTCTACATTTTTGCAGTTGGTCGCGCATTGACTGGAGCTCCCGGCAGTGTGATAGCTCCTTTCACCGCCGGGCTGCCAGGAACCTCAGGCGATTGCCTGGCAACCACATCGGCGGCGCATGCGGACTGGAGAGCGACATCAGCGCAGTTGCGACCGTCACAGCATAAGAAGGAGCACAACGTAATCGGGACGCCATTTGGTAGCAGTGGCGTCGTGTCACCACAGTCAGCACTGCCTAATTCGCACACTCTACATATTTCCAGTTGGTCGCGCATCGACTGGAGCTCCCGGCCGTGTGAAAGCTCCTCTCACCGCCGGGCGGCCAGGTACCTGAGACGATCGCCTGGCAACCACATCGGCGGCGCATGCCGACTGGAGAGCGACATCAGCGCCGTTGCGACCGTCACAGTACAAGAAGGAGCACAAGGTAATCGGGACGCCATTTGGTAGCAGTGGCGGCGTGTCACCACAGTCAGCACTGCCGAATTCGCACAGTCTACATTTTTGCAGTTGGTCGCGCATCGACTGGAGCTCCCGGCAGTGTGATAGCTCCTCTCACCGCCGGGCTGCCAGGAACCTGAGACGATCGCCAGGCAACCAAATCGGCGGTGCATGCGGACTGGAGAGCGACATCAGCGCCGTTGGGACCGTCACAGTATAAAAAGGAGCACAAGGTAATCGGGATGCCATTTGGTAGCATTGGCGGCGTGTCACCACAGTCAGCACTGCCTAATTCGCACAGTCTACATTTTTGCAGTTGGTCGCGCATCGACTGGACCTCCCGGCAGTGTGATAGCTCCTGCCACCGCCGGGCTGCCAGGAGCCTGAGACGATCACCTGGCAAGCACATCGGCGGCGCATGCGGACTGGAGAGCGACATCAGCGCCGTTGAGACCGTCACAGTATAAGAAGGAGCACAAGGTAATCGGGACGCAAATTGGTAGCAGTGGCGGCGTGTCACCACAGTCAGCAATGCCTAATTCGCACACTCTACATTTTTGCAGTTGGTCGTGCATAGACTGGAGCTCCCGGCAATTTGATAGCTCCTTTCACCGCCGGGCTGCAAGGAACCTGAGGCGATCGCCTGGCAACCACATCGGCGGCGCATGCGGACTGGAGAGCGACATCAGCGCCGTTGCGACCGTCACAGTATAAGGAGCACAACGTAATCAGGACGCCATTTGGTAGCAGTGGCGCCGTGTCACCACAGTCAGCACTACCTAATTCGCACACTCTACATTTTTGCAGTTGTTCGCGCATCGACTGGAGCTCCCGGCCGTGTGATAGCTCCTCTCACCGCCGGGCTGCCAGGTACCTGAGACGATCGCCTGGCAAGCACATCGGCGGCGCATGCCGACTGGAGAGCGACATCAGCGCCGTTGGGACCGTCACAGTATAAGGAGCAAAAGGTAATCGGGACGCCATTTGGTAGCAGTGGCAGCGTGTCACCACAGTAAGCACTGCCTAATTCGCACACTCTACATTTTTGCAGTTGGTCGCGCATCGACTGGAGCTCCCGGCAGTGTGATAGCTCCTTCCACCGCCGGGCTGCCAGGAACCTGAGACGATCGCCTGGCAACCACATCGGCGGCGCATGCGGACTCGAGAGCGACATCAGCGCCGTTGGGACCGTCACAGTATAAGAAGGAGCACAAGGTAATCGAGACGCCATTTGGTAGCAGTGGCGGCGTGTCACCACAGTCAGCACTTCCTAATTCGCACAGTCTACATTTTTGCAGTTGGTCGCGCATCGACTGGAGCTCCCGGCAATGTGATAGCTCCTCTCACCGCCGGGCTGCCAGTAACCTGAGACGATCGCCTGGCAACCACATCGGCGGCGCATGCGGACTGGAGAGCGACATCAGCGCCGTTGGGACCGTCACAGTATAAGAAGGAGCACAAGGTAATCGGGACGCCATTTGGTAGCAGTGGCGGCGTGTCACCACAGTCAGCACTGCCGAATTCGCAGTCTACATTTTTGGCAGTTGGTCGCGCATCGACTGGAGCTCCCGGCAGTGTGATAGCTCCTCTCACCGCCGTGCTGCCAGGAACCTGAGACGATCGCCAGGCAACCACATCGGCGGCGCATGCGGACTGGAGAGCGACATCAGCGCCGTTGGGACCGTCACAGTATAAGGAGCACAAGGTAATCGGGACGCCATTTGGTAGCATTGGCGGCGTGTCACCACAGTCAGCACTGCCTAATTCGCACACTACATTTTTGCAGTTGGTCCCGCATCGACTGGAGCTCCCGGCCGTGTGATAGCTCCTCTCACCTCCGGGCTGCCAGTTACCTGAGACGATCGCCTGGCAACCACATCGGCGGCGCAGGCCGACTGGAGAGCGACATCAGCGCCGTTGGGACCGTCACAGTATAAGAAGGAGCACAATGTAATCGGGACGCCATTTGGTAGCAGTGGCGGCGTGTCACCACAGTCAGCACTGCCGAATTCGCACAGTCTACATTTTTGCAGTTGGTCGCGGATCGACTGGAGCTCCCGGCAGTGTGATAGCTCCTCTCACCGCCGGGCTGCCAGGAACCTGAGACGATCGCCAGGCAACCAAATCGGCGGTGCATGCGGACTGGAGAGCGACATCAGCGCCGTTGGGACCGTCACAGTATAAGGAGCACAAGGTAATCGGGACGCCATTTGGTAGCATTGGCGGCGTGTCACCACAGTCAGCACTGCCTAATTCGCACAGTCTACATTTTTGCAGTTGGTCGCGCATCGACTGGACCACCCGGCAGTGTGATAGCTCCTGCCACCGCCGGGCTGCCAGGAGCCTGAGACGATCGCCTGGCAAGCACATCGGCGGCGCATGCCGACTGGAGAGCGACATCAGCGCCGTTGCGACCGTCACAGTATAAGAAGGAGCACAAGGTAATCGGGACGCCATTTGGTAGCAGTGGCGGCGTGTCACCACAGTCAGCACTGCCGAATTCGCACAGTCTACATTTTTGCAGTTGGTCGCGCATCGACTGGAGATCCCGGCAGTGTGACAGCTCCTCTCACCGCCGGGCTGCCAGGAACCTGAGACGATCGCCTGGTAACCACATCGGCGGCGCATGCGGACTGGAGAGCGACATCAGCGCCGTTGCGACCGTCACAGTTTAAGAATGAGCGCAAGGTAATCGGGACGCCATTTGGTATCAGTGGCGGCGTGTCACCACAGTCAGCACTGCCTAATTCGCACAGTCTACAATTTGCAGTTGGTCGCGCATCGACTGTAGCTCCCGGCAGTGTGATAGCTCCTCTCACCGCCGGGCTGCCAGGAACCTGAGACGATCGCCTGGCAACCACATCGGCGGCGCATGCGGACTGGAGAGCGACATCAGCGCCGTTGGGACCGTCACAGTATAAGGAGCAAAAGGTAATCGGGACGCCATTTGGTAGCAGTGGCAGCGTGTCACCACAGTAAGCACTGCCTAATTCGCACAATCTACATTTTTGCAGTTGGTCGCGCATCGACTGGAGCTCCCGGCAGTGTGATAGCTCCTTCCACCGCCGGGCTGCCAGGAACCTGAGACGATCGCCAGGCAACCACATCGGCGGCGCATGCGGACTGGAGAGCGACATCAGCGCCGTTGGGACCGTCACAGTATAAGGAGCACAAGGTAATCGGGACGCCATTTGGTAGCATTGGCGGCGTGTCACCATAGTCAGCACTGCCTAATTCGCAGAGTCTACATTTTTGCAGTTGGTCGCGCATCGACTGGAGCTCCCGGCATTGTGATAGCTCCTTCCACCGCCGGGCTGCAAGGAGCCTGAGACGATCACCTGGCAAGCACATCGGCGGCGCATGCGGACTGGAGAGCGACATCAGCGCCGTTGCGACCGTCACAGTATAAGAAGGAGCACAACGTAATCGGGACGCCATTTGGTAGCAGTGGCGGCGTGTCACCACAGTCAGCACTGCCTAATTCGCACACTACATTTTTGCAGTTTGTCCCGCATCGACTGGAGCGCCCGGCCGTGTGATAGCTCCTCTCACCTCCGGGCTGCCAGGAACCTGAGACGATCGCCAGGCAACCAAATCGGCGGCGCAGGCCGACTGGAGAGCGACATCAGCGCCGTTGGGACCATCACAGTATAAGAAGGAGCACAATGTAATCGGGACGCCATTTGGTAGCAGTGGCGGCGTGTCACCACAGTCAGCACTGCCGAATTCGCACAGTCTACATTTTTGCAGTTGGTCGCGCATCGACTGGAGCTCCCGGCAGTGTGATAGCTCCTCTCACCGCCGGGCTGCCAGGAACCTGAGACGATCGCCAGGCAACCAAATCGGCGGTGCATGCGGACTGGAGAGCGACATCAGCGCCGTTGGGACCGTCACAGTATAAGGAGCACAAGGTAATCGGGACGCCATTTGGTAGCCTTGGAGGCGTGTCACCACAGTCAGCACTGCCTAATTCGCACAGTCTACATTTTTGCAGTTGGTCGCGCATCGACTGGACCACCCGGCAGTGTGATAGCTCCTGCCACCGCCGGGCTGCCAGGAGCCTGAGACGATCACTTGGCAAGCACATCGGCGGCGCATGCGGACTGGAGAGCGACATCAGCGCCGTTGCGACCGTCACAGTATAAGAAGGAGCACAAGGTAATCAGGACGCAAATTGGTAGCAGTGGCGGCGTGTCACCACAGTCAGCAATGCCTAATTCGCACACTCTACATTTTTGCAGTTGGTCGTGCATAGACTGGAGCTCCCGGCAATTTGATAGCTCCTTTCACCGCCGGGCTGCCAGGAACCTGAGGCGATCGCCTGGCAACCACATCGGCGGCGCATGCGGACTGGAGAGCGATATCAGCGCCGTTGCGACCGTCACAGTATAAGGAGCACAACGTAATCAGGACGCCATTTGGTAGCAGTGGCGCCGTGTCACCACAGTCAGCACTACCTAATTCGCACAGTCTACATTTTTGCAGTTGGTCGCGCATCGACTGGAGCTCCCGGCCGTGTGATAGCTCCTCTCACCGCCGGGCTGCCAGGTACCTGAGACGATCGCCTGGCAAGCACATCGGCGGCGCATGCCGACTGGAGAGCGACATCAGCGCCGTTGCGACCGTCACAGTATAAGAAGGAGCACAAGGTAATCGGGACGCCATTTGGTAGCAGTGGCGGCGTGTCACCACAGTCAGCACTGCCTAATTCGCACAGTCTACATTTTTGCAGTTGGTCGCGCATCGACTGTAGCTCCCGGCAGTGACATAGCTCCTCTCACCGCCGGGCTGCCAGTAACCTGAGACGATCGCCTGGCAACCACATCGGCGGCGCATGCGGACTGGAGAGCGACATCAGCGCCGTTGGGACCGTCACAGTATAAGAAGGAGCACAAGGTAATCGGGACGCCATTTGGTAGCAGTGGCGGCGTGTCACCACAGTCAGCACTGCCGAATTCGCACAGTCTACATTTTTGCAGTTGGTCGCGCATCGACTGGTGGTCCCGGCAGTGTGATAGCTCCTCTCACCGCCGGGCTGCCAGGGACCTGAGACGATCGCCTGGCAACCACATCGGCGGCGCATGCGGACTGGAGAGCGATATCAGCGCCGTTGCGACCGTCACAGTTTAAGAATGAGCGCAAGGTAATCGGGACGCCATTTGGTAGCAGTGGCGGCATGTCACCACAGTCAGCACTGCCTAATTCGCACAGTCTACATTTTTCAGTTGGTCGCGCATCGACTGGAGGTCCCGGCAGTGTGATAGCTCCTCTCACCGCCGGGCTGCCAGGGACCTGAGACGATCGCCTGGCAACCACATCGGCGGCGCATGCGGACTCGAGAGCGACATCAGCGCCGTTGGGACCGTCACAGTATACGAAGGAGCACAAGGTAATCGAGACGCCATTTGGTAGCAGTGGCGGCGTGTCACCACAGTCAGCACTTCCTAATTCGCACAGTCTACATTTTTGCAGTTGGTCGCGCATCGACTGGAGCTCCCGGCAATGTGATAGCTCCTCTCACCGCCGGGCTGCCAGTAACCTGAGACGATCGCCTGGCAACCACATCGGCGGCGCATGCGGACTGGAGAGCGACATCAGCGCCGTTGGGACCGTCACAGTATAAGAAGGAGCACAAGGTAATCGGGACGCCATTTGGTAGCAGTGGCGGCGTGTCACCACAGTCAGCACTGCCGAATTCGCACAGTCTACATTTTTGCAGTTGGTCGCGCATCGACTGGAGGTCCCGGCAGTGTGACAGCTCCTCTCACCGCCGGGCTGCCAGGAACCTGAGACGATCGCCTGGCAACCACATCGGCGGCGCATGCGGACTGGAGAGCGACATCAGCGCCGTTGCGACCGTCACAGTTTAAGAATGAGCGCAAGGTAATCGGGACGCCATTTGGTAGCAGTGGCGGCGTGTCACCACAGTCAGCACTGCCGAATTCGCACAGTCTACATTTTTGCAGTTGGTCGCGCATCGACTGGAGGTCCCGGCAGTGTGACAGCTCCTCTCACCGCCGGGCTGCCAGGAACCTGAGACGATCGCCTGGCAACCACATCGGCGGCGCATGCGGACTGGAGAGCGACATCAGCGCCGTTGCGACCGTCACAGTTTAAGAATGAGCGCAAGGTAATCGGGACGCCATTTGGTAGCAGTGGCGGCGTGTCACCACAGTCAGCACTGCCTAATTCGCACAGTCTACATTCGCACAGTTGCGACCGTCACAGTATAAGGAGCACAACGTAATCAGGACGCCATTTGGTAGCAGTGGCGCCGTGTCACCACAGTCAGCACTACCTAATTCGCACAGTCTACATTTTTGCAGTTGGTCGCGCATCGACTGGAGCTCCCGGCCGTGTGATAGCTCCTCTCACCGCCGGGCTGCCAGGTACCTGAGACGATCGCCTGGCAAGCACATCGGCGGCGCATGCCGACTGGAGAGCGACATCAGCGCCGTTGCGACCGTCACAGTATAAGAAGGAGCACAAGGTAATCGGGACGCCATTTGGTAGCAGTGGCGGCGTGTCACCACAGTCAGCACTGCCTAATTCGCACAGTCTACATTTTTGCAGTTGGTCGCGCATCGACTGTAGCTACCGGCAGTGACATAGCTCCTCTCACCGCCGGGCTGCCAGTAACCTGAGACGATCGCCTGGCAACCACATCGGCGGCGCATGCGGACTGGAGAGCGACATCAGCGCCGTTGGGACCGTCACAGTATAAGAAGGAGCACAAGGTAATCGGGACGCCATTTGGTAGCAGTGGCGGCGTGTCACCACAGTCAGCACTGCCGAATTCGCACAGTCTACATTTTTGCAGTTGGTCGCGCATCGACTGGAGGTCCCGGCAGTGTGATAGCTCCTCTCACCGCCGGGCTGCCAGGGACCTGAGACGATCGCCTGGCAACCACATCGGCGGCGCATGCGGACTGGAGAGCGACATCAGCGCCGTTGCGACCGTCACAGTTTAAGAATGAGCGCAAGGTAATCGGGACGCCATTTGGTAGCAGTGGCGGCGTGTCACCACAGTCAGCACTGCCTAATTCGCACAGTCTACATTTTTCAGTTGGTCGCGCATCGACTGGAGGTCCCGGCAGTGTGATAGCTCCTCTCACCGCCGGGCTGCCAGGGACCTGAGACGATCGCCTGGCAACCACATCGGCGGCGCATGCGGACTCGAGAGCGACATCAGCGCCGTTGGGACCGTCACAGTATACGAAGGAGCACAAGGTAATCGAGACGCCATTTGGTAGCAGTGGCGGCGTGTCACCACAGTCAGCACTTCCTAATTCGCACAGTCTACATTTTTGCAGTTGGTCGCGCATCGACTGGAGCTCCCGGCAATGTGATAGCTCCTCTCACCGCCGGGCTGCCAGTAACCTGAGACGATCGCCTGGCAACCACATCGGCGGCGCATGCGGACTGGAGAGCGACATCAGCGCCGTTGGGACCGTCACAGTGTAAGAAGGAGCACAAGGTAATCGGGACGCCATTTGGTAGCAGTGGCGGCGTGTCACCACAGTCAGCACTGCCGAATTCGCACAGTCTACATTTTTGCAGTTGGTCGCGCATCGACTGGAGGTCCCGGCAGTGTGACAGCTCCTCTCACCGCCGGGCTGCCAGGAACCTGAGACGATCGCCTGGCAACCACATCGGCGGCGCATGCGGACTGGAGAGCGACATCAGCGCCGTTGCGACCGTCACAGTTTAAGAATGAGCGCAAGGTAATCGGGACGCCATTTGGTAGCAGTGGCGGCGTGTCACCACAGTCAGCACTGCCGAATTCGCACAGTCTACATTTTTGCAGTTGGTCGCGCATCGACTGGAGGTCCCGGCAGTGTGACAGCTCCTCTCACCGCCGGGCTGCCAGGAACCTGAGACGATCGCCTGGCAACCACATCGGCGGCGCATGCGGACTGGAGAGCGACATCAGCGCCGTTGCGACCGTCACAGTTTAAGAATGAGCGCAAGGTAATCGGGACGCCATTTGGTAGCAGTGGCGGCGTGTCACCACAGTCAGCACTGCCTAATTCGCACAGTCTACATTTTTGCAGTTGGTCGCGCATCGACTGGAGGTCCCGGCAGTGTGACAGCTCCTCTCACCGCCGGGCTGCCAGGAACCTGAGACGATCGCCTGGCAACCACATCGGCGGCGCATGCGGACTGGAGAGCGACATCAGCGCCGTTGGGACCGTCACAGTATAAGAAGGAGCACAAGGTAATCGGGACGCCATTTGGTAGCAGTGGCGGCGTGTCACCACAGTCAGCACTGCCGAATTCGCACAGTCTACATTTTTGCAGTTGGTCGCGCATCGACTGGAGGTCCCGGCAGTGTGACAGCTCCTCTCACCGCCGGGCTGCCAGGAACCTGAGACGATCGCCTGGCAACCACATCGGCGGCGCATGCGGACTGGAGAGCGACATCAGCGCCGTTGCGACCGTCACAGTTTAAGAATGAGCGCAAGGTAATCGGGACGCCATTTGGTAGCAGTGGCGGCGTGTCACCACAGTCAGCACTGCCGAATTCGCACAGTCTACATTTTTTCAGTTGGTCGCGCATCGACTGGAGGTCCCGGCAGTGTGATAGCTCCTCTCACCGCCGGGCTGCCAGGGACCTGAGACGATCGCCTGGCAACCACATCGGCGGCGCATGCGGACTCGAGAGCGACATCAGCGCCGTTGGGACCGTCACAGTATACGAAGGAGCACAAGGTAATCGAGACGCCATTTGGTAGCAGTGGCGGCGTGTCACCACAGTCAGCACTTCCTAATTCGCACAGTCTACATTTTTGCAGTTGGTCGCGCATCGACTGGAGCTCCCGGCAATGTGATAGCTCCTCTCACCGCCGGGCTGCCAGTAACCTGAGACGATCGCCTGGCAACCACATCGGTGGCGCATGCGGACTGGAGAGCGACATCAGCGCCGTTGGGACCGTCACAGTATAAGAAGGAGCAAAAGGTAATCGGGACGCCATTTGGTAGCAGTGGCGGCGTGTCACCACAGTCAGCACTGCCGAATTCGCACAGTCTACATTTTTGGCAGTTGGTCGCGCATCGACTGGAGCTCCCGGCAGTGTGATAGCTCCTCTCACCGCCGTGCTGCCAGGAACCTGAGACGATCGCCAGGCAACCACATCGGCGGCGCATGCGGACTGGAGAGCGACATCAGCGCCGTTGGGACCGTCACAGTATAAGGAGCACAAGGTAATCGGGACGCCATTTGGTAGCATTGGCGGCGTGTCACCACAGTCAGCACTGCCTAATTCGCAGTCTACATTTTTGCAGTTGGTCGCGCATAGACTGGAGCTCCCGGCAATTTGATAGCTCCTTTCACCGCCGGGCTGCCAGGAACCTGAGGCGATCGCCTGGCAACCACATCGGCGGCGCATGCGGACTGGAGAGCGATATCAGCGCCGTTGCGACCGTCACAGTATAAGGAGCACAACGTAATCAGGACGCCATTTGGTAGCAGTGGCGCCGTGTCACCACAGTCAGCACTACCTAATTCGCACACTCTACATTTTTGCAGTTGGTCGCGCATCGACTGGAGCTCCCGGCCGTGTGATAGCTCCTCTCACCGCCGGGCTGCCAGGTACCTGAGACGATTGCCTGGCAAGCACATCGGCGGCGCATACAGACTGGAGAGCGACATCAGCGCCGTTGCGACCGTCACAGTATAAGAAGGAGCACAAGGTAATCGGGACGCCATTTGGTAGCAGTGGCGGCGTGTCACCACAGTCAGCACTGCCTAATTCGCACAGTCTACATTTTTGCAGTTGGTCGCGCATCGACTGGAGCTCCCGGCAGTGTGACAGCTCCTCTCACCGCCGGGCTGCCAGGAACCTGAGACGATCGCCTGGCAACCACATCGGCGGCGCATGCGGACTGGAGAGCGACATCAGCGCCGTTGCGACCGTCACAGTTTAAGAATGAGCGCAAGGTAATCGGGACGCCATTTGGTAGCAGTGGCGGCGTGTCACCACAGTCAGCACTGCCTAATTCGCACAGTCTACATTTTTCAGTTGGTCGCGCATCGACTGGAGGTCCCGGCAGTGTGATAGCTCCTCTCACCGCCGGGCTGCCAGGGACCTGAGACGATCGCCTGGCAACCACATCGGCGGCGCATGCTGACTCGAGAGCGACATCAGCGCCGTTGGGACCGTCACAGTATAAGAAGGAGCACAAGGTAATCGAGACGCCATTTGGTAGCAGTGGCGGCGTGTCACCACAGTCAGCACTTCCTAATTCGCACAGTCTACATTTTTGCAGTTGGTCGCGCATCGACTGGAGCTCCCGGCAATGTGATAGCTCCTCTTACCGCCGGGCTGCCAGTAACCTGAGACGATCGCCTGGCAACCACATCGGCGGCGCATGCGGACTGGAGAGCGACATCAGCGCCGTTGGGACCGTCACAGTATAAGAAGGAGCACAAGGTAATCGGGACGCCATTTGGTAGCAGTGGCGGCGTGTCACCACAGTCAGCACTGCCGAATTCGCACAGTCTACATTTTTGGCAGCTGGTCGCGCATCGACTGGAGCTCCCGGTAGTGTGATAGCTCCTCTCGCCGCCGTGCTGCCAGGAACCTGAGACGATCGCCAGGCAACCACATCGGCGGCGCATGCGGACTGGAGAGCGACATCAGCGCCGTTGGGACCGTCACAGTATAAGGAGCACAAGGTAATCGGGACGCCATTTGGTAGCATTGGCGGCGTGTCACCACAGTCAGCACTGCCTAATTCGCACAGTCTACATTTTTGCAGTTGGTCGCGCATCGACTGGAGCTCCCGGCATTGTTATAGCTCCTTCCACCGCCGGGCTGCAAGGAGCCTGAGACGATCACCTGGCAAGCACATCGGCGGCGCATGCGGACTGGAGAGCGACATCAGCGCCGTTGCGACCGTCACAGTATAAGAAGGAGCACAACGTAATCGGGACGCCATTTGGTAGCAGTGGCGGCGTGTCACCACAGTCAGCACTGCCTAATTCGCACACTACATTTTTGCAGTTGGTCCCGCATCGACTGGAGCTCCCGGCCGTGTGATAGCTCCTCTCACCTCCGGGCTGCCAGTTACCTGAGACGATCGCCTGGCAACAACATCGGCGGCGCAGGCCGACTGGAGAGCGACATCAGCGCCGTTGGGACCGTCACAGTATAAGAAGGAGCACAATGTAATCGGGACGCCATTTGGTAGCAGTGGCGGCGTGTCACCACAGTCAGCACTGCCGAATTCGCACAGTCTACATTTTTGCAGTTGGTCGCGCATCGACTGGAGCTCCCGGCAGTGTGATAGCTCCTCTCACCGCCGGGCTGCCAGGAACCTGAGACGATCGCCAGGCAACCAAATCGGCGGTGCATGCGGACTGGAGAGCGACATCAGCGCCGTTGGGACCGTCACAGTATAAGAAGGAGCACAAGGTAATCGGGACGCCATTTGGTAGCATTGGCGGCGTGTCACCACAGTCAGCACTGCCTAATTCGCACAGTCTACATTTTTGCAGTTGGTAGCGCATCGACTGGACCTCCCGGCAGTGTGATAGCTCCTGCCACCGCCGCGCTGCCAGGAGCCTGAGACGATCACCTGGCAAGCACATCGGCGGCGCATGCGGACTGGAGAGCGACATCAGCGCCGTTGCGACCGTCACAGTATAAGAAGGACCACAAGGTAATCGGGACGCAAATTGGTAGCAGTGGCGGCGTGTCACCACAGTCAGCAATGCCTAATTCGCACACTCTACATTTTTGCAGTTGGTCGTGCATAGACTGGAGCTCCCGGCAACTTGATAGCTCCTTTCACCGCCGGGCTGCCAGGAACCTGAGGCGATCGCCTGGCAACCACATCGGCGGCGCATGCGGACTGGAGAGCGATATCAGCGCCGTTGCGACCGTCACAGTATAAGGAGCACAACGTAATCAGGACGCCATTTGGTAGCAGTGGCGCCGTGTCACCACAGTCAGCACTACCTAATTCGCACACTCTACATTTTTGCAGTTGGTCGCGCATCGACTGGAGCTCCCGGCCGTGTGATAGCTCCTCTCACCGCCGGGCTGCCAGGTACCTGAGACGATCGCCTGGCAAGCACATCGGCGGCGCATGCCGACTGGAGAGCGACATCAGCGCCGTTGCGACCGTCACAGTATAAGAAGGAGCACAAGGTAATCGGGACGCCATTTGGTTGCAGTGGCGGCGTGTCACCACAGTCAGCACTGCCTAATTCGCACAGTCTACATTTTTGCAGTTGGTCGCGCATCGACTGTAGCTCCCGGCAGTAACATAGCTCCTCTCACCGCCGGGCTGCCAGTAACCTGAGACGATCGCCTGGCAACCACATCGGCGGCGCATGCGGACTGGAGAGCGACATCAGCGCAGTTGGGACCATCACAGTATAAGAAGGAGCACAAGGTAATCGGGACGCCATTTGGTAGCAGTGGCGGCGTGTCACCACAGTCAGCACTGCCGAATTCGCACAGTCTACATTTTTGCAGTTGGTCGCGCATCGACTGGAGCTCCCGGCAGTGTGATAGCTCCTCTCACCGCCGGGCTGCCAGGTACCTGAGACGATCGCCTAGCAACCACATCGGCGGCGCATGCGGACTGGAGAGCGACATCAGCGCCGTTGCGAACGTCACAGTATAAGAAGGAGCACAAGGTAATCGGGACGCCATTTGGTAGCAGTGGCGGCGTGTCACCACAGTATGCACTGCCTAATTCGCACACTCTACATTTTTGCAGTTGGTCGCGCATCGACTGGAGCTCCCGGCAGTGTGACAGCTCCTCTCACCGCCGGGCTGCCAGGAACCTGAGACGATCGCCTGGCAACCACATCGGCGGCGCATGCGGACTGGAGAGCGACATCAGCGCCGTTGCGACCGTCACAGTTTAAGAATGAGCGCAAGGTAATCGGGGCGCCATTTGGTAGCAGTGGCGGCGTGTCACCACAGTCAGCACTGCCTAATTCGCACAGTCTACATTTTTCAGTTGGTCGCGCATCGACTGGAGGTCCCGGCAGTGTGATAGCTCCTCTCACCGCCGGGCTGACAGGGACCTGAGACGATCGCCTGGCAACCACATCGGCGGCGCATGCGGACTCGAGAGCGACATCAGCGCCGTTGGGACCGTCACAGTATAGGAAGGAGCACAAGGTAATCGAGACGCCATTTGGTAGCAGTGGCGGCGTGTCACCACAGTCAGCACTTCCTAATTCGCACAGTCTACATTTTTGCAGTTGGTCGCGCATCGACTGGAGCTCCCGGCAATGTGATAGCTCCTCTCACCGCCGGGCTGCCAGTAACCTGAGACGATCGCCTGGCAACCACATCGGCGGCGCATGCGGACTGGAGAGCGACATCAGCGCCGTTGGGACCGTCACAGTATAAGAAGGAGCACAAGGTAATCGGGACGCCATTTGGTAGCAGTGGCGGCGTGTCACCACAGTCAGCACTGCCGAATTCGCACAGTCTACATTTTTGGCAGCTGGTCGCGCATCGACTGGACCTCCCGGCAGTGTGATAGCTCCTCTCACCGCCGTGCTGCCAGGAACCTGAGACGATCGCCAGGCAACCACATCGGCGGCGCATGCGGACTGGAGAGCGACATCAGCGCCGTTGGGACCGTCACAGTATAAGGAGCACAAGGTAATCGGGACGCCATTTGGTAGCATTGGCGGCGTGTCACCACAGTCAGCACTGCCTAATTCGCACAGTCTACATTTTTGCAGTTGGTCGCGCATCGACTGGAGCTCCCGGCATTGTGATAGCTCCTTCCACCGCCGGGCTGCAAGGAGCCTGAGACGATCACCTGGCAAGCACATCGGCGGCGCATGCGGACTGGAGAGCGACATCAGCGCCGTTGCGACCGTCACAGTATAAGAAGGAGCACAACGTAATCGGGACGCCATTTGGTAGCAGTGGCGGCGTGTCACCACAGTCAGCACTGCCTAATTCGCACACTACATTTTTGCAGTTGGTCCCGCATCGACTGGAGCTCCCGGCCGTGTGATAGCTCCTCTCACCTCCGGGCTGCCAGTTACCTGAGACGATCGCCTGGCAACCACATCGGCGGCGCAGGCCGACTGGAGAGCGACATCAGCGCCGTTGGGACCGTCACAGTATAAGAAGGAGCACAATGTAATCGGGACGCCATTTGGTAGCAGTGGCGGCGTGTCACCACAGTCAGCACTGCCGAATTCGCACAGTCTACATTTTTGCAGTTGGTCGCGCATCGACTGGAGCTCCCGGCAGTGTGATAGCTCCTCTCACCGCCGGGCTGCCAGGAACCTGAGACGATCGCCAGGCAACCAAATCGGCGGTGCATGCGGACTGGAGAGCGACATCAGCGCCGTTGGGACCGTCACAGTATAAGAAGGAGCACAAGGTAATCGGGTCGCCATTTGGTAGCATTGGCGGCGTGTCACCACAGTCAGCACTGCCTAATTCGCACAGTCTACATTTTTGCAGTTGGTAGCGCATCGACTGGACCTCCCGGCAGTGTGATAGCTCCTGCCACCGCCGGGCTGCCAGGAGCCTGAGACGATCACCTGGCAAGCACATCGGCGGCGCATGCGGACTGGAGAGCGACATCAGCGCCGTTGCGACCGTCACAGTATAAGAAGGAGCACAAGGTAATCGGGACGCAAATTGGTAGCAGTGGCGGCGTGTCACCACAGTCAGCACTGCCTAATTCGCACAGTCTACATTTTTGCAGTTGGTCGCGCATCGACTGTAGCTCCCGGCAGTGACACAGCTCCTCTCACCGCCGAGCTGCCAGGAACCTGAGACGATCGCCAGGCAACCACATCGGCGGCGCATGCGGACTAGAGAGCGACATCAGCGCCGTTGGGACCGTCACAGTATAAGGAGCACAAGGCAATCGGGACGCCATTTGGTAGCAGTGGCAGCGTGTCACCACAGTAAGCACTGCCTAATTCGCACACTCTACATTTTTGCAGTTGGTCGCGCATCGACTGGAGCTCCCGGCAGTGTGATAGCTCCTTCCACCGCCGGGCTGCCAGGAACCTGAGACGATCGCCTGGCAACCACATCGGCGGCGCATGCGGACTGGAGAGCGACATCAGCGCCGTTGCGACCGTCACAGTTTAAGAAGGAGCGCAAGGTAATCGGGACGCCATTTGGTAGCAGTGGCGGCGTGTCACCACAGTCAGCACTGCCTAATTCGCACAGTCTACATTTTTCAGTTGGTAGCGCATCGACTGGAGGTCCCGGCAGTGTGATAGCTCCTCTCACCGCCGGGCTGCCAGGGACCTGAGACGATCGCCTGGCAACCACATCGGCGGCGCATGCGGACTCGAGAGCGACATCAGCGCCGTTGGGACCGTCACAGTATAAGAAGGAGCACAAGGTAATCGAGACGCCATTTGGTAGCAGTGGCTGCGTGTCACCACAGTCAGCACTTCCTAATTCGCACAGTCTACATTTTTGCAGTTGGTCGCGCATCGACTGGAGCTCCCGGCATTGTGATAGCTCCTTCCACCGCCGGGCTGCAAGGAGCCTGAGACGATCACCTGGCAAGCACATCGGCGGCGCATGCGGACTGGAGAGCGACATCAGCGCCGTTGGGACCGTCACAGTATAAGAAGGAGCACAAGGTAATCGGGACGCCATTTGGTAGCAGTGGCGGCGTGTCACCACAGTCAGCACTGCCGAATTCGCACAGTCTACATTTTTGGCAGTTGGTCGCGCATCGACTGGAGCTCCCGGCAGTGTGATAGCTCCTCTCACCGCCGTGCTGCCAGGAACCTGAGACGATCGCCAGGCAACCACATCGGCGGCGCATGCGGACTGGAGAGCGACATCAGCGCCGTTGGGACCGTCACAGTACAAGGAGCACAAGGTAATCGGGACGCCATTTGGCAGCAGTGGCGGCGTGTCACCACAGTAAGCACTGCCTAATTCGCACACTCTCTACTTTTTGCAGTTGGTCGCGCATCGACTGGAGCTCCCGGCAGTGTGATAGCTCCTTCCATCGCCGGGCTGCCAGGAACCTGAGACGATCGCCTGGCAACCACATCGGCGGCGCATGCGGACTGGAGAGCGACTTCAGCGCCGTTGCGACCGTCACAGTATAAGAAGGAGCACAAGGTAATCGGGACGCCATTTGGTAGCAGTTACGGCGTGTCACCACAGTCAGCACTGCCTAATTCGCACAGTCTACATTTTTGCAGTTGGTCGCGCCTCGACTGGAGGTCCCGGCAGTGTGATAGCTACTCTCACCGCCGGGCTGCCAGAGACCTGAGACGATCGCCTGGCAACCACATCGGCGGCGCATGCGGACTGGAGAGCGACATCAGCGCCGTTGGGACCGTCACAGTATAAGAAGGAGCACAAGGTAATCGAGACGCCATTTGGTAGCAGTGGCGGCGTGTGACCACAGTCAGCACTGCCTAAATCGCACAGTCTACATTTTTGCAGTTGGTCGCGCATCGACTGGAGCTCCCGGCAGTGTGATAGCTCCTCTCACCGCCGGGCTGCCAGGAACCTGAGACGATCGCCTGGCAACCACATCGGCGGCGCATGCGGACTGGTGAGCGACATCAGCGCCGTTGGGACCGTCACAGTATAAGGAGGAGCACAAGGTAATCGGGACGCCATTTGGTAGCAGTGGCGTCGTGTCACAACAGTCAGCACAGCCTAATTCGCACACTCTACATTTTTGCAGTAGGTCGTGCATCGACTGGAGCTCCCGGCAGTGTGATAGCTCCTCTCACCGCCGGGCTGCCAGGTACCTGAGACGATCGCCTGGCAACCACATCGGCGGCGCATGCGGACTGGTGAGCGACATCAGCGCCGTTGGGACCGTCACAGTATAAGGAGGAGCACAAGGTAATCGGGACGCCATTTGGTAGCAGTGGCGTCGTGTCACAACAGTCAGCACAGCCTAATTCGCACACTCTACATTTTTGCAGTAGGTCGTGCATCGACTGGAGCTCCCGGCAGTGTGATAGCTCCTCTCACCGCCGGGCTGCCAGGTACCTGAGACGATCGCCTGGCAACCACATCGGCGGCGCATGCGGACTGGAGAGCGACATCAGCGCCGTTGGGACCGTCACAGTATAAGAAGGAGCACAAGGTAATCGGGACGCCATTTGGTAGCATTGGCTGCGTGTCACCACAGACAGCACTGCCTAATTCGCACAGTCAACATTTTTGCAGTTGGTCTCGCATCGACTGGAGCTCCCGGCAGTGTGATAGCTCCTCTCACCGCCGGGCTGCCAGGAACCTGAGACGATCGTCTGGCAACCACATCGGCGGCGCATGCGGACTGGAGAGCGCAATTAGCGCCGTTGGGACCGTCATAGTATAAGAAGGAGCACAAGGTAATCGGGACGCCATTTGGTAGCAGTGGCGGCGTGTCACCACAGTCAGCACTGCCTAATTCGCACACTACATTTTTGCAGTTGGTCGCTCATCGACTGGAGCTCCCGGCAGTGTGATAGCTCCTCTCACCGCCGGGCTGCCAGGAACCTGAGACGATCGCCTGGCAACCACATCGGCGGCGCATGCGGACTGGTGAGCGACATCAGCGCCGTTGGGACCGTCACAGTATAAGGAGGAGCACAAGGTAATCGGGACGCCATTTGGTAGCAGTGGCGTCGTGTCACCACAGTCAGCACAGCCTAATTCGCACACTCTACATTTTTGCAGTAGGTCGTGCATCGACTGGAGCTCCCGGCAGTGTGATAGCTCCTCTCACCGCCGGGCTGCCAGGTACCTGAGACGATCGCCTGGCAACCACATCGGCGGCGCATGCGGACTGGAGAGCGCAATTAGCGCCGTTGGACCGTCATAGTATAAGAAGGAGCACAAGGTAATCGGGACGCCATTTGGTAGCAGTGGCGGCGTGTCACCACAGTCAGCACTGCCTAATTCGCACACTCTACATTTTTGCAGTTGGTTGCGCATCGACAGGAGCTCCCAGCCGTGTATAGCTCCTTTAACCGCCCATCTGCCAGGAACCTGAGACGATCGTCTGGTCGCGCATCGACTGGAGCTCACGCAGTGTGATAGCTCCTCTCACCGCCGGGCTGCCAGGAACCTGAGACGATCGCCTGGCAACCACATCGGCGGCGCATGCGGACTGGAGAGCGACATCAGGGCTGTTGAGACCGTCACAGTATAAGAAGGAGCACAAGGTAATCGGGACGCCATTTGGTAGCAGTGGCGGCGTGTCACCACAGTCAGCACTGCCTAATTCGCACAGTCTACATTTTTGCAGTTGGTCGCGCATCGACTTGAGATCCCGGTAGTGTGATAGCTCCTCTCACCGCCGGGCTGCCAGGAACCTGAGACGATCGCCTGGCAACCACATCGGCGGCGCATGCGGACTGGAGAGCGACATCAGCGCTGTTGGGACCGTCACAGTATAAGAAAGAGAACAAGGCAATCGGGACGCCATTTGGTAGCAGTGGCAGCGTGTCACCACAGTAAGCACTGCCTAATTCGCACACTCTACATTTTTGCAGTTGGTCGCGCATCGACTGGAGCTCCCGGCAGTGTGATAGCTCCTTCCACCGCCGGGCTGCCAGGAACCTGAGACGATCGCCAGGCAACCACATCGGCGGCGCATGCGGACTGGAGAGCGACATCAGCGCCGTTGGGACCGTCACAGTATAAGGAGCACAAGGTAATCGGGACGCCATTTGGTAGCATTGGCGGCGTGTCACCACAGTCAGCACTGCCTAATTCGCACAGTCTACATTTTTGCAGTTGGTCGCGCATCGACTGGACCTCCCGGCAGTGTGATAGCTCCTGCCACCGCCGGGCTGCCTGGAGCCTGAGATGATCACCTGGCAAGCACATCGGCGGCGCATGCGGACTGGAGAGCGACATCAGCGCCGTTGCGACCGTCACAGTATAAGAAGGAGCACAAGGTAATCGGGACGCAAATTGGTAGCAGTGGCGGCGTGTCACCACAGTCAGCAATGCCTAATTCGCACACTCTACATTTTTGCAGTTGGTCGTGCATAGACTGGAGGTCCCGGCAATTTGATAGCTCCTTTCACCGCCGGGCTGCCAGGAACCTGAGGCGATCGCCTGGCAACCACATCGGCGGCGCATGCGGACTGGAGAGCGACATCAGCGCCGTTGCGACCGTCACAGTATAAGGAGCACAACGTAATCAGGACGCCATTTGGTAGCAGTGGCGCCGTGTCACCACAGTCAGCACTACCTAATTCGCACACTCTACATTTTTGCAGTTGGTCGCGCATCGACTGGAGCTCCCGGCCGTGTGATAGCTCCTCTCACCGCCGGGCTGCCAGGTACCTGAGACGATCGCCTGGCAAGCACATCGGCGGCGCATGCCGACTGGAGAGCGACATAAGCGCCGTTGCGACCGTCACAGTATAAGAAGGAGCACAAGGTAATCGGGACGCCATTTGGTAGCAGTGGCGGCGTGTCACCACAGTCAGCACTGCCTAATTCGCACAGTCTACATTTTTGCAGTTGGTCGCGCATCGACTGTAGCTCCCGGCAGTGACATAGCTCCTCTCACCGCCGGGCTGCCAGTAACCTGAGACGATCGCCTGGCAACCACATCGGCGGCGCATGCGGACTGGAGAGCGACATCAGCGCCGTTGGGACCGTCACAGTATAAGGAGCAAAAGGTAATCGGGACGCCATTTGGTAGCAGTGGCAGCGTGTCACCACAGTAAGCACTGCCTAATTCGCACACTCTACATTTTTGCAGTTGGTCGCGCATCGACTGGAGCTCCCGGCAGTGTGATAGCTCCTTCCACCGCCGGGCTGCCAGGAACCTGAGACGATCGCCTGGCAACCACATCGGCGGCGCATGCGGACTGGAGAGCGACATCAGCGCCGTTGCGACCGTCACAGTTTAAGAAGGAGCGCAAGGTAATCGGGACGCCATTTGGTAGCAGTGGGGGCGTGTCACCACAGTCAGCACTGCTAATTCGCACAGTCTACATTTTTCAGTTGGTCGCGCATCGAATGGAGGTCCCGGCAGTGTGATAGCTCCTCTCACCGCCGGGCTGCCAGGGACCTGAGACGATCGCCTGGCAACCACATCGGCGGCGCATGCGGACTCGAGTGCGACATCAGCGCCGTTGGGACCGTCACAGTATAAGAAGGAGCACAAGGTAATCGAGACGCCCTTTGAAAGCAGTGGCGGCGTGTCACCACAGTCAGCACTTCCTAATTCGCACAGTCTACATTTTTGCAGTTGGTCGCGCATCGACTGGAGCTCCCGGCAATGTGATAGCTCCTCTCACCGCCGGGCTGCCAGTAACCTGAGACGATCGCCTGGCAACCACATCGGCGGCTCATGCGGACTGGAGAGCGACATCAGCGCCGTTGGGACCGTCACAGTATAAGAAGGAGCACAAGGTAATCGGGACGCCATTTGGTAGCAGTGGCGGCGTGTCACCACAGTCAGCACTGCCTAATTCGCACAGTCTACATTTTTGCAGTTGGTCGCGCCTCGACTGGAGGTCCCGGCAGTGTGATAGCTACTCTCACCGCCGGGCTACCAGAGACCTGAGACGATCGCCTGGCAACCACATCGGCGGCGCATGCGGACTGGAGAGCGACATCAGCGCCGTTGGGACCGTCACAGTATAAGGAGGAGCACAAGGTAATCGGGACGCCATTTGGTAGCAGTGGCGTCGTGTCACCACAGTCAGCACAGCCTAATTCGCACACTCTACATTTTTGCAGTAGGTCGTGCATCGACTGGAGCTCCCGGCAGTGTGATAGCTCCTCTCACCGCCGGGCTGCCAGGTACCTGAGACGATCGCCTGGCAACCACATCGGCGGCGCATGCGGACTGGAGAGCGACATCAGCGCCGTTGGGACCGTCACAGTATAAGAAGGAGCACAAGGTAATCGGGACGCCATTTGGTAGCATTGGCGGCGTGTCACCACAGACAGCACTGCCTAATTCGCACAGTCTACATTTTTGCAGTTGGTCTCGCATCGACTGGAGCTCCCGGCAGTGTGATAGCTCCTCTCACCGCCGGGCTACAGGAACCTGAGACGATCGCCTGGCAACCACATCGGCGGCGCATGCGGACTGGAGAGCGCAATTAGCGCCGTTGGGACCGTCATAGTATAAGAAGGAGCACAAGGTAATCGGGACGCCATTTGGTAGCAGTGGCGGCGTGTCACCACAGTCAGCACTGCCTAATTCGCACACTACATTTTTGCAGTTGGTCGCTCATCGACTGGAGCTCCCGGCAGTGTGATAGCTCCTCTCACCGCCGGGCTGCCAGGAACCTGAGACGATCGCCTGGCAACCACATCGGCGGCGCATGCGGACTGGTGAGCGACATCAGCGCCGTTGGGACCGTCACAGTATAAGAAGGAGCACAAGGTAATCGGGACGCCATTTGGTAGCAGTGGCGTCGTGTCACCACAGTCAGCACAGCCTAATTCGCACACTCTACATTTTTGCAGTAGGTCGTGCATCGACTGGAGCTCCCGGCAGTGTGATAGCTCCTCTCACCGCCGGGCTGCCAGGTACCTGAGACGATCGCCTGGCAACCACATCGGCGGCGCATGCGGACTGGAGAGCGCAATTAGCGCCGTTCGGACCGTCATAGTATAAGAAGGAGCACAAGGTAATCGGGACGCCATTTGGTAGCAGTGGCGGCGTGTCACCACAGTCAGCACTGCCGAATTCGCACAGTCTACATTTTTGGCAGCTGGTCGCGCATCGACTGGACCTCCCGGCAGTGTGATAGCTCCTCTCACCGCCGTGCTGCCAGGAACCTGAGACGATCGCCAGGCAACCACATCGGCGGCGCATGCGGACTGGAGAGCGACATCAGCGCCGTTGGGACCGTCACAGTATAAGGAGCACAAGGTAATCGGGACGCCATTTGGTAGCATTGGCGGCGTGTCACCACAGTCAGCACTGCCTAATTCGCACAGTCTACATTTTTGCAGTTGGTCGCGCATCGACTGGAGCTCCCGGCATTGTGATAGCTCCTTCCACCGCCGGGCTGCAAGGAGCCTGAGACGATCACCTGGCAAGCACATCGGCGGCGCATGCGGACTGGAGAGCGACATCAGCGCCGTTGCGACCGTCACAGTATAAGAAGGAGCACAACGTAATCGGGACGCCATTTGGTAGCAGTGGCGGCGTGTCACCACAGTCAGCACTGCCTAATTCGCACACTACATTTTTGCAGTTGGTCCCGCATCGACTGGAGCTCCCGGCCGTGTGATAGCTCCTCTCACCTCCGGGCTGCCAGTTACCTGAGACGATCGCCTGGCAACCACATCGGCGGCGCAGGCCGACTGGAGAGCGACATCAGCGCCGTTGGGACCGTCACAGTATAAGAAGGAGCACAATGTAATCGGGACGCCATTTGGTAGCAGTGGCGGCGTGTCACCACAGTCAGCACTGCCGAATTCGCACAGTCTACATTTTTGCAGTTGGTCGCGCATCGACTGGAGCTCCCGGCAGTGTGATAGCTCCTCTCACCGCCGGGCTGCCAGGAACCTGAGACGATCGCCAGGCAACCAAATCGGCGGTGCATGCGGACTGGAGAGCGACATCAGCGCCGTTGGGACCGTCACAGTATAAGAAGGAGCACAAGGTAATCGGGACGCCATTTGGTAGCATTGGCAGCGTGTCACCACAGTCAGCACTGCCTAATTCGCACAGTCTACATTTTTGCAGTTGGTAGCGCATCGACTGGACCTCCCGGCAGTGTGATAGCTCCTGCCACCGCCGGGCTGCCAGGAGCCTGAGACGATCACCTGGCAAGCACATCGGCGGCGCATGCGGACTGGAGAGCGACATCAGCGCCGTTGCGACCGTCACAGTATAAGAAGGAGCACAAGGTAATCGGGACGCAAATTGGTAGCAGTGGCGGCGTGTCACCACAGTCAGCAATGCCTAATTCGCACACTCTACATTTTTGCAGTTGGTAGTGCACAGACTGGAGCTCCCGGCAATTTGATAGCTCCTTTCACCGCCGGGCTGCCAGGAACCTGAGGCGATCGCCTGGCAACCACATCGGCGGCGCATGCGGACTGGAGAGCGATATCAGCGCCGTTGCGACCGTCACAGTATAAGGAGCACAACGTAATCAGGACGCCATTTGGTAGCAGTGGCGCCGTGTCACCACAGTCAGCACTACCTAATTCGCACACTCTACATTTTTGCAGTTGGTCGCGCATCGACTGGAGCTCCCGGCCGTGTGATAGCTCCTCTCACCGCCGGGCTGCCAGGTACCTGAGACGATCGCCTGGCAAGCACATCGGCGGCGCATGCCGACTGGAGAGCGACATCAGCGCCGTTGCGACCGTCACAGTATAAGAAGGAGCACAAGGTAATCGGGACGCCATTTGGTAGCAGTGGCGGCGTGTCACCACAGTCAGCACTGCCTAATTCGCACAGTCTACATTTTTGCAGTTGGTCGCGCATCGACTGTAGCTCCCGGCAGTGACACAGCTCCTCTCACCGCCGAGCTGCCAGGAACCTGAGACGATCGCCAGGCAACCACATCGGCGGCGCATGCGGACTAGAGAGCGACATCAGCGCCGTTGGGACCGTCACAGTATAAAGAGCACAAGGCAATCGGGACGCCATTTGGTAGCAGTGGCAGCGTGTCACCACAGTAAGCACTGCCTAATTCGCACACTCTACATTTTTGCAGTTGGTCGCGCATCGACTGGAGCTCCCGGCAGTGTGATAGCTCCTTCCACCGCCGGGCTGCCAGGAACCTGAGACGATCGCCTGGCAACCACATCGGCGGCGCATGCGGACTGGAGAGCGACATCAGCGCCGTTGCGACCGTCACAGTTTAAGAAGGAGGGCAAGGTAATCGGGACGCCATTTGGTAGCAGTGGCGGCGTGTCACCACAGTCAGCACTGCCTAATTCGCACAGTCTACATTTTTCAGTTGGTAGCGCATCGACTGGAGGTCCCGGCAGTGTGATAGCTCCTCTCACCGCCGGGCTGCCAGGGACCTGAGACGATCGCCTGGCAACCACATCGGCGGCGCATGCGGACTCGAGAGCGACATCAGCGCCGTTGGGACCGTCACAGTATAAGAAGGAGCACAAGGTAATCGAGACGCCATTTGGTAGCAGTGGCTGCGTGTCACCACAGTCAGCACTTCCTAATTCGCACAGTCTACATTTTTGCAGTTGGTCGCGCATCGACTGGAGCTCCCGGCATTGTGATAGCTCCTTCCACCGCCGGGCTGCAAGGAGCCTGAGACGATCACCTGGCAAGCACATCGGCGGCGCATGCGGACTGGAGAGCGACATCAGCGCCGTTGGGACCGTCACAGTATAAGAAGGAGCACAAGGTAATCGGGACGCCATTTGGTAGCAGTGGCGGCGTGTCACCACAGTCAGCACTGCCGAATTCGCACAGTCTACATTTTTGGCAGTTGGTCGCGCATCGACTGGAGCTCCCGGCAGTGTGATAGCTCCTCTCACCGCCGTGCTGCCAGGAACCTGAGACGATCGCCAGGCAACCACATCGGCGGCGCATGCGGACTGGAGAGCGACATCAGCGCCGTTGGGACCGTCACAGTACAAGGAGCACAAGGTAATCGGGACGCCATTTGGCAGCAGTGGCGGCGTGTCACCACAGTAAGCACTGCCTAATTCGCACACTCTCTACTTTTTGCAGTTGGTCGCGCATCGACTGGAGCTCCCGGCAGTGTGATAGCTCCTTCCATCGCCGGGCTGCCAGGAACCTGAGACGATCGCCTGGCAACCACATCGGCGGCGCATGCGGACTGGAGAGCGACTTCAGCGCCGTTGCGACCGTCACAGTATAAGAAGGAGCACAAGGTAATCGGGACGCCATTTGGTAGCAGTTACGGCGTGTCACCACAGTCAGCACTGCCTAATTCGCACAGTCTACATTTTTGCAGTTGGTCGCGCCTCGACTGGAGGTCCCGGCAGTGTGATAGCTACTCTCACCGCCGGGCTGCCAGAGACCTGAGACGATCGCCTGGCAACCACATCGGCGGCGCATGCGGACTGGTGAGCGACATCAGCGCCGTTGGGACCGTCACAGTATAAGGAGGAGCACAAGGTAATCGGGACGCCATTTGGTAGCAGTGGCGTCGTGTCACAACAGTCAGCACAGCCTAATTCGCACACTCTACATTTTTGCAGTAGGTCGTGCATCCACTGGAGCTCCCGGCAGTGTGATAGCTCCTCTCACCGCCGGGCTGCCAGGTACCTGAGACGATCGCCTGGCAACCACATCGGCGGCGCATGCGGACTGGTGAGCGACATCAGCGCCGTTGGGACCGTCACAGTATAAGGAGGAGCACAAGGTAATCGGGACGCCATTTGGTAGCAGTGGCGTCGTGTCACAACAGTCAGCACAGCCTAATTCGCACACTCTACATTTTTGCAGTAGGTCGTGCATCGACTGGAGCTCCCGGCAGTGTGATAGCTCCTCTCACCGCCGGGCTGCCAGGTACCTGAGACGATCGCCTGGCAACCACATCGGCGGCGCATGCGGACTGGAGAGCGACATCAGCGCCGTTGGGACCGTCACAGTATAAGAAGGAGCACAAGGTAATCGGGACGCCATTTGGTAGCATTGGCGGCGTGTCACCACAGACAGCACTGCCTAATTCGCACAGTCAACATTTTTGCAGTTGGTCTCGCATCGACTGGAGCTCCCGGCAGTGTGATAGCTCCTCTCACCGCCGGGCTGCCAGGAACCTGAGACGATCGTCTGGCAACCACATCGGCGGCGCATGCGGACTGGAGAGCGCAATTAGCGCCGTTGGGACCGTCATAGTATAAGAAGGAGCACAAGGTAATCGGGACGCCATTTGGTAGCAGTGGCGGCGTGTCACCACAGTCAGCACTGCCTAATTCGCACACTACATTTTTGCAGTTGGTCGCTCATCGACTGGAGCTCCCGGCAGTGTGATAGCTCCTCTCACCGCCGGGCTGCCAGGAACCTGAGACGATCGCCTGGCAACCACATCGGCGGCGCATGCGGACTGGTGAGCGACATCAGCGCCGTTGGGACCGTCACAGTATAAGGAGGAGCACAAGGTAATCGGGACGCCATTTGGTAGCAGTGGCGTCGTGTCACCACAGTCAGCACAGCCTAATTCGCACACTCTACATTTTTGCAGTAGGTCGTGCATCGACTGGAGCTCCCGGCAGTGTGATAGCTCCTCTCACCGCCGGGCTGCCAGGTACCTGAGACGATCGCCTGGCAACCACATCGGCGGCGCATGCGGACTGGAGAGCGCAATTAGCGCCGTTGGGACCGTCATAGTATAAGAAGGAGCACAAGGTAATCGGGACGCCATTTGGTAGCAGTGGCGGCGTGTCACCACAGTCAGCACTGCCTAATTCGCACACTCTACATTTTTGCAGTTGGTTGCGCATCGACAGGAGCTCCCAGCCGTGTATAGCTCCTTTAACCGCCCATCTGCCAGGAACCTGAGACGATCGTCTGGTCGCGCATCGACTGGAGCTCACGCAGTGTGATAGCTCCTCTCACCGCCGGGCTGCCAGGAACCTGAGACGATCGTCTGGCAACCACATCGGCGGCGCATGCGGACTGGAGAGCGACATCAGGGCTGTTGAGACCGTCACAGTATAAGAAGGAGCACAAGGTAATCGGGACGCCATTTGGTAGCAGTGGCGGCGTGTCACCACAGTCAGCACTGCCTAATTCGCACAGTCTACATTTTTGCAGTTGGTCGCGCATCGACTTGAGATCCCGGTAGTGTGATAGCTCCTCTCACCGCCGGGCTGCCAGGAACCTGAGACGATCGCCTGGCAACCACATCGGCGGCGCATGCGGACTGGAGAGCGACATCAGCGCTGTTGGGACCGTCACAGTATAAGAAGGAGAACAAGGCAATCGGGACGCCATTTGGTAGCAGTGGCAGCGTGTCACCACAGTAAGCACTGCCTAATTCGCACACTCTACATTTTTGCAGTTGGTCGCGCATCGACTGGAGCTCCCGGCAGTGTGATAGCTCCTTCCACCGCCGGGCTGCCAGGAACCTGAGACGATCGCCAGGCAACCACATCGGCGGCGCATGCGGACTGGAGAGCGACATCAGCGCCGTTGGGACCGTCACAGTATAAGGAGCACAAGGTAATCGGGACGCCATTTGGTAGCATTGGCGGCGTGTCACCACAGTCAGCACTGCCTAATTCGCACAGTCTACATTTTTGCAGTTGGTCGCGCATCGACTGGACCTCCCGGCAGTGTGATAGCTCCTGCCACCGCCGGGCTGCCTGGAGCCTGAGATGATCACCTGGCAAGCACATCGGCGGCGCATGCGGACTGGAGAGCGACATCAGCGCCGTTGCGACCGTCACAGTATAAGAAGGAGCACAAGGTAATCGGGACGCAAATTGGTAGCAGTGGCGGCGTGTCACCACAGTCAGCAATGCCTAATTCGCACACTCTACATTTTTGCAGTTGGTCGTGCATAGACTGGAGGTCCCGGCAATTTGATAGCTCCTTTCACCGCCGGGCTGCCAGGAACCTGAGGCGATCGCCTGGCAACCACATCGGCGGCGCATGCGGACTGGAGAGCGACATCAGCGCCGTCGCGACCGTCACAGTATAAGGAGCACAACGTAATCAGGACGCCATTTGGTAGCAGTGGCGCCGTGTCACCACAGTCAGCACTACCTAATTCGCACACTCTACATTTTTGCAGTTGGTCGCGCATCGACTGGAG
This sequence comes from Amblyomma americanum, assembly GCF_052857255.1. Taxonomy (NCBI): domain Eukaryota; kingdom Metazoa; phylum Arthropoda; class Arachnida; order Ixodida; family Ixodidae; genus Amblyomma; species Amblyomma americanum. Next base: position 24,263,094 of record NC_135499.1, on the reverse strand, counting down.
CTCCCGGCCGTGTGATAGCTCCCCTCACCGCCGGGCTGCCAGGTACCTGAGACGATCGCCTGGCAAGCACATCGGCGGCGCATGCCGACTGGAGAGCGACATCAGCGCCGTTGCGACCGTCACAGTATAAGAAGGAGCACAAGGTAATCGGGACGCCATTTGGTAGCAGTGGCGGCGTGTCACCACAGTCAGCACTGCCTAATTCGCACAGTCTACATTTTTGCAGTTGGTCGCGCATCGACTGTAGCTCCCGGCAGTGACATAGCTCCTCTCACCGCCGGGCTGCCAGTAACCTGAGACGATCGCCTGGCAACCACATCGGCGGCGCATGCGGACTGGAGAGCGACATCAGCGCCGTTGGGACCGTCACAGTATAAGGAGCAAAAGGTAATCGGGACGCCATTTGGGAGCAGTGGCGGCGTGTCACCACAGTCAGCACTGCTAATTCGCACAGTCTACATTTTTCAGTTGGTCGCGCATCGAATGGAGGTCCCGGCAGTGTGATAGCTCCTCTCACCGCCGGGCTGCCAGGGACCTGAGACGATCGCCTGGCAACAACAACGGCGGCGCATGCGGACTCGAGTGCGACATCAGCGCCGTTGGGACCGTCACAGTATAAGAAGGAGCACAAGGTAATCGAGACGCCCTTTGAAAGCAGTGGCGGCGTGTCACCACAGTCAGCACTTCCTAATTCGCACAGTCTACATTTTTGCAGTTGGTCGCGCATCGACTAGAGCTCCCGGCAGTGTGATAGCTCCTTCCATCGCCGGGCTGCCAGGAACCTGAGACGATCGCCTGGCAACCACATCGGCGGTGCATGCGGACTGGAGAGCGACATCAGCGCCGTTGCGACCGTCACAGTATAAGAAGGAGCACAAGGTAATCGGGACGCCATTTGGTAGCAGTTACGGCGTGTCACCACAGTCAGCACTGCCTAATTCGCACAGTCTACATTTTTGGCAGTTGGTCGCGCATCGACTGGAGCTCCCGCCAGTGTGATAGCTCCTCTCACCGCCGTGCTGCCAGGAACCTGAGACGATCGCCAGGCAACCACATCGGCGGCGCATGCGGACTGGAGAGCGACATCAGCGCCGTTGGGACCGTCACAGTACAAGGAGCACAAGGTAATCGGGACGCCATTTGGCAGCAGTGGCGGCGTGTCACCACAGTAAGCACTGCCTAATTCGCACACTCTCTACTTTTTGCAGTTGGTCGCGCATCGACTAGAGCTCCCGGCAGTGTGATAGCTCCTTCCATCGCCGGGCTGCCAGGAACCTGAGACGATCGCCTGGCAACCACATCGGCGGTGCATGCGGACTGGAGAGCGACATCAGCGCCGTTGCGACCGTCACAGTATAAGAAGGAGCACAAGGTAATCGGGACGCCATTTGGTAGCAGTTACGGCGTGTCACCACAGTCAGCACTGCCTAATTCGCACAGTCTACATTTTTGCAGTTGGTCGCGCCTCGACTGGAGGTCCCGGCAGTGTGATAGCTACTCTCACCGCCGGGCTACCAGAGACCTGAGACGATCGCCTGGCAACCACATCGGCGGCGCATGCGGACTGGAGAGCGACATCAGCGCCGTTGGGACCGTCACAGTATAAGGAGGAGCACAAGGTAATCGGGACGCCATTTGGTAGCAGTGGCGTCGTGTCACCACCGTCAGCACAGCCTAATTCGCACACTCTACATTTTTGCAGTAGGTCGTGCATCGACTGGAGCTCCCGGCAGTGTGATAGCTCCTCTCACCGCCGGGCTGCCAGGTACCTGAGACGATCGCCTGGCAACCACATCGGCGGCGCATGCGGACTGGAGAGCGACATCAGCGCCGTTGGGACCGTCACAGTATAAGAAGGAGCACAAGGTAATCGGGACGCCATTTGGTAGCATTGGCGGCGTGTCACCACAGACAGCACTGCCTAATTCGCACAGTCTACATTTTTGCAGTTGGTCTCGCATCGACTGGAGCTCCCGGCAGTGTGATAGCTCCTCTCACCGCCGGGCTACAGGAACCTGAGACGATCGCCTGGCAACCACATCGGCGGCGCATGCGGACTGGAGAGCGCAATTAGCGCCGTTGGGACCGTCATAGTATAAGAAGGAGCACAAGGTAATCGGGACGCCATTTGGTAGCAGTGGCGGCGTGTCACCACAGTCAGCACTGCCTAATTCGCACACTACATTTTTGCAGTTGGTCGCTCATCGACTGGAGCTCCCGGCAGTGTGATAGCTCCTCTCACCGCCGGGCTGCCAGGAACCTGAGACGATCGCCTGGCAACCACATCGGCGGCGCATGCGGACTGGTGAGCGACATCAGCGCCGTTGGGACCGTCACAGTATAAGAAGGAGCACAAGGTAATCGGGACGCCATTTGGTAGCAGTGGCGTCGTGTCACCACAGTCAGCACAGCCTAATTCGCACACTCTACATTTTTGCAGTAGGTCGTGCATCGACTGGAGCTCCCGGCAGTGTGATAGCTCCTCTCACCGCCGGGCTGCCAGGTACCTGAGACGATCGCCTGGCAACCACATCGGCGGCGCATGCGGACTGGAGAGCGCAATTAGCGCCGTTCGGACCGTCATAGTATAAGAAGGAGCACAAGGTAATCGGGACGCCATTTTGTAGCAGTGGCGGCGTGTCACCACAGTCAGCACTGCCTAATTTGCACACTCTACATTTTTGCAATTGGTTGCGCATCGACAGGAGCTCCCAGCCGTGTATAGCTCCTTTAACCGCCCATCTGCCAGGAACCTGAGACGATCGTCTGGTCGCGCATCGACTGGAGCTCACGCAGTGTGATAGCTCCTCTCACCGCCGGGCTGCCAGGAACCTGAGACGATCGCCTGGCAACCACATCGGCGGCGCATGCGGACTGGAGAGCGACATCAGGGCTGTTGAGACCGTCACAGTATAAGAAGGAGCACAAGGTAATCGGGACGCCATTTGGTAGCAGTGGCGGCGTGTCACCACAGTCAGCACTGCCTAATTCGCACCGTCTACATTTTTGCAGTTGGTCGCGCATCGACTTGAGATCCCGGTAGTGTGATAGCTCCTCTCACCGCCGGGCTGCCAGGAACCTGAGACGATCGCCTGGCAACCACATCGGCGGCTCATGCGGACTGGAGAGCGACATCAGCGCTGTTGGGACCGTCACAGTATAAGAAGGAGCACAAGGTAATCGGGACGCGATTTGGTAGCAGTGGCGGCGTGTCACCACAGTCAGCACTGCCTAATTCGCACAGTCTACATTTTTGCAGTTGGTCGCGCATCGACTGGAGCTCCCGGCAGTGTGATAGCTCCTTTCACCGCCGGGCTGCCAGGAACTTGAGACGATCGCCTGGCAACCACATCGGTGGCGCATGCGCACTCGAGAGCGACATCAGCGCCGTTGCGACCGTCACAGTATAAGAAGGAGCACAAGGTAATCGCGACGCCATTTGGTAGAAGTGGCGGCGTGTCACCACAGGCAGCACTGCCTAATTCGCACACTACATTTTTGCAGTTGGTCGCTCATCGACTGGAGCTCCCGGCAGTGTGATAGCTCCTCTCACCGCCGGGCTGCCAGGAACCTGAGACGATCGCCTGGCAACCACATCGGCGGCGCATGCGGACTGGTGAGCGACATCAGCGCCGTTGGGACCGTCACAGTATAAGGAGGAGCACAAGGTAATTGGGACGCCATTTGGTAGCAGTGGCGTCGTGTCACCACAGTCAGCACAGCCTAATTCGCACACTCTACATTTTTGCAGTATGTCGTGCATCGACTGGAGCTCCCGGCAGTGTGATAGCTCCTCTCACCGCCGGGCTGCCAGGTACCTGAGACGATCGCCTGGCAACCACATCGGCGGCACATGCGGACTGGAGAGCGACATCAGCGCCGTTGGGACCGTCACAGTATAAGAAGGAGCACAAGGTAATCGGGACGCCATTTGGTAGCATTGGCGGCGTGTCACCACAGTCAGCACTGCCTAATTCGCACAGTCTACATTTTTGCAGTTGGTCTCGCATCGACTGGAGCTCCCGGCAGTGTGATAGCTCCTCTCACCGCCGGGCTCCCAGGAACCTGAGACGATCGCCTGGCAACCACATCGGCGGCGCATGCGGACTGGAGAGCGCAATTAGCGCCGTTGGGACCGTCATAGTATAAGAAGGAGCACAAGGTAATCGGGACGCCATTTGGTAGCAGTGGCGGCGTGTCACCACAGTCAGCACTGCCTAATTCGCACACTCTACATTTTTGCAGTTGGTTGCGCATCGACAGGAGCTCCCAGCCGTGTATAGCTCCTTTAACCGCCCATCTGCCAGGAACCTGAGACGATCGTCTGGTCGCGCATCGACTGGAGCTCACGCAGTGTGATAGCTCCTCTCACCGCCGGGCTGCCAGGAACCTGAGACGATCGTCTGGCAACCACATCGGCGGCGCATGCGGACTGGAGAGCGACATCAGGGCTGTTGAGACCGTCACAGTATAAGAAGGAGCACAAGGTAATCGGGACGCCATTTGGTAGCAGTGGCGGCGTGTCACCACAGTCAGCACTGCCTAATTCGCACAGTCTACATTTTTGCAGTTGGTCGCGCATCGACTTGAGATCCCGGTAGTGTGATAGCTCCTCTCACCGCCGGGCTGCCAGGAACCTGAGACGATCGCCTGGCAACCACATCGGCGGCGCATGCGGACTGGAGAGCGACATCAGCGCTGTTGGGACCGTCACAGTATAAGAAGGAGCACAAGGTAATCGGGACGCCATTTGGTAGCAGTGGCGGCGTGTCACCACAGTCAGCACTGCCTAATTCGCACAGTCTACATTTTTGCAGTTGGTCGCGCATCGACTGGAGCTCCCGGCAGTGTGATAGCTCCTTTCACCGCCGGGCTGCCAGGAACTTGAGACGATCGCCTGGCAACCACATCGGCGGCGCATGCGCACTGGAGAGCGACATCAGCGCCGTTGCGACCGTCACAGTATAAGAAGGAGCACAAGGTAATCGGGACGCCATTTGGTAGAAGTGGCGGCGTGTCACCACAGTCAGCACTGCCTAATTCGCACACTCTACATTTTTGCAGTTCGTCGCGCATCGACTGGAGCTCCCAGCCGTGTGATAGCTCCTTTAACCGCCACTCTGCCAGGAACCTGAGAGGATCCCCTGGCAACCACATCGGCGGCGCATGCGGACTGGAGAGCGACATCAGCGCCGTTGCGACTGTCACAGTATAAGAAGGAGCACAAGGTAATCGGGACGCCATTTGGTAGCAGTGGCGGCGTGTCACCACAGTCAGCACTGCCTAATTCGCACACTACATTTTTGCAGTTGGTCGCGCATCGACTGGAGCTCCCCGCAGTGTGATAGCTCCTCTCACCGCCGGGCTGCCAGGAACCTGAGACGATCGCCTGGCAACCACATCGGCGGCGCATGCGGACTGGTGAGCGACATCAGCGCCGTTGGGACCGTCACAGTATAAGGAGGAGCACAAGGTAATTGGGACGCCATTTGGTAGCAGTGGCGTCGTGTCACCACAGTCAGCACAGCCTAATTCGCACACTCTACATTTTTGCAGTATGTCGTGCATCGACTGGAGCTCCCGGCAGTGTGATAGCTCCTCTCACCGCCGGGCTGCCAGGTACCTGAGACGATCGCCTGGCAACCACATCGGCGGCACATGCGGACTGGAGAGCGACATCAGCGCCGTTGGGACCGTCACAGTATAAGAAGGAGCACAAGGTAATCGGGACGCCATTTGGTAGCATTGGCGGCGTGTCACCACAGTCAGCACTGCCTAATTCGCACAGTCTACATTTTTGCAGTTGGTCTCGCATCGACTGGAGCTCCCGGCAGTGTGATAGCTCCTCTCACCGCCGGGCTCCCAGGAACCTGAGACGATCGCCTGGCAACCACATCGGCGGCGCATGCGGACTGGAGAGCGCAATTAGCGCCGTTGGGACCGTCATAGTATAAGAAGGAGCACAAGGTAATCGGGACGCCATTTGGTAGCAGTGGCGGCGTGTCACCACAGTCAGCACTGCCTAATTCGCACACTCTACATTTTTGCAGTTGGTTGCGCATCGACAGGAGCTCCCAGCCGTGTATAGCTCCTTTAACCGCCCATCTGCCAGGAACCTGAGACGATCGTCTGGTCGCGCATCGACTGGAGCTCACGCAGTGTGATAGCTCCTCTCACCGCCGGGCTGCCAGGAACCTGAGACGATCGTCTGGCAACCACATCGGCGGCGCATGCGGACTGGAGAGCGACATCAGGGCTGTTGAGACCGTCACAGTATAAGAAGGAGCACAAGGTAATCGGGACGCCATTTGGTAGCAGTGGCGGCGTGTCACCACAGTCAGCACTGCCTAATTCGCACAGTCTACATTTTTGCAGTTGGTCGCGCATCGACTTGAGATCCCGGTAGTGTGATAGCTCCTCTCACCGCCGGGCTGCCAGGAACCTGAGACGATCGCCTGGCAACCACATCGGCGGCGCATGCGGACTGGAGAGCGACATCAGCGCTGTTGGGACCGTCACAGTATAAGAAGGAGCACAAGGTAATCGGGACGCCATTTGGTAGCAGTGGCGGCGTGTCACCACAGTCAGCACTGCCTAATTCGCACAGTCTACATTTTTGCAGTTGGTCGCGCATCGACTGGAGCTCCCGGCAGTGTGATAGCTCCTTTCACCGCCGGGCTGCCAGGAACTTGAGACGATCGCCTGGCAACCACATCGGCGGCGCATGCGCACTGGAGAGCGACATCAGCGCCGTTGCGACCGTCACAGTATAAGAAGGAGCACAAGGTAATCGGGACGCCATTTGGTAGAAGTGGCGGCGTGTCACCACAGTCAGCACTGCCTAATTCGCACACTCTACATTTTTGCAGTTCGTCGCGCATCGACTGGAGCTCCCAGCCGTGTGATAGCTCCTTTAACCGCCACTCTGCCAGGAACCTGAGAGGATCCCCTGGCAACCACATCGGCGGCGCATGCGGACTGGAGAGCGACATCAGCGCCGTTGCGACTGTCACAGTATAAGAAGGAGCACAAGGTAATCGGGACGCCATTTGGTAGCCATTTTGAAACAGCGCAACAAAGACGGGAAGTGGAAAATGAGGTGTAAAGACAAACAGCGCTTGTTTGTCTTTACACCTCAGTTTCCACGTCCCGTCTTTGTTGCGCTGTTTCAAAATGGATACGTACCAACTTGCCCAAATTTCTGCTTTAGCCATTTGGTAGCAGTGGCGGCGTGTCACCACAGTCAGCACTGCCTAATTCGCACACTCTACATTTTTGTATTTGGTCGCGCATCGACTGGAGCTCGCAGCCGTGTGATAGCTCCTTTAACCGCCAAACTTCCAGGAACCTGAGACGATCGCCTGCCAAGCACATCGGCGGTGCACGCAGACTGGAGAGCGACATCGGCGCCGTTGGGACCGTCACGGTATAAGAAGGAGCAGAAGATCATCGGACCCCCATTTCGCAGCAGTGGCGGCGTGTCACCACAGTCAGCACTGTCTAATTCGCACACACTGCGTTTTTGTAGTTGGTAGAGCATCGACTGGAGCTCCTGGCCGTGTGATAGCTCCTTTCAGCGAGACAGACTGCCAAGAACCTGAGACGATCGCCTGGCAACCACATCGGCGGCGCATGCGGAATGGAGAGCGATATCAGCGCCGTTGGGACCGTCAAAGTTTGAGAAGGGGCACAAGATGATCGGACCCCCATTTGGCAGCAGTAGTGGCGTGTCACCACAGTCAGCACTGCCTGATTCGCACACTTTACATTTTTGCAGGTTCGTCTTCGATCTGTGCGTCTTCAATCTACAAATTGTCTAAAAGAGCTGCCACTGCTGCCTTGGCTTTTCGTGGTGCTGTTCATTGCTCTAGTAACAAGAAATGCTGTAGAGGTTTTATTCTTTGTTTTCTTTTTATGCCGTGCATTCCACGGAAAGAGAGATTTGTTTGTGTTGTAATGAATGTTTGGATAGTGAAGGACTGCTTTGCGCGGAGTGTTGCTGCCGATACCATTTTGTAAATTGTTCGAATGTATCTTAGAACACATTTATGTCTAAAGGCGAGTCATGGAGAAAGGTTTGGTGGTGCCCTACTTGTAGAACGGGCCGGATGAGGGGTGTTCCATAAAGCAAGCCTAAGATTGAAGGTGACTTAGCAACATTCCTGGTTGCTTTGAACGCAAAGGTGTACGGACTTGTAACGTTCAAGGATACTGTTGAAAGTATCGAGAAGTCAGTTCAGCTGATGTAAAGTCAGTACGACGAAATTCCGACCGATATGCGTCGTCAGGATAAATAAATAGGCAAACTGAAGAAACGTGTCGAAGAAATTGAAATGCAAGAAAAAACGTTTGAAAACTGCTAGATCAAGAATGAAGTGGACCAGCTGGAATGGCAAAGCAGGAAACTGAATCTCGAGTTTCACGTCATCCCGGTAACTGAAAACGAAAACCTGCTGTCAAAGGTAAATGAATTTGCAAGGAAGATTAAAGTCCCGGAGTTGACCGATCACGATTTCGCTATTCACAGGCTGCCAGGCGCTGAGTATAAGGTGCCAGGAATTACCGTCCGCTTCGGAAGGCAGTCGAAAAAAGAGGCGTTTATGAAACAAAGAAAGGAACTAAACACACCTAATGAACAATGTCACATCCTTGAAAATCTGAAGAAACGGAACAGGTCATTTATTGTGAATGTGAAAGACTGGGCACGAACGCATGGCTTCAAGTATGCCTGGCATCGAAACGGGAACATATATGTTCGCCGGAAAGGCGGTGACAACGCTATCAACGTCCGCCACGAGGATGACCTATAAAAGCTCGTTTAGTTCGTTCGATTCCCTGTTCTAAGCTTTGTAATACAGTTTACCATGGCTGAATCCGATTATGTCCTACCTTGAGATCTTGGCAAACTATCTTGCAGTATAAACTCTAAATTTTTAAAGTTTTTTCACTTGAATGTACAATCGGCCAGAAATAAGGTCGCTCAACTCGATACGTTATTCTCTGAAATTCATCCGCACTTCGACTTTGTAATGTTAACGGAAACATGGTACGTTGATAATTCAAAAGCCGCTAACTTGAAGGAGTACAGTAATTTTTATCTTAACAGGACTATTGGGCGCGGGGGTGGTGTAGCAGTGCTTGTAAAAAAACAGTTTTCGTGTGAAATCTTGCCGACCTACTTATGCATTCACAGAGATCACAAAACCCTGTCATTAAAAATGGACACAACTATTATTGCTGTTGGTTACAAGCCCCCGTACGGAGACGTACGCAACTGGTTTATTTTCTTTTGAGCCCAGACTTTACTGGCTTTTGTCGGTGATAATAAATAGACTACTTTAATGGGCGGAGACGTCAATATCAACTTACTGATTCTCCTGCTAAACGAGAACTGAAGCAGCTCATTCTGTCCTTTGGATGCACAAATGTTATTAGTTCTCCTACCCGAATTACCGCCACTTCTGTAACACTACTTGATCTGTGTATAACAAATAACTACACACCTTCTTGCCAAACCGGAGTAATATGCAATGGTGTCCGCGATCACAATGCCATATACAGGGCCGCCGCGGTGGCTGAGTTGTTATGGCGCTCGGCTACTGACCCGAAAGACGCGGGCTCGATCCCGGCCGCGGCGGTCGAATTTCGATGAAGGCGAAATTCTAGAGGCCCGTGTACTGTGCGATGTCAGTGCACGTTAAAGAACCCCAGGTGGTCGAAATATCCGGAGCCCTTCACTACGGCGTCCCTCATAGCCTGTGTCGATTTGGGACGTTAAACCCCTTTTAACCAAACGAAGCCAAACCATGCCATATACATGTACCTTGAAAATAACGCACGCCCACAGAGCACACAGCGTGTTCAGTTCCAAAAAATAACATCCTAAAAACTTTGAACTTTTCAGACCGAGAGTAAATAATTTTGATTGGAGCAATGGTTTCTGTGACGCAGAAGCAGATTGCGCATAAAACTTATTCTTGAGCAGTTTTGTGAAATTATACACTTGATCATTTCCATAGAAGTACTTTAGGCAGTTAAAAAAAATACGTAAGCCCTGAATAAAGCCAAGCTTACTGACTAGAATGCAAGCGAAGGATAGAATGTACAAGTTCTTGAAAACTCGTGATTCTGATCTTAATAATACATACAAATGCCTTCGTAACAAACTAGCGAAAGATATCAGAACTGCTAGAGATGAGTATTATTGCAATTTATTTTTTAACTCAACCTCTAGGAATGACGGAACATGGAAAAAGTTAAAAAGTGCGATTAATCCCCCCTCCATATCAAACCAAGTTAAAAAAATTATTCTGAACAAAGAAGAATTGTCTGACAGCAAGTTGGTTGATGCGTTTAATGATTTTTATTGATCTCCAGCGAAATGATTATGATGTGATGGCTCTGGACTACACAGACTGTACCGTAGATCAGTCATGTTTCCTAAGTCATGTATCTGAGTCTGATGTAGAGACCATATTTCTTTCATTAAATAATTCTGGAGCTGTGATAAAGACGGCATTAAGATAAAACCTGTGAAATATGTCATTGTTGTAATAGCACCAAGCTTCACCCATATATTCAACCTTTGACTGACAAATGGTGTCTTTCCACAGCAAATGCACATTGTAAGGGCAACAGTTGTTTGTAAGAAAGGCGACAAGAATGACTTTGCAAACTATAGGCCTTTGTCAATACTGCCAGTTTTCTCGAGAGGGCTCGAGAAAGTAATTTTGACCCGGATGAGTATTTTTTTTAATAAACATAATATACTTACACCTTCACAATTCGGATTTCGGAAACACCGGTAGACCGAACTAGATCTATTAGAACAAAAAGAATACATTCTAAAATCTCTTGACGACAGGAATTTAGCTTTAGAAATATACGAAGATTTTTCCAAGGCTTCTGATCATTTGAACCACACGTTACTTTTAAAAAATCTTCAACTATATGGCTTTCGAGGAACGTCATTGATGCTTTTGAGCAGCTACCTCGGGAGTGGACAACAGTATGTTGAAATAAACGGTCACCGATCTAATGTTGAAGCTCTCTTTTCTGGTGTGCCGTAAGGCAGCAGTTTGGGCCCGTTCCTTTCTAATATTTACGTCAACGACATTACAGAGATAAACCGAGAAACAAAAAAAATCAATTATGCTGATGATACCAGTTTATTATTTTCAGGCGCATCTGCCTCGAACATTGTCTTGAAAGCAAATACGTCACTTAGGCGGCTTGAAAAGTGGTCAAAATATAACGCTCTAAAAATTAACACTTCGAAAACAAAGGTCATTATTTACCTTTCAAAATACAAGGATGTTGGTATTAACGATGATATCACTCTTAATGATTTTAAGATAGAGATAGAGAAAGTACTAGGCATACTTTTCAATGAGAAAATGACATGGGATGATCATACGAATGACGTAGCATCAAAATTGTCGCGGATCATTATAATGATTTACACTCATAAGCACATCCTCCCCAAAAAGTGAAAATGCTACTTCATCATTCGTTGTTCTGATTCCATCTAAATTACTGTCATTTGGTGCGGGGGCAAACAACCCTCACGAAGCTACGAAAATTATACGTTCAGCAGAAAAGAATGCTCAGAATAATATACAATGTATCATATGATCATCTAAACCGCTCTTTATTAAAGACAGCATAATGCGAATGCTTGATCTGTACGCATACCGCTTAATTTCTAAATACATTACTTAGCTGAAAAACAATGTCTCGTTCATGGCACAACTGGCTTCACTACAGAAAAATATGACGTATGCAACCAGAAACGCTGATATTTGGCACATACACGCATTGAGAACTGATTACGGACAACATATGCTTACAGACACTCTTCCAGATTTCTTAAACTTGTGCCAAAATTACAATTTCAATCTTGAATGTATTCGGCCAAAAATATTTTCGTCATTTTGTTTCATCTATACGCGAGCGGGAACCATCTTTTGTTTGATGTGCGACATGATAATATGGATCATCATTTTGTTTGTTATGGTTTGTGCAATTGTGTAAAAATTGCACTTTTCATGCGTTACATTTCATTTTGTCTGTGTTGAGCCGCTTGTCCTGTACGTCTTTTTTTCGAAAAGTTATGTATTTGTATCGGGGAGGCAAGAGCCCGTCAAGCTGGAAATCTAGCTGTTTTTCTCTCGGCCTCTCACATCCTTGGGATCGAAAATAAAGGCATTATTATTATTATTATTATTATTATTATTATTATTATTATTATTATTATTATATTATTATTATTATTATTATTATTATTATTATTATTATTATTATTATTATTATTATTATTATTATTATTATTATTATTATTATTATTATTATTATTATTATTATTATTATTATTATTATTATTATTATTATTATTAAATCTCTTTGCTCAACAGATATTACTATATCTATTTACCCCTCTCTTCTGAGAGACCCCGATGCTGGTGCTCTTCTCGTTCAAACGGTTCACCTCATAAGGAACACAATTCTCAATTACCCACGCTGTCTTTCCTCTCATTTCTCTTACACAATCTATACATAGAAGAGTGCTCCGTGCTCCGTTGTTGGGCATCGATGCTTTTCGTCGTGGACTGTATACTGTGTTTTGACTGTGTAACAGTGACTTTGATGGCGTTATGACTTTGGTTTGTCTGGTTTTGTTTTGATTGTATTTTACTTCCCTGATTTTCTTCATCCCCTGTTCTCTGTGCTTTGTCTGTGATTGCTACTAAGACCATGACTATAATATAACTTTGGTTTTCTCTTTTTTTTCTTCGTGGACTGCACTAGCCCGGTGCTTTGTCTGCCTTCAGCTGTGACTTCGACTATGGTGCGCCTTTTGTACCCTCCACTTTTGGGACTTGTTTTTGTGTTTTACTGCTTTGGTTTTCTTTTCAATTTCTGTTTTTTTTGCAGAATGTAGCTAATTTTCATTTATCTTCAATTGCTCTTAAGCCTGGCAAAGCTTTTTCTGGTCCGGGCTCGATCTCTCTTTCTTTTACGTTGTTTTGGTATTTTCGGAGCGGAACAATAAAAGGATTACACTGTTTGAAAAAACGACTATTAGTCTTTAAGGCTGCGCCAAGCCAGGCGTCGTGCGTCTTGAGCGATGCTATATGTAGGTGGCAACGTGGACGCTTTCTTCAGGAGCGTTGGGCAGAAGGCATCGAGCGTGGTAGTAGCTTCCCTGCCTAAAAGCCTAGAAAGCGTCGTCTGCGTGGTCTTTTTCTCTAGGGTGTTGTAGGCGAAGAAGACCTAGGGGAGATGATGCCCAAGATATTTTGTTCACCGTCGACATGCATGACAACTATGTCTGCTATGGTCTTGGTCAAGCACTTCGTATTACCGTTGGTCTGCGGTTGGTACGCACTAGTCCGCTGGTGGCTTGTTTCATTAGACAGCTTTAGTTGTGCGTCCGGAAAGGCTTAGCGTACGCAAGGGGCTTGCGTAGATGATAGCGCGCATGCGCAGAACGGAAGTGCAAGCCCTCCCAATGCTTTGCGGTGTTTGCTTTGCTTGCATGGTTAACGTTGACAATATGGCGGCGCCGTGCCGGCCGCTTCGAAACAGATGCTGCGTCACCGCCTGTGTGCTATCGATGGTAGTGCACGATAAAGAACTCCAGGTGGTGAAATTATTCCGGAGCCCTCCACAACGGCACCTCTGTCTCTCTTTGTTCTTTCACTTCCCCCTTCCTCTTTTCCCTTACGGCGCAGTTAGGCTATCCAGCGTGCTGTGAGACAATTCCCAGGCCATTTCCTTTCCTGAAAAAACCAATTTTACAATTTACCCGCTGCGTTGTTCGAAGCGATACCTCACTCTAAATCGTTGCATTCGCTTTCAATTCACTCGTTTTTCCTCTCCGTAATTGGCATAGGTGGGAAATAGTCACTGCTTTTAGATAAATTGAGGAATTTCGTGCAGTTGAGATAGGCATGGCGTGCACCTACGTCTCACCAACGACACCAGGCATAGTGCTGCTCCAACTTTGTGCCGGAATTGATGTCTAAGAACTTGCATGGATCCCTTACTCTCCCTAAAAACAAAAAAAGTTACTTCCTTTATACAGTTCAAGAGGTTTTCTTACTGTCAGTAGATGGCGCCACAGTGCAACGCTTCTCGCGCGCTACGTTAGACACACTATACTAAAATTGCCGCTGCCAGGACGGGAAAGCCATTTCACGTAAAGTGCGCCCGTTGCGTACAAGAATTTTAAATGCAAGGTTCTTTCACCGCCAGCCTCGTTCAGGGGGGGGGGGGGGGGGGGGGGATGTCTTCGCTCTTCTTGTGGTATGATGACCTTGTGAAAAGATTCGCACCGAAGAAAGCCGCTGACTTGTTTGTTTTACCTCAAAATCTTCCCGAAGAAGTTCTACAGGATTCACGCGATGAGCCTACAGCTGAGCGCTTTGAGTTTTCTGCCCCCCCCCCCCCCCCCCCACCCTGCATTCAAGAGAAGTATTACTTGCCCAGACTCTCTGCCGATGTAGCAATGTCAGCGATAACCTGCTGAGATTGTTAGCGACGAAAGACGCATCCGACCCGACCAGAAGGTTTCCTGAACCCCTCTGAACTCCCGCCAAGGCCCTTATTAGGTGTGTATTTCACTGCTGATTTGAACTGGCGCCGTCATGTCGACTATGTCGCTGCTAAAGCAGGTTAAACCCAAGGTTTCCTTCCCCGAAATGCAAGCCCTTTTCCCATGTCATGCACGAACATTTATTACAAGGCATATGTGAGATCGACTCTGGAATACGCGTGTACGGTTTCGGATCCGCCTACTGCTCGAGATAAAGACAAGTTGCAGAGGGTGCAAAGCATTGCCTCTCGTTTTGTGTCGGGCACACATGGGTCTCAGTTAGTGCATCGCGTAGGAAAGAGGCACTCAACTGCGAATTGCTCTACACGCGCCGAATGAAATTACGTATGAAGATTTTTCGTTCGATCTATTATTCACCTATTCGTATTGAACGAGAAAAAGTATTTGCAGCAGCCTTATTACCATTCTAAGCGTTGACCATGACTTTAAGGTTCGGGAAATTGCGGCAAAAACTGAATTGTCTAGGTTGTCTTTCTTTCCTAAATCGACTAAGTAACGGAATAGGCTGCCGAGTGACGTTGTGGGTGCTGAATAAAATGATGCTTTCGTTTCTATGTTATTAATGTGTGTGCATGTCTAGCGCTTTACATTTCTTCCGTTTTTTCTCGTGTTTATACGTTTTCCTCTGCCCAGGAACACAGGTGTCATAATTTGAGTAGTTTATGTATTTCTTATTGGTACCCCCCCCCCCCCCCCCACAGTAATGCCGTGGCGATGTGGGCTCTGATACATAAAGAGATAAATAAATAAATTGCTGAAAATCAATGCGGAAAGCTGGGCTAGTTGGTATGTCATCATTAATTAAAAGACTAGCGCATAAAACTGGGACGCAGACAGAGGAGCGCATAAAACTGGGACGCAGACAGAGAAGAAGACAGGACGAGCGCTAAGTTCGTCCTGAAGTCCCTGAAGAGATGAAGTTCGTCCTGTCTTTTTCTCTGTCTGCGTCCCAGTTTTATGCGCTAGTCTTTTAATTAATGATTAAAAATGGCTGAACCAGTACAAGGGATGCAGGATAGGTATGTCTGTTGAGGGTCACTCGTGCTCTGCATTGTCCCAATGCCGTAATGCGGTCGCCTCCTGCGTTTCGCATTTGTAGGCCATCAGAAGTGGTCCGGATTTCCCACTCCTGCGTTTCGAATGTTTCATTCATCACCGAAATATCGGCTCCTGTGTAGACTAGGGCGGTAACCGTGGATAGCCATTTCTAGGAGGAATGCCCTTGCTCTTGTGGTGTACGTCTTTCTTGGCGTCGGGTCAAGACTTCGTCGTGTCCTTGGATTGTGGAGTCATGGAATGGCAGCCTTGATTAACGTAGCCGGCAGAAGAATGACAGGGTGGGTGGCTGGATGCGGTCGTGAATATTATTTGTAAGACGCGGAGTTGATACTAACGGTGTGCCTTTCGGTTGCGTAGGATGGCAACGTAGGTTATGACTTGAAAGACTTCATTTTTACTCGTGCTTTGGGCGACACCTAAGGCTTAGGGAGCTTCTTCACGATCAGCGTTTGCAAGCGGCGCAACCTGAGGTGAATGAGAAGAGAGAAAGAGTCGGCGAATCTCTCTCTGGACTATCTCGTAGATAATGTCTCTTAAGCTGTCATTGGTATAAGAGAATTTCTTGTTGGGCTAGTTGGTAATTGATCATTGTACTTTAAAGGCGCCAAAACCACACACACACAAACACACACACGAGAGATGAGAACCGGACAGAGCGCCACTCACAACTGGTTAAATTGGCAACCACTCACAATTGGTTAAATTGGCAGAAACCACATACATGCATATATATACAGTCAGCCAGCGCCTGAGCAAGGAGCATATTCACACAGAAAGTCGTAGACGTTAAGCATCGCTGAAAAAACTGTTTTTCCGCCTTGTACAAAGATATTGATGCTTCTCTGACGCACAAACTGCCTTTCTTGCTGATAAAGAACGCTTCGATCAGTTCTCTTGCTTTTAGAGGAATTTGGGGTCACTTTATTTTTTTCTGCCTCGCGAAACCTCCCCGGTTTCTGCGCCCAAATCTCTGGTGACAGAAGCAGTCTGGCACTTGCACCACTAAGCAGCAGATGAAGTTCACCACGTGCGCAGTGGGGGTGGCTTACTCCACTCCATTGTCGTGCGGGAAAATATATATTGGGCAAACTGGAGCGTGCCTAAACGAACATTTAAGGTAGCACCGAACAACTTTGGGCACGGGCACGGGAATCAATTTAGCTTTGCATGTCAAGGACTGCCACTGTTCCCCTCGGTTTCCCTTGGTCAGCATTATAGGTCGGGGAAAATGAAGACATGAGTGCGAGCTTCTGGAAGCTTTCTTAATCAGGAAAAATAAGAAGATATGCGTAAGCGACTCGTCAGTCTCAATCGCTGAAAAGGAGTTTGAATTCTTGTCATCCTAAATTTTCTCTCACCTAGTCAAAGTGTGCGCAGGAAGCATGTATAAATGTGGCTGAATTCCTCGTAATAAATCAGTTGTAAGTTCAGCGTTGTTGCGTGTGTGCCTACTTCCTCTTGTCCTTCGTCCATTTCCCTGGTTCCACCGTCGCGCATTTTTTTAAACCCGTTAATGGTTCTTAGAAAACCTGAAATACTTTCTGCAGGTTTGTTAAACAGAGAAAGGCGACAAAAATAAATAGACACAAAATTAACTATCATGGTAGCAGTACCATGCATCGAGCAGCCTGCACGAGCTAACCTGCCATGGTTTCGAAGGATTACGCGAAATAATCGTTAAAACGCGCGCACGGAAATACGCGCGTTCACATTACAAACAGTTCACAATTATGTCAGACTCACATATAAATGTCTGGTACGCTCCACGCTCGATATGCCGACATGATGCTCGAGGTCTCGTTGGTGGTAAGTAATCAACTTTACTCCGAGCGCTGACCTGCGGAATCACGTTTAGTGACTGCCTCGCATGGACCGCGAGGAAGTGATAACCACTCAGCGCAGCAGCCGTAACGAAAATGCTTTATTCCGAATATGTTCCACGAACGCGCTACCTGCAGCGAAGTTCAACAGTAGCACCAAGGTGGCATACAACACCCGCACGGCTGTGCTCTGCCCAATCTGTTTTCAGTAGCGGTATGTAGAAGCGTAAGTCGTACTTCTCTTCCATTATTATTTCGGCCTCGAGCGCTCCTGTTACTATAATGGCCGCACACCTCAACTTACGAGCAATGTGGTCTCGCTACACACGCACACGTAACTGCACAGCAATGAAAGCACAAAATGACAGTTCCGTTGGCGGAACAGCTTGTTCATGCTGTTCTGTTCTACATACCATCGCAGATTTTTCAGTATTGAAATCTTTCTTTCTATATTGGCTACCTAGCGCCGGCGAACGCGTTTGTTGCGTTCGTCCGTTCTGCAAGGGTGCATGGCGAACGGGCGCGAACAGGGGTAGTACGCCCTCGTGCAGTTCGATTCCGTGAGGCTCTCACACGATCGCATTCCGCACCTTTAACTCTCTGTTGCAATTCTTGCAATCCACAGCACAGCACGTATATCGTCTACATTTCCCCATCTTCGCAAAAATAACACTTCGGCAGCCATCCGCGATATTTCCATTACTGCGCCTAGGTGTGCACGCCCGCGATTTAAAAGGCCCGTAATGGTGCGGTGTTCCCAGCGCGGCTTTGGCGCCATCTAGTATCAAAGGGAAAACTGCAGGCTGTAAACAGCCTAGATAAGACAAGCGAAGTATTCCGCTTGTCGGAACAGTTCCTGTTTGCTGACGTCACTTTCTGTCGACATCTGCAGGGTGGCGACGCCTTTCTCGTTCATGACCAGTCACGTGACCTTGCATTGTCGTAGAGTTCTTGATAAGAACGCGTTTTCTCTTGAATTGGCACTTTTTCTTACAGCCGGCTCAGTCATTAGTTCTGCTGTTGACAACATTGATCAATCCCATCTAATAAATCCTTCTGTTGTACCTTTCTTAAGCCGAAGTGAATATATTTTATTGCATTAGTTTTATATTTTAAGGTATTTTCATGTAATGTATATATTGTATAATTTCCGCATATTCTTAATGTATCATAAATATAATAAGCGGGGAAAAGTTGTATTTTTGGTGCATTTGTAATTGTCACGGTTCTCTCCGGAGAGCACAAGGACCAAAAGAATGGACTAGGCGATGGGTGTACCCACACAAACGCACATTTCATACACCCTACGTGACGCCCACAATAGAACACAAAACTAACTAAACTAACACAAAACACAGACTATAAATACACACGGCCCGGGCATACTGCTACCAGCGTCTGCAACTAGCGTTCTAATATTAGCGGTCTGTGTTCGTGCTCACGGTTGGTTCGGTGTGGCTGCAGCGTTGTATGGATCCAGTAGGCGGCGTCGAAGCGGCGTTCGACGTGCTTGGGCTGGCGTCGCTGGCGGCGTCGCTGGCTGCGTCGTATAAGCTCCCGGTCCAAGCGCCCCTGGAGGTGATGCCGGTGTTGTTGGCGTTGGGGGCACCACCCAGATCGGTGGCAACAGCGCTGGAGACACCCCTGGCCATAGCAGGTGGTAGCGTCCTCAGTTGACTCCCCGGTACGGGCTCAGGCACGGCAGGAAGTCCACGTTGCGAGGCCGTAGAACGGGAGCTCACCGGAGCAATAACCGGCGTCACTCTCTTCCAGCCGATGTGTCCCTGACCCGCCGCAGCTTCCGCTTCTCTGCTGTCCCCCCACTGCCTCGCTCTCACTCGCCCTTTTATAGCCTCGATGTTAGTCCACGTAAGCCTTGTCGTCGTCTTCTCTTCTCCACCAATCATCTCTCTCCACCTCACCTAATGCTTGTCCCCCAATCATCTACCTCACCGAATGCTTCTTCTTCCTCTTCTTTATTCTTCGGTTAATTCCCGTCGTCTTCTTCACACCTTTTTTCCTATAATGTTTAATTTAGGCTCCTTAATATATGTGACAAGGGCCCCCTCTCTCAAGAGTCTTTACATGAAAAACTGCTCACGTCACCCTCATCTCCAAGCCATCCAGCCAACCGACTATCTTCTGTGGCGATTCTGGACCCAGCACACAACACACCGCAGAGGTCCAACACACACCAAACGCGCACCACTAACACATCACACCAAATTGCGTTTTCAAAACACTAACACACCACTGCCGTTGTCTGTACAGTCCCTAATAAACATGTTCGTGTCCACAACACACTCCCTTGTATGATCGCATAACACCACCAACAACAACAACAAGATAAATCCCAGAGGTACATTAGCACGCCAACAAAATACATCCCAGAGATAACTAGAGCTCTTCAGTCGGCTCTACTCATGAAGTACGCTCCGACGTTATCTCTGCCTTTAATATATTCCACCTGAAATGAGTATTCTCGCAAGGCCAAACTCCATCTCATAACTTTACTATTGTTCATTTTGGCCTTGGTTAAGTATTTAAGCGGCTGATGATCTGTTTGAATCCTGAAATGTCTCCCATAAAGATAAATGTGGAATTTCTTTACCGCCCACACCACCGCCAAACATTCCTTTTCAAGAGTGGAGTAGTTGCGTTCACTAGCCGATAATCTCTTCCTTGCAAAAAATACCGGATTTAGCACGCCATTCTCTTCTTGCAAGAGTACGGCTCCCAAAGCTCAATCTGATGCATCAGTGCGAAGCACAAACTCTTTATCCAGATTCGGAGGAAGCAGAACGGGCGGTTTTGCCATGTGCCCTTTTAACATCATGAATAGCTTTTCATGTTCAGCAGTCCAATTCAGCTTATTGCTTGTCCCCTTCTTAGTTCGACAAGCGGGTCGGCTATGTGGGCATAATCGGGAATAAAGTCCCTATGGTATCCCATCAGACCCAGGAACGACTGTACCTCTTTCTTGGTGGTCGGCGTCTGGGCCTGCTGTATTTTGTCCAAGATGTCGTCTTTCGTCGCGATGCGGTCCATCCCCAGCTTGTGTCCGAGAAAAGAAATGGCTTCAAAGCCCACCTCACATTTTGCCGGTTTTATGGTCAACCTGGCTTCCTGAATTCTATCAAATAGTTTTTCCAGCGTAATTACATGCTCTTCCCACGTATCTGTTGCCAACAGGATGTCATCAATATAGTGTTCTACATTTTGGAGCCCATCCAAACCTTCCTCATGAGCTTCGTGAATATTGCAGATGCTGTCTTCAAACCAAAAGGCATGAATTTAAACTGGAATAAACCAGCCGAGCACTAAAAGGCAGTCTTCTCTTTAGACGAATCTTCCATTGGTATTTGCCAATACCCTTTAGCTAAGTCAAATTTAGAAAAAACCTTTTGTGAGCCGCCTTAGCGAACACCACGTCCGCTCTTGGTATGGGTTCTGCATCGGGTACTATGATGTCATTTAGCCGACGAAAATCTACACACAGTCGGATAGGACCCTCGGGGTTTTTTACACCAAGAGACGCATTGTATGCTGACCACGACCTCTCAATCACACACACCAAGCTCTAACATATCCTGCACCTCCTTTTCTATTGATTCTTGAACTGCTAAAGGTAGTGGGTATTGCTTCACGCTGATTGGTCTGTCTGTAGAGAGATCTAGTCTGCAACATATGACATTCGTTTTGCCTGCCACATCCGAAAACACATCCCCTTTGCTTTGGTGTAGGGCCTTTATCTGTGAACTTCGGTATTCATTCAATTTGGGGTTTATTAGCACCTTATCCCAACCTACAGTTTTCTTCCCACTGCATGTGGGCATCTCGACAACATCATCTGTCTCCTCGGCTACTACCGGGCGTGCTACTTTGGGGGCGCACTGTACGGGAACTCTTTCTTCGTACTTTTTCAACATGTTTGCATGGAAAACCTGCTTGGTGTTATTTATCAATAACTCATAATTCATAACATTTTTCTTTTGCGTCAAAACGTAAGGGCCCTTCCACTGCATCAGTAGCTTATTATGATCCGTGGGTAGCAAGATGAGAAACTTGTCGCCTGGATTCAGACTCCTGTGCGTTACTTTCTTGTCATAGTAGCCCTTATAGCGTTCGCAAGCCCGTTCCAGACCTTGATGTGCAAGCCTACATGTTCCTTCCAACTTGTCCCGCCACTCAAGAACGTATGTGTATGTTGTCTTGAGATCTGATGCAATCTTCTTATTAGCCCACAGCTCCTTGAGTATTGTAAGTGGACCTCTAACGGTTCTCCCATACAGCATCTCGAAAGGCGAGAAACCAATACTCGTTTGTGGCACTCCGCGGTAAGCGAATAAAAGAGCTGGGAGATATCTATCCCAATCAGTAGGTCTCTCCTGGCACATTTTTTATCATGTTTTTGTGGGTACCGTTGAACCGCTCTACAAGCCCATTACACATGGAATGGTAAGGCGTCGTCAGTAACTGTCTTACTGACAAAAGGCGGTTAACCTCCTTCATTAGCTCCGATGTGAAGTTCGAGCCTCGGTCACTCAAAATTCCCTCGGGAACCCATAACACGAAAACATTTCCACAAGACCCTCCGCCACTTGGATACTGTCAATAGTTCTCAGTGGAATAGCGTCAGGATAACGAGTGGCCACGTCAACTAGAGTAAGCACATATCTATTGCCTTCGGCGCATACTGGAGAGTTTGGCCCCACAATGTAAATAGCCACTAGCTGAAACGGTAGGTCGATGGTTGGCATCTTGCCCAGAGAGAGGTACGGGACCAACCCTTCCCTTCGGAACTGTGCGCTGGCACACATATCATGAGCGAACAAAGCGCTTAACGTCACTCTCTACACCAGGCCAAAAGAACTCCTCGGTGATCCTAGACACCGTTTTTTGAACACTCTGGTGCCCGGCCATAATGGCGTCATGTCCTAAGCGCAGCAGGGTCTCTCGCATATCTCTCGGTAACACCAGCTGTTGGACCCGCCTTCTTGAACTAAATATGCATTCCCTGTACAGAAGACCATTTATCAATTGATATTCGAAGGACGTACGACTCTTCTTTCTTTTCACTTTTTCCCCGACTCTTTCGAAGCAAGCCTTCAAGCTCGGGTCTTCTTTTTGCCTAATTGCAATTTCGCCCGGTGTTACGCTCAGGCACATCGTAACAAGAGTAGAGAGCGGACGCTGCGTTGCTCGGGCTGTCGCTTGACCTCTTGTCTCCACTGCCGACGAGAAACTGACTGCACCCGTCTTAGCTGTCGCGGGCCTTTCCTCCTTCGGATGTTCTTCAACGTCGAGCATCCTCCACTCGGGATCGGGGTCTTCGACACTTCTTGCACCCGTAATGTTTCCCATGATGAGATCGTAGATGGGCTCGTCTACGCATTTTGCTTCTACCTGCCATGTATAATACGGCGTGGACACTAAAATCCTGGCTTCAGGAAGGTACCTTACTGTGCCGTCTACCAGAGTGACGGCCGACGCTTCCCCTGTAAGATCCTCGTCCTTCACCAGACTTCTTCGAACCAAGACTGTATTAGCTCCGCTGTCTCTAAGCACCAATATAGGACGGTCCCCTATTTGCCCAGCCACCACTGGCATTGCTGCTTTCGACTTCGGTGTTCCACTCACTGCATCATTTTCCAGCGGCGTTTGCTCTCCTTTCAGCTGTGGAACTTCGGATGACGTGTCTACCCTAGAGTCGACAACGCATGCAGCTCGGTCCTTAGTTCTGTATCGGCACTCATCCAGAGTATGACCCCCTCCTTTTACAACCTTGACACACAGTCTGTGTTTTTTGGGCAGCGCTACTAGTCCGACAGTCAGCTGCACGGTCTCCCACCCTTGCCGCAGAGAAAACACCTTACTGGCGCCTTAGATGCACCGCCATATACTCACGGTTTTGCCGCATCTGTCTCTAGGGTCTTTTGGGTTTCCTCCTTTGCCTTACTCAAATTTCTTAGCCCTTGAGCCTCGAGAAATTGGTCTGCAGTGTCGGTGAACTCTTCCAATGAACACAACTTTCTTTCTTTCAGGAATAGGGCTAGCTTTGAGCTGCAGCACGCTAAAATGTTCTCTGTGACAAGCTTGTCACGCACCCCTTCAAAACTATTTTCTGTGTTTGACATATCAAGCGACCTATCAAAATTATTCGTCAGCCTCCAAGAAAACTGCTTCGCGGTTTCCGAATGCTCAGGTTTCGCGGTGCGAAATCTCTCACGAAAACCCTCTGCCGTAAGCCTGAATCTTTGGAGGAGTGCCTTTTTGACTTTCTCGTAGTCCATGGAATCAGCAGCAGGCATCCTTCCAAAAACATTCAGTGCCTCTCCGACTAAACACATGCTATATGCCGTGGCCCATTCACTGCGCTCCAAGCCTTGCCCCAAAGCTATCCGCTCAAATCGTTGCAGATATGCATCCAAATCATCTCTCTTGTCATCAAAAGGAGCCATCAGCTTCCTTGGGCAAACTCTGGCCGGTGTAGGAGATTCTGTACCCGCTAAGGAACGCTGATCATTGTCCGTGATCTCCTCATATCCTCCCGCAACATGCGCCTGTTTGCACAAAATAAACTCCTTCTCCCGTTCTATCCTTCTTTTCTCCTGTTCTTCGCCTCGCGAGCCCTTTTCTCTTCTCGCTCTTCCGCCTCACGAGCTCTTTTCTCTTCTCGCTCTTCTGCTTCACGAGCGTCTGCGCGTGCTTGCGCCCTTTCCTCTCTCTGCCTTTTTGCCTCTTCTTTCTCCTCGGCACAGAGACGCATCGCCTCTCCCTTGGTGAACCCTAGCTTGAGCGATAGCTCTAATGTTTTTTGCCAAGTCCATACTTTCTGCCGTCGAGAGATCGGAAAATTCCGAGACAAAGCAAAAAAGAAGGAAATGTATCCAGGCACAGGCTCGCCACTTATCTTTGTCACGGATCTCTCCGGACAACACTCGGACCAAAAGAATGGACTAGGCGATGGGTTTGCCCACACAAACGCACATTTAATACACCCTACGTGACACCCACAAAAGAACACAAAACACTTACTATAAATACACACGACCCGGGCACACTGCTACCAGCGTCTGCTGCTAGCGTTCTAATATTAGCGCTCGGCGTTCGTGCTCACGGTTTGTTCGGTGTGGCTGCTGCGTTGTATGGATCCAGTAGGCGGCGTCGAGGCGGCGTTCGACGTGCTTGGGCTGGCGTCGCTGGCGGCGTCGCTGGCTGCGTCGTATAAGCTCCCGGTCCAAGCGCCCGTGGAGGTGATGCCGGTGTTGTTGGCGTTGGGGGCACCACCCGGATCGGTGGGAACAGCGCTGGAGACACCCCTGGCCGTAGCATGTGGTAGCATCCTCTGTTGACTCCCCGGGACGGGCTCAAGCACGGCAGGAAGTCCACGATGCGGAGTCGTAGAACGCGAGCTCACCGGAGCAGTTGCCGGCGTCGCTCTCTTCCAGCCGATGTGTCCCTGACCCGCCGGAGCCTCCGCTTCTCTGCTGACCCCCCAGTGCCTCGCTCTCACTGGCCCTTTTATAGCCTCGGTGTTAGTCCAAGTAAGCCTTCCCTATTGGAAAAACCAGCATGATTTATGCTGGCATTCATAATGGAGATGGTCGCGAAAGTACCGGGCATGCCGGGAAGAAAGACTTTCATACTGGAACGTGCTGGCAATGCCGGACATTTGTTGGGAAGCTAACTGAGCATGTCGGACACGATGGTGGCCATGTGAACACATTTGATGCTGGCAGCAGAAAATTTTGGGAGGTTAGGTGGGCACAGAACAAACGATACTGGGCATGCGGGAACCCATAACGGTGGTGTGTCGTGTTAAATTCCGACTGGCAGGTAAGCCGGCACACACTGAGCCAGGGCAGCTAGCAAGGCCATCAAATCTGAAGCTGCTGCGCGCGAGCTGGATATCTGCATAGCACGCGCGAGTTGACTGCATACGAGGAATTGCGGTCTTTATACTACCACTTCGACGCTGACTTCTACACTCTCTGTACTTGCAGCTGACGAAACCATAATTTCGAACGACGGCTCGTCTTTATAACGTAGGGACTGCCGCTAAGAAACTGTGGAATGTACTAAACATCCCAATAGATGCATCGCAGACCCCTCCCCCCAAAAAATAGAGCGAGAAGACGGAGACAGCCGCAGGGCAAGCGAAATAGTGGACAGAATTCGTACCGCGTGAATGTGTGTTGCGGGATCTATCAAGACACTGTTTCCTCAAGCATTAATTCTGAACCGCCATCCAAGTATAAAAATATCGTTGCATTGTTAGCTTTTCCTCGCGATATTAGTAGCTGCTGGCAATTTTGCGCCCTACAAAGCGGTAGAATACCAGCAAAAGCTTGTGTTTAAACTTTCCCTGTGCTCGTCGTGAAGAAATACCAGTCGTTTCGCAAAACACCGAAACTGAATCTCTGCATCGCGTTTTTGCCCGGCTGGGGGCCAGGCCAGCCAGTGGCTTCGTCACCTCCGTCACCATACCGTCAAGTTATTTTCCCGTCTATTATGGCGTGCGCCGCTGTTTGTGCGGTTGTAATGAGGACGGGTTTTCAGTGTTTTGTGCAGTACCGTCCTGCATTGTAGTGTGGCTCGTGCACGTATGTAACCACAGAAGAGTGTAGGTTCGCGTACCGCTGTAAACGCGCCGTACGTGGCAAACAGGGTCAGTGGCACCGACGAAGCTTCTTCCAGTCAGTGTCCCCTTTGTTCTAGGTCGTCGCAAAGAAGTCGGTGTAGTCTGTTTTGAAATCGCAGTGCATGGACGTTGTTAATGTGCTTCTTATGTGATAGAATGTGCTCATTGTGTAGCAGGTCTTGTGCCGATGTCTGCGCCAATGGTTCGGTGCCTGTGATTTCGTCACGAACGGAGTTTTCAAGGTAAGAATATTCTGCCTAGACTCAGACGCAGCTTTCTGTGAAGTTGCCTCTGAAGGAGTGACTATGCAGCGGAAGCTACGAGCTCTCACCGCCGGCTCACAAGCTTGCGTCGTTGGTTCGTGAGCGCATGCGTGAGAGCCGGCGTTTCGCGCTCGTATTTTCTGCTTCGCAGCCACAGAAAGCTGTCGCCGATTATAATATATGCTACGTGCCCTGTAGTGAATCCGTTGAACGGAAACTTTAGTGCGCCTGTTTAGCACAATGTAAAATTTCTCAGTTAGTGCAAAAGTAAGCGGCAACGAGAGTACTTGCAGGCCAGCTTTCAAATGCTGCAATTGTGCAACTCGGCGAGTTATTCGCTTGCAATCCTTATCATTAGCTGAAAAGATGCATTATAATTCGGAGCATGTCCATTCAGTTCTCCTGTGTAGTTCTTCTTACAAAAGGAATGCCATAATATACAGGAATGGGCTTCTCTTTACAGGCTTTTAGTATGTGGAGAAGTTCAGCGCAAGTCTGTCTACCATTTGCTAATCACTGTTAAAAATTGAACAATCATTTGTCAAGCTTTTTGTGTTTCTGCGTCTTTTTGCTCCTGTAAATTTTGGTTGGAATATAACGTCTGTTGCTTGCTACAATGCGTAATTAATGCCTGCTGATTCCTTTCACACATACTCGCATTTTGTGTGTGCTGCCCTTATTTTTCTGGAGTTTACTTGGTGCTTTAGCAGGTTTTGGCAGTTGTCATAACATAAGTACTTGTGTTGACAGACTGCGATTTTAGGGGAGCTGATTGCGTTAAATATCCTAGTTTTCTCTTTTTCTCTATTCATAACTGAGGGGGGTCAATGTTTTGACACGTTCTTTCATTTCTTCTTATATCACTATGCTTTCTAATAACGAGAGTTCGCAGGTGGATCATGGCCCGTCGCATGTGGCTCGTCTGCATCCACTTTGGAGCCTACAGCACGGATCTTGCCTCCTCGTAAAAGTAAACTTTGTGAGTTGTATGGAATGAAAAGGAGCGCGTGAATTCCAACAAAGTGTTATTTTATGGCTTGTTTCAGGACAGCATTTAAATAAGCTTTTGGATTTCAGTACACATTGGATAATCATGCTGGTTTAAACGAATTGCTACCTAACAATAAAACAAACCACTCAGAATGTTTTTCTCTTTTGGTAATGGTCCCCCTGGTGTTCTGTGTTTATTTACAAGCATGGGTATTTACTTCTTTATTTGTATATTCATACTCAAAGGCTCTATTACAGGGTATTATTACATGAGGGGTAGACATGAAGTACGGCAATAAGGGTTACAGGTGTTCAGTTTGATGTGGCCCGCACTGGTGGGGAAATAAATTTGAAAAAATTGTTGACCGTTTCAGCCTTTTCCATCAGTAAACTGCCTCGAAGCAATCTTCAACTATAATACAAGTGTTCTTATAGGTAGATAAAACATAGGCATCGCATTTGAGGTCATTTTAAAGAAACGAAGTCATTGGTGCAAATGTGTTCACCATTCTACAAAGCGTGTGGTCAAAACGGCTTAAAAATGATGTCATTGGATTTTCAGAACCATTCTGAATGCACTTTTACCATTTGTATGCATATCAGGCCAAGCTGGTGTCAAGGGGACCGCTTCACTCTTTCCTGTGGCCTTTACAATCACCGCAGAAGCAATGGGAGTTTTTCTCCAGAAGTTACTCCCTCTGCTGTTGCTAGAGGCGTGAAGACCCGACCGCTTGCTCCCTGCCTGCACCTGCGGTGGTGGGTGGCATTCACTTGGTTTGCGCTGTCGGCCACTGGTTTATGGTGAGTGCAACACCGAAAATTAAAAAAAAAATGCTGAGCCTGTACGTCTTCAGTGCAGCCCACATGTGCACAGATTCATCACAAAATGTGCTTGGTGAAAGTATTTAAAAACAGGAATCACTCATTCCTGATCCAGAAGGAAGTACTCTGATGATTTTCTTGCACTTCTCATGGTCCATGATTAAATGATGCTTAATGCTAAGGGGAAGAGAAGGAAAACTGAGTTTTGAGCTTGCCTCATAAAAATGTACCATCGGGGGCAAAAGTGTCCGCAACGTGCGAGTGGTAAATCCTGTACCGCCATTATTGGCTGCTGGCTTGAGACGATACTTGTAGAGCGTAGTCAGACTCACATACACTAACATTTGACTGTCAAATAAATATTGCAGGGCAATATATATAATACCTAATTACGCTATCACTTTTCACGTGTTCTGAATTAATTCACCCCCCATATACCTCCCAACTTCCTTAAACGAGGGACTTGTATCGATACCTCGAAGGAATGCTAATGACTAATGTGTTAGCAAGTATCAGGAAAAACTGTAATGTTGGTGTTATTATTGCTGCTGCCGAACTGCTAGATGTTTGAGGACATGAGTTTTCCCAATGAGCAGTTTTTGGGTTAAGCGCAAGTTTGCTTGTAGGCATTCTTGCCTGCCTAAAATCACCAGAAAGCAACAGTACAAGTTGTGTGTGCTGGCATAGATAGTGACGTGTACTGAGTATTGCAATTTCAGGAATGATGTACGATATATTGTTTAAGCAATAATAAAGAGCACCCTATTTTGCTGTCGACGTATACATTTAACTTGCAGCATACCCTGAAGAAGCTACCAATAAAATATTTCATTTAAACATTTTTATAAAAGAAGGGCTGAGATTATGGCCAGCTGTGCGTGCGGTTGAATGTTCACTGCCCTCTATTTTTCTTAAATTCAGGAACTTATTAACATGTCAGTATCAGAAACCTTAATTTTCAGCTCCTTACATCTTAAGCTAAGCCAACTAGCATAAAACATTGCAGAGTGCTTTAATTTACCTGCGCTAGGTTGAGATGAATATTCTTCTTGGGTGTATCTTCGTTTCCTTAATGATATGAGGAAAGTTCATGTTCTTGGGAGGTTTATCAAAAGCAATGAGGAGGCTGTACAAATGCAGAATACACTGTGTCACACTGGCTGTCATTGCCTCTGAGATAAGTCTGTTTGCTAGCGAAGGCTGATTTTATTCAAAGCGCAGTTCCGAACTTTGACTTGCTGGCAGTTAGCTCGTGCTGGCAGTTATTTTCAACAACTAATTTATGCATTGTCATCTGTGGGAATGGACAGTCATGAGACACCGGCAAACTTCAAAATGCCTTTCCAAGAGGAGCAGATCTATGCCTCTTGGTTGTTAAGTGTGTGCAACGTGCTGTCATCGCACTGTGCTCCTGTGGCCAGTCGTGGGGTTTTTCAGTGCCCATTCCATTCACGAATTATATGATGCACTTAGCTTGGGTGCAGCATGAATTCTTGCTAATGCCACTGTTTTGCAAAGCTAAAGCAGCTGTGCTTGAAATTTCAGGAGCTATATTTATGCTGCAGAATTCTTTACACTTTGAAAATTGTCATGCTAATGCTCCACATGGCACATCATTCTGCACACTGATGCAGACCTGCCAGAAGATGAACTACAAAGGCTGAGTCTTGATTTTTTGTGAAATGTAAAGTGTAGAACAGGTGACATTTGTGCTTGAAGAATACTTTGCTATCATGCACAGTCGGACTGAAGGCAAGCATGCACAAACATTAATTCGTTTCAGATTTCTCACATGGCAAAACAAAGGGAAGGGGTCTGATTCACAGTATTTGCATACAGTGCAAAGGATGAAACATACGGGCCTGATGGTTACGAATGACGTGGACCAAACTGGGAGGGAACGCACCTTCTCCTCCCGCGTGAATGGCGGATGCAACGGTGGGGCAGTGGCGACCCCACCGCGATGTGCCAAGAGGCAGAAACAGACCTCTTTGCACAGGCCATAAGAAATAGAGCACACGTTCCCCTCAAGACCGGCCATGGTGAGACATGCATGCAGCTTGCACCTTATAAAAGGTTAAAGACAGTCTGCAAGCTACCTGGCGTAGCGAGAGCGGTCAGTGTGTTGAATGTTGTGATGAAAAGCAAAAAAAAGCTGCAGTTTTTGTATGGGCCAACCCAAGAGGAAAACCTCGTGTGCTGGATGTACTTCAGCTTTGGTATATATTATTCTGAGCAATGCTGGAAGATGTGGACAGAATGATGACACACACACTATGTTGAACTTGCAACTAAATTTTATTCATGAAGCATTTTGTATTTGTTTAATGCAGATAAAACAGTCAACAATCAGTCCTGTCACGTTCCATCATTACCCTCATTCTCCTCTTCCAAAAATGCCTCTTCTGCTAGTAGTGATAGAGAGGTGCTACTTATGCATGTGTCTTTATAATCAAACATTGTTTTACGCTCAATAATTTCCTGTGCTTTTTCATCTCGGTTTCAGTCAACTATCAGTGTATTATTGCATATAATCTTTGATTATAAAGAGACATGCGTGAGCAGTGCATTGCTATCGCTTCTAGTGAAACAAAGGGTATTTCTGGAAGGGGAAAGATGAGAATAATGATGAAGCTTGTGACGGGACTGATTGTTGGCTCTTTTTTCTGCACTTTGTATGTTGTAATGCTTAATGAATAAAATTCTCTTAATTCAGTGCAATGTGTGTAGTGCTTCTCATCCTTCTGTCTGTCTCTTTGAGCGCTGTTTCGGAAAATGCTGAACCAACCACCCCAAAACCATTTTGCATGTAGTATAGTGTCTATAGTTTTTTTTATTTGCTTTGAATGCTTCCGATTTTTATTATGTTCTTTTCTCATTTTCTTACTGCAGAGAGCAAGAATATCACTGCCTGCTTGTTGCACAGCTGTGCCGTGTCATGGGGCCTGACTCCTTTACCTGCACATCCAGGTGTGGCCACACTAATACCATAACTGTTTCATTTCAGCCAGTAAAACTTTCTCGTGTCATTCAAAGAGCACCTAAAGTTTTTAATGACACTTTGGGTTATTAGTGCAGTTGGATGAGAAAAGACCTCTGGTGCATGATCATTTATGCATTATTGTGTTGTAGAGCAGCTGCCTTTCCTTATCCCTTCACTGTGATGTATTCACAGAAAAGTATGCTGAAGACTTCATACATCATTCTGTGGGAAAGGTGCTGCCTATAACACAACTGATAAGTGTGCTCACATAAGTATCATGATGTATCTAGTGGATTGGATGAGATATCTGGGTACACAACACAAAAATAGCAATTTCAGCAGACACCGGTTGTTGAGATGTTAGTGCATGTTTTTTGTGCAGCTGACATGTGACAAGACTGAATAAATTTGTGATGGTGTATTTTAGTTTATAAACTTGAAATAGGGTCATTCCAAGTCATCTGACCCAGATTTTGTTTGAGCATCTTCGATTTCCTTTAAAAAATGCATATAGTTTATTCTTTTACTAGAAGAATCATTATCCCAGCTTGTTTTTGCCAAAAAAAATTGTGCTGTGGCCCCATCTTAAATGGGCACTAAAGGGAAGTACTAAGTCAGGCTAGAGTGGTAAGGTAGGATCACATTAAAGCACTTATGTCTTTTTAACCAGAAAACAACACTTATAGATATACGTGTAAGAAAAGTGAGAAACACGTAACGCCCATTGTAGATTTGAGCCGTGATAGTGAGTGTCGTACTTGTAAGATTTCTGGAGGAACGCTATATTGCCATATGGGGACATTACCGTCGAAATGCGAAGAAGGCAGCATGGCAAGCATAGCCGGCAGTGCGAAGGGTCTCGTAGTTAAAACAGCACAAAAGCGATAACTGAAAGAAAGGTTAGCTGCAAACATCAGCACTGAAGCTTTCGCTGGGCATTCTGTGCACTCTGGCTGTGTACAGCCATTGTACACAGCAAGATCAGAACCGCAAAGCTCAGAACTACATTCATGGTGTGTATGCTTGCTATGCAGCTGGTGAAGCAGCTTCTTTCTCAATTCAACCATCGAATCAGCTACTTTGGGCTGGCAGCGGGCATTATGAAATTGCGAAGAGTTTTTTTTATTTTTAGTATTAGTATGTGCTCGCACAGACATGCACATCATAAACATGTGAAGCTCTATGCAGGTGCATGATCTTATATGTTTTCTGCACAGTGGAAAGGTGAATGTGCTAAAGATATCTGAAGTACCACATGCATGCACTATCACTTTTCATTTGGCTTAATAAAGAACGCATGACTACCAATTTTTTTAGACTAGACATTATGCTTTCACTTACAAAAAATTGAAATTAATTTGTTTCATGTTTCGTTATTTTTAAACTGAAAAAGGTTGAAAGCTATCCGTTTTTGAAATTATTTAGCAAATTTTATGGTCTCACAGAAGTTATATGAATGGCAAAGCAGCCTATAAAATGTTTCAGCGATGAGAAAACCTAAGCTGTGCCAGAAAAAATTCTAAATTGGAAAAAAGTTGCTTTCTGCAGCATATTCAGCTGTCAGTTGCATAGTGATGTGGTCCTGGTAAGCATAAGAAAGGTAGTAAGCTGCACAATACCATTCAGTTGCATTTATTATCACAAGTTTAATTCGAGTAATTTTTGTTCTAAAAAGCATCAATGCCCTACTGAGGTATTGCTCCCTGCCTGCTCCTCAGTACAGTGCATGCTGGAGCCAGCTGCAAGTGTAGGTTTAAGCAGTGCTGCAGGTGGTGTGCTGGGCTTGAATGCTTTCAGCTTCTGGAGTACAGAGGTTTACTCAAGGGCACGGTTACAAAAAATAAAAATTAAATGGCCACTTAGCAGAAGCATCAAGTCAACCCTCGTGGTAACTGAAGATGCGGACCAAAGACCACTGCAGCCACGCTCCTCATTGCGCAGAAGCAAGAAGCACTATGAAATGATGGTGCTGTCTTCTGCTTCCTTGAAGTCATTCAAGAAAAACAAATTGAACTCACTAAGTGGTTTAAAAGAGCACCTTGGAAAGAACAGTAGTGTTTCGTCACATTGTCTTCATGTGCAGGCTCTTTCCCACTTAAGGGAAAACTGGGAGTGGATGGCTGCTGTGCTTCGCAAAGCACAGCTGCCGACAGCTGGGGAGAATTGATGGGAAAGGTACATGCACAATAAATATGCGCCCGTTCAAGCCAGCTCTTGGCAGCAGCGGTTCTCAAAGCATGGTGTGTCACACTCCCAGTTTCTCTCTGCGTGTGAAACAGCCAGCGGTGCTTCAACTGTGCATGCTAGAATTACATTGTAATCAGTGACCCATTGTTTCAAGTGTTAAAACATGGATGAGCATGCCACCAGGCCTTTCAACCCACAAACATAGGAACATCCATTTGGAGCACCTTGCAGCACTGCTTATATTTGGTTTGCAACCGGCTCTAGTGAACACTGCAGTAAAGAGCAGGCACAGAGCAACGTTGAGGTTTGGCATCGGTGCTCAGCTTTCAACACTGTTTTCTCACCTAATACAAAAATTACTTCAATCACTCTCCAGAATAAATTGCATTCAATGGTAATGTGCAGCTTACTACCTTTCATATTTTTACTAGTATCACCTCACAATGAATTCACAGCTTAATATGGCACAAAAAGCTACTTTACTTAAATTAAAAAATTTTTTTCTGACTGCTTACAGTTTCTAATTGCTAAAACATTTTATTGGCTTCTTTGTCTGCCAGGCAACTTAGAAAGTAGTTGTAATGATTACTGTGAGAGCATAAAATTACATCAAAAATCGAAAAATCGCAGTTTTGTACCTTTTTTCGCATTTATTATTTATTGTTACACGAGTTTCGAAACTTGAGACGGCTGCTTTGGCATGGAAATTTTTTTTCGTAAAAACAAGCTGGGATAAGATTTGCCTTAGTAATGTAATAAACTGTGATGGTTTTAAGGAATTCGAAGATGGTTGAACACTTAAGTCTGTCAGTTGGCAAGCAATGACAATGTGCATCTCCACCTTAAGTTATCACAACCTCAACTAAAATGCAAGAGGAGTGACAGAATTAAAAACATTTAACTTGACCTTTAATAAGTATATGGGTGGAGGGGGTGCTGAAGAAAACACTAGCTCGACATATTTTGCCACCACTTTTTTGCAGGCTAAGAGAAATTTTGTGTACTATTTTTGGTAGTGCCACATACTTGATCTAGTTATGTGTTCAGCCTCTTTCACATTGTTAAGAACTTTCTACCACTGCTTCAGCTGTTTTTGCCACTGCCTGCAAAGGCGGTAAGGGAAGCCTGCTTTTTGAAGGCTCTCGACTTTTTTGTTACTCGGCTCTGTCTGAAGTTGTTAGGTGCTGACGACAGCAGAATTACAGGAGGAAGGTTCTTTACCCGTGCAACAGGTTAAGGATGCGGAAAATAAATATGCGCTCTTTCTGTCGCTATTCTAAGCGTATCAGTGTAACACGTCGCATTAAAGTGACTAGCTTGAATCTAAACCCCTGAGACACTCATCTTGTGGAATTTCCAAAGTGGTGCATAGTGAATGTGAAAAAATTGTGAGATTTCAAAGCCTGTGGTTGTGCAAGATTGACGTTTTGAGTTTTGGTCGGGTGTAACAACTTTCGTGAAATTTTTATATAGTTAGGTAAAATTCAAAAACAAAGCGGCAAATGCCCCCCAAATGATTGCACCCAGCCAATGGCGAGGACTTATTCTCAAAATGTGGTTAATCCCCTCAGTCCTGCTAGGGTGGCGTCGTAGAGGGAGCCAGACGAAAGCAAATTAACCATGGCGTAAGGAAAACCGTTCGACGTCATCGGCTGGAGGGCCTCCTTTGAATGGTATCTGCTGCTTCTCTCTTGGTATGTATCCGACTATAGTAGCATTCACAAAAGAGCTAGAATTGCCTTATGTGATGTCCAGATTTTAACAGTGGTGAGATATGTAAATGATCTTTTACTGGTTTTATGGTTTGTTAAATTAAATGATGCCAACTTTGCTTGATTGTTCCTGAATTCTCAGTATTTATTCACGTTCACTGTGCTTTGGAAGTGCAGCAAGGAAAGTGTCTGAAATGTTCAGATGCAACGCAGTTCTTTAAAGGTGTAGTAAAGAGGATTCTGAGCTCGTATTTTTACCATGAAAACTCTACATGCTCCGAGCATTCTTGAAAAGTTCTAATTATTGTCTTGTGCAGCCAATTTCTCTGTTAAATTGGATTAGATGTCCTAGTTCCCACCATTTTTTTTAACTGACTTCTGAGAGTAGGAGGAGTCAACTAGCGCGGGGAGTGCCTTCAGCCAGTCACAGGCGGCTCTTGCTTTTGCTTTGCTTTCAGGTTTCTACAAATAGTTTCAGTTGCAGACTGCATAGCTGCCAATTAGGCCCACAGAAATAAAAATCTCCGTGGACTGTTTGTTTTCACAAATCATTCCCCGTATTACTACGTATCACACTGCCGATGGCAAGTGGCAAGCCACCATGTTGACAAAGGCACTCCTCAAATTGGTTGACTCCTACTCTTGGTCAGTTAAAGAAACAAAAAAGGTGGGAAACTGGACGTTTCATCAGATGTAAGATGAAAATCAGCTCCACAGGACAATTCAATTTTCTAAAAAAGCTTGCAGCGTGTAGATCGAGTTCCCATCATAAAAAGGTGAGCTCAGAATCCTGTTTAGTGCTCCTTTAAACAGGACCATATGTTGAGCTCATATTTCTAGAATATTGAAAGAAGTCATGGCGATTTATTTTTTGCAGTCTTATCTGGTTAAACGACTGTGTCGTAAGCTCATACCCTCTAAAGGCAGAGCTGAGTAAAATACAAGTCGAGGCAGAAAACAGGAATCTTCCCTTTGCCACTTTTGAGAGCAGTGGTAGAAAAGGTGTAAAAGCAGTTTTACAGTGTGACCAACAGTGTGAGAAAAACTGAACAGAGAACTGGATCAAAGTGCATACTACAACCATAATTATGCAAATTCTCTCATAACTTGAATCAGCCTGACTATGCCCACTGCAGGGTAAAGGCCTCTCCCATATATTTCCTTTGCTAGCTGTGGCCACCGTATCCCAGAAAACTTCTTATTCTCATCTGCCAACCTAACTTTCTCGAACCCCCTGCTATGCTTGCCTTCCCTGCAGTGTTCTCCCCACAGTGGGCGGCAGTGGTTTTGCCGCCCACCTTTCAGTCCGACCGCCCGCGTCTCCAACCACCCGCCCACCTCTTGGGCTTAAATTTTGTTACAGTCGGGACTCGGGGGCCACTTTCTGTTGATGTGGACGCTACGAGCGCGAGGGCCGACTTCCACAAGTCCATTCTAGTGGACATACGGTCCCTAGGGGCTATAGTGGACACAAGCGCGCTGTTCGTACACGCTCACAAACTAGAGACGCAGGCTGTACAGCTGGCGGCACGGGTTGTTGTTCTGACTGGGAGAAGAATGAAAAGGAAATTGCACGGGCCTGCCTACTGGCTCGAGCCGAGCCACCACCGCTGCCGCGTGCAGATAGAGAAGAATTAAAAGATAAGAGGAAAGAGAAAAAAGAAAAGAAAAGACGCGCGTCGCAGCAACAACCGCACCCGCCGAAGCGGACGCTGCTGAAAAAACAGATAAGCGGCCGAAGCCGCGATCGCTGGTACGTCCGGGTACGTGACCTTCGCGCGCGCCGATACCGATCGTGGTGCTCACGCTTACGGCGGCTTTCTTTTACTTGATTTCATTATTGTTTATGTTTCTGGACAGCTGCATTTTTCTTTTCGTGCAATATTAGCATTAGCACAGCGCCTATTTGTCTTCCGCATTTACACTTTCAAAACGTTCCGTTTTTCACCACAGTGCGGCGCCACTGACCACTCCGCATTCGGACTTGGCTTTGTGCGTTCTAGCGCCAGCGAGGCGTCCTTAGCGTTCACATGTGAACAAAACAAACAAAGTATTTGGAGTTGTGCCGTGCACTGAAGATGGGTCCGAAGAGAAAAGTTGGACAGCCCTCTGTGCTGTCGTTTTTTTCTCCGAAAGTGACCGAAAACGTTATTGGCGGTATCAAAGAACAACATGCACAGCCAATGGCAACCGATGTGGACGTTGTTGAGCCCCCGACATCGCCCACGTCGAAGAGGCAGAAATCAAATACATATGATGGCAGTTCAACATCAAGCGTTGAAGCAGCATGCATTGTACCAAATACTGGCGAAGACAGCAAGCACGCATCGGTATTCAACGCATCTTGGATTATTGACCGTCCTTGGCTTTTCTACGACAACATCAAAGGTGGGATGTTTTGCAAGCTGTGCATAAAATATAATAAGAGGCCTTTCGAGAAGCCAGTGTGGAACACAGAGCCTTGCAAAAGGATCCGGCTCGAAAGTGTTCGTAAACACGAAGCGTGCCAGTCGCACCGCGACGCTATAGCCCATGAAGCACACAGCAAAGTAGCAGTGTCGCCGCTTGAGAAATTGCAGTTGCCGGTCTCTCGCGACGATATGAGGCACGCATTAGCATCTATGTATTACCTGTGCAAACACAGGATACCGCACACTACGAACTTCGAGCCGCTTCTCGGTCTGCTCTCGATGCTTGGAACTGACGGTGCACCTGTTATGACAGGAAAGAAGGGTGGAGCTGTGAAGTTGTTAATTGACAAGCAAAAGGCTCTAACAGCAGCCCAGAGCTTTCAAGGTGTAGGGATACACTGTGCGGCACACAAGCTCAACCTAGCAGCATGCCAGGCATCCAAAGCAGTTCCATATGTCAACAAGTTTAAAGAACTGTTGCAGCAATTGTACAACTTTTATGCATTCAGCCCAGTTCGAACAGCTGGACTGAGTGCTGTGCAAAAAATTCTGGAGCACTAAGGTGGAGGAAAGATCATTGAGCCATCTACCACCCGATGGCTAGGCGTTGGAGGGTCATGCACAGCCATCCGCAGTAATTTCTCGGCCATCATAGTCAGCCTGTCCAGGGAGGCAGAAGAATGCAATGACATCAAGGCAGCAGGACTGCTCAAGTTTGTGATGAATGTGAAGTTTGTCAGCACCCTACTGATGATGTGTGAGCTTCTCCCATCCATTGATAGGCTTTCAAAAGCACTTC
The DNA here is from genome assembly GCF_052857255.1 of Amblyomma americanum. Lineage (NCBI taxonomy): Eukaryota > Metazoa > Arthropoda > Arachnida > Ixodida > Ixodidae > Amblyomma > Amblyomma americanum. The sequence continues at coordinate 24,224,787 of NC_135499.1, read as the reverse complement.
AGCAGTCGACACTGCACGTGGGCATTGTGCAAGATCTCATCGAATCTTGCATAAAGACCCTGGAAGCACAGGGCAACAGTCGAACAAAGGTGAATGACTTTTGTGTTAGCCATGACATACAGCTGACAGCCACAGAAGAATCAGAGGAATGGCTGCGGACCACCAAAACAACATTTATTAACAAGCTGGTAGAAAATATCAAGGACAGGTTCCAAGACCGCCCTATACTGGCAAGTTATTATACTGTGTTTGCCCGCAGCAACTACGAACAGATGGTGGGTGGCAATGGCATTGAAATTGCCAATGCTCTGGAGAAGCTGTGCCCCACTCTTGGCAAGTCCTATACCCAGGACATGCTTGCAGAGTGGATTGCATTTGCAAACTTCGTGCTTGTGTCTGAGCACGTGCAAAAGATGCCAGCAGAAGACTTCTTGCTTTTTGTGGCACATGAACTGAAAGAGCAGTTCCCACTTATGGCGCACATAGCTGGGTCGTACCTTGTGCTCCCACCACACACAGTAGACTGGGAGAGAGACTTCTCAGCTTTGAAGCTTATTAAGACTCAACTGCGAAATCGCCTGAAAGAGAAGTCGTTGGACTGTCTCATTCGTATCGCATGTGAAGGGCCTGAAGTCAACAGCTACCCATACGATATAGTAGTGGAAAAGTGGGCGAAGATGAGAAATCGGCGGCTGAAGGTGTAATATGCAAAATATGCAGAAATAAATGCCTCTTGCATAGTGCGACTGTGCTTGGACGTCTGCTGTGTTGTCATTATTCTTTATTACACCCCCCCCCCTCAAATGTCCACCTCTCAAAATTTTCTGGGGAGAACCCTGCTTCCCTGGGAATCCACTCCGTTAACATTAAGGATAAGCAGTTATCTTGATTTCACATTACATGCCCTGCCCAAGCCCATTTCTTCCCCTTGATTTCGGTAGCATGTCAATAACCCGCATTTGTTCCCTCACCGTTCTGCCTGCTTCAGGTCTCTTAAATGTTACACCTATCGTTTTTCTTTCCATAGCTCACTGCATTGTCCTAAACTTACGCTGAACAGTTTTCGTTACCCTCCATGTTTCTGCCCCTTAGGAGAGTATTGGCAAGATTCTAGAATACATGGTGGCAAAATATGATGTCAAGTTGATGTTTTCTGCTCCCTACAACATTCCAGAATTGTGCTTTTTTGTAGAAATCATTGTGCCAAAAAACGGGCTGTGGAAAAAACACGCACGCAAACCAAAAGGCCACAGCTGGACATGTGTACACTGACATTACCAAGTCAGACATGCAGATTCCTTTGTCATACAAGTACACAGAGGCAAAGCTGATGCAGTCATCTCCACCTCTGCTTATATGAAACATTATCCACACTTCCCAAGTTACTGGTCCAGATGACAGATTAAAATCTTAGCACTATGGAACAAAGGCTTACGGTGTTTTTTTTACTTTCATCCTTTTCGCTCTGCTGTCCAAACGTGGCACAACGCGGTAACAGGTGTGAGCTTGCCAGCTTCATCATAAAGAGACCGAAAATGCTGAAGGCCAAAGCTAGAGGCAGTCTGACAGTGGCAAGGCCTCATGGGCACTGACTTCAAACATGAGACTACAGTACCCCTCTTTACCTCCTTTGAATATGCTGCCGTGAAGCTCAAAACAAGTTTGCTTTGTGCAAAAGCTCTTCTGACCACAACTGTGGTATTTTTGTTGATGCAGTCTCCAAGGTTTTGCAATTTCACCTTGATTCTATGTTTGTGAGGGAACAGAAGGGCCTTTATGTGTGGAAGAAAGAAATTTGGGCAGGCTTAAGTTTGGCTCCTATCCTGAGTAATATTTTCTTTGTGTGTGTGGACCAAAACATTTAGCGCAGTTTGCAAGGCCTTGCCTTACAAGTGTTTAGTTACAACTACTTCATGTTTGTAAGGCCTTCAAAAAGGAAAGCATGGGATTGAAGTTCAGTGTTAAAGTGCTAGACGAAGAGACTGCAGTTCCTTGATGCTCTTATGGAGGGGAAAGCATGGCGTGTTTGCTAGGCTTATTACCCAAGGACAAAAGTGCCTATCCTGAGTTTCTTGTTGACATATTCGAATTTGGTGAAGAGTGATGTCTTGTACTTGAAGTCAATGCTCAGTAGATTTTGCCACCATCATATGGTATTGCCATTCAGTCTAAAAAATTAGCAATAACCAGCTATTCACAAAATCTGGTTGTATATGTGTGTGCAGGTTTGATACAAGGCCAAGTGAAAACACCAGCTCAGGATAGGCCGGTAGGGAACAAGGTTGCTGTCATACTACCTTAATAAGCTATCTCAAGGCCTTGGCAATGTGAGTTAGAGGTAAAAGTATGTGTGGTATCTCGCACCAAGGAAGATTGCATACTGCTTGAGTTTGGTGTCAGGCACAAGACAGGCTACCTGCCATTGTTGGTGCCATAGGTGCTAATGTTTTGTCGTCAATATTATATCAGTCAGACGCCGTGGTGTCAGTGGGCAGCAGGAAGAGAATTTTTTATCTAGTTACGCTGACAGGCTCATCTTTCAGCGCACTGTGCCTCGTGTGAACGGCGCAGTTGAAAGGATGAAAGAAAAATTTTGTTGCATAGGACTAAGATTTTTATTCTTTCATATTCCTTCACTGGGATCACTTAATGTGGGAAGTGTCAGAAGGCTTTCATATCAGGAAAAATTGAGGTGATTGCATCAACAGTCTCTACATTCACTAATATAAGGAATCTGCATTTTTGGTACGGCAGTGATGGCGAACATGTGTCCTGTTGCGGCCTTTTTGAATTGCGCAGCTTCCCACACTCCATATCTTGAGGTTGTAAATAAGTTTCTGTTGTGTATTAAACTGCGAGTCAGGACTGGGTTTACGTCCTCTCGGTGTTAGTGTTTTTTTTGCGGTGTATTACATGAGTATGAATTCTTACCAACTAGTTCATTTCACCGTTTTAACTGGTATATACCTTTGCTCAAGCTAAGGAGCTAATGGTTGAATGCTTTTTATAGTGCGTAAGTAGAATACTTACATAGTAATTAAAGCAGAAATAAATGATTTCCTGATCAGATTTTTTATATTCTGTGTACAGTACTAGAGTTACGCTTAGTCAGACTTAAGTATGCACTGCAGCCAAAAGATTCTTTTCTCGGGTCTGAAGGATTTTAAAGGTAACCACGTATTTTCAGTTTGCTATCCTGTTTATTGTTTGGATTGTAAGGCTAAAGAAGAAGATGCGTCTGATGATTTGAAAAGACGAAGACGAGGTGACAGTGTTCTCGAGAGTTTTTGCCAGCGCTACGCTTGTGTGTCTTTTGCCGATCTGATCCCAGACTGCTGCCGTTGCCGTTCCGGTCGCCCCAGTACCTTGTAGCAAACCCCCCGTTACATTTGGTGGAGGTGCCGGGTAAAAACGTCGGCCCTGGAGCTCCGTAGTCGTGCTCTCCCGGCGCGCACGATGCCTGAGGACGTCCAACACCAGGCCGTACAAGTGGGCCAGGCTGTCATCTGTGCCGGCTCTCTTCGTCAACGGGACCCGACCATTTTCAGCGGGACTGACGAGAACGATGTGGAAGATTGGCTCACATCGTACGAGCGGGTGAGCGTATACAACAAATGGGACGATGTGACGAAGCTAAACAACGTCATCTTTTATCTCGCCGGTGTGGCTAACCTCTGGTATCGCAACCATGAGGCAGATATTCAAACCTGGTCCATTTTTAAGACTAAATTTGCAGACGTATTTGGTCGACCGGCTGTCAGGCAACTCCGAGCCGAACAGCGATTGCGTGAACGATCTCAGCAGGCTAGTGAAAGCTTCACTAGCTACATTGAAGATGTCGTCGACTTGTGCAAGCGGGTCAACGCTCGTATGTCGGAAGCCGACAAGATCCAACACATCTTGAAAGGCATCGATGACGACGCTTTTCAGATGCTTCTAGCGCGCGACTTGCGTACCGTTGCTGAAGTCGTCACGCTGTGTCAAAGCTTTGAGCAGTTGCTCAAGCAGCGTATTCTGACACGCCAGCGGCCACAGCAGGTTGAGTCGCTCGCTGGGCTCACGCCTGCTCCTGACCCCTCGCTGCTACAGCAGATTAAAGACTTCGTGCGGGAAGAAGTGGCACGTCAACTTTCCTTTCTGCCGAGCGCTCACGACCGACCATCATATGACTCCAGCGCTCCGACATACAATTCAAGAGCAAGTTGCTGAGGCTCTTCCACCGGCTCATCCGTCACCACCTGTCACGGTTCCGCTGACATATGCTGACGTTGTCGCCAGACCACAACCTGTGGCGGCTCCGCTCACATATGCCGAAGCCGTCGCGAGACCGCCTCCTGTCGCGGCTCCATTGACATATGCCGATGTCGTAGCAAGACCGCAGCCACCAATCTATAGTGCGCCTCCGGCGCATTTGCGAGGGCCAGTGGCTTACCGACGACCGACTCCAAGGGTCAGCGATTCCTGGCGCACAACGGACAATCGGCCGATTTGCTTCTTTTGTGGTCTCCCAGGTCATGTAGCTCGGCATTGCCGCCGTCGTCTCCCGGACGCGGAAATTCCTCCCCAAGCTCCTGGGTACTGGCCCCCATCAAGTCAGTACTCTGTACCAGTTGCGCCGCCGCAAAGTCGTACTTCCTCGCCGGACCGTTCTACCCTCTCCAGCCGCCGGCCCTCTTCTCCACGACGCCGGTCTATTTCGCCTATGCGACGTCGCCCCACCGCTAACCAGGAGGAAAACTAGGCGCCGCAGTTCCTGAGGCGAGAACTGCGTCCACAACGAACTTCGAAAGGCCTCATCCGTCAGCCGCTAACCTCATTGAAATTTCCGTCGACGGCGTTTCTGTCATGGCGCTTGTCGACACTGGTGCTGCCGTTTCCGTCATGGACGCAAAGCTGTGTAGTTCTTTAAGAAAAGTAAGGACGCCAATTGCTGGACTCTCACTGCGCACCGCCAGCGCTCAGAACATCCAGCCGTCAGCAGCGTGTACCGCTCGCGTTGTAATCCAGGGGACCATTTATGCCGTCGAATTCGTCGTACTGCCCTGCTGTTCTCATGCTGTTATCCTGGGCTGGGATTTCCTATCGCGCCATGCTGCTATCATCGATTGTGCTCGAGCTGAAGTCGAGTTCTCTCACCTGCCCGAAGCTGTCTTGGACACTCCCCCTCCTGGTGCCTGTGTTAAGGCCCTAGTTGCCGAAGACATTGACCTGCCTCCCTGCTCTTCAGTCCTCGTACCCCTCTCTTGCGGCCCTCTTCGCGACGACACTGTCCTCTTCACTCCGTCCCCTATCTTTCTGCACCGCAAGTGTCTGCCTCTGCCATACGCTGTACTGACTATATCCGCTGGCCTCTCCGTACTGTTCGTGTCTAACCCATTCTCGTTCCCCAACGCCTTGCGCCTAGGTGAATGTCTCGGCACGGTACAACCATTCGCGTCTCTGCTCATCCGCGAAGAGACGGACGACGCGCCGCACCTCTCCATAGCCGCACTCAGCCCACCTACTGCTGCACCCGATCCCTCCTCAACCGAAGCATTCCTTCGCTCCATCGACGACAACCTTCCAGCCCCGCAAAGGGCACAGCTTCTCACTTTACTTAATCAGTTTCGCTCATCATTTGACTCACATCAAAGTTCCTTGGGCCAAACTTCCACTGTCACCCATGCCATCGACACAGGTGACCACGCACCGCTGCGACAACGTCCCTATCGTGTGTCTGTCGCCGAGCGCCAAGTTATTGAAGACCAAGTCGACAAGATGCTCCAGAGCGGCGTCATTCAGCCCTCAAGCAGCCCATGGGCGTCGCCTGTGGTGCTCGTCAAAAAGAAGGATGGCTCCATACGCTTCTGTGTAGATTACCGCCGCCTTAATAAGATTACGCGCAAAGATGTCTATCCCCTCCCGCGCATAGACGACGCTCTGGACTCTTTGCAAGGGGCCGAACTCTTTTCATCTCTTGATTTGCGTTCCGGGTACTGGCAAGTTCCTATGAAAGAAGCCGATCGCCCCAAAACCGCCTTTGTGACACCGGATGGCTTGTATGAATTTACGGTGATGCCCTTCGGGCTTTGTAACGCCCCCGCGACTTTTGAGAGGATGATGGACACCATTTTGCGCGGACTTAAGTGGAAGACATGCCTTTGCTACCTCGACGACATTGGGGTCTTTTCCCCGGACTTTGACACCCACCTCTCCCGTTTGAAGCACGTCTTGACCTGCCTCTCTGACGCCGGCCTGCAGCTGAACTTTAAAAAATGCCGTTTTGCCGCTCGTCAATTGACCATCTTAGGTCATGTTGTCTCTAAGCAGGGCGTCAGTCCCGACCCAGCGAAACTTCGTGCTGTGGTTGACTTTCCCAAACCTACCTCCATCAAAGACCTGCGCAGCTTCCTGGGTTTGTGCTCATATTTCCGCCGGTTTATTCGCAACTTTGCGTCCATTGCTGCGCCTTTGACTCAACTGCTGTCTGGAAGTGCGGATTTATCACTGTGGTCTCCAGCGTGCGACGACGCATACACCACCTTGCGCCGTCTCCTCACGGCGCCGCCCATTCTGCACCATTTCGACTCGGCCGCTCCTACCGAAGTTCACACGGACGCCAGCGGTGTTGGCCTCGGCGCTGTCCTCGCCCAACGAAAACCTGGCTTTGACGAATACGTCGTTGCTTATGCTAGCCGCACACTCACACCAGCAGAACGCAACTACTCCGTAACTGAAAAAGAGTGTTTGGCGATTGTATGGGCCCTCGCGAAGTTTCGACCGTACATTTATGGGCGCCCTTTTGACGTTGTGACCGACCACCATGCGCTCTGTTGGCTTTGCAACCTGAAAGACCCCTCCGGCCGCCTCGCTAGGTGGGCCCTTCGCTTGCAAGAATATGATATCCGCGTCGTGTATCGCACCGGCCGCAAGCATCAAGACGCCGATGCACTGTCACGCTGCCCCCTTCCAGCCAAGATCGCCAGCCTTTCCACCTCCGACGCTTCTCTGCCCTTGCTTCGCCTCAGCGACATGCCTTCAGCGCAACGCATGGATCCCTGGATCGCTTCCCTTCTTGACTTTCTCGCCAACCCGACGGCTGCTTCACCGTCACGTGCGCTCCGCCGCCAAGCTGCCCATTTTGCGATCCGTGACACCCTACTTTATCGCCATAACTACAACTCCGAAGGTCGCAAGTGGCTGCTCGTTATTCCACGTCACTTACGCTCGGAGATATGCGCATACTTCCATGCTGCCCCCCACAGCGGTCACGCGGGCGTTTTCATGACCTACACCCGCATACGGCTGCGCTACTACTGGCGCGGAATGTACACCTTTATCATGAAGTACGTGCGCGCATGCTTTCCCTGCCAACGTCGCAAGACACCTCCCCATCGTTCTGCTGCTGAGCTGCAGCCGTTACCATGCCCTCCACGCCCGTTCGACCGCATTGGCATTGATTTATACGGTCCGCTTCCATACACTGCAGACGGCAACCGTTGGGCTATAGTAGCGGTGGATCACCTTACACGATATGCCAAAACTGCTGCCCTTCCGGCTGCCACAGCGACGGACGTCGCCTCCTTCATTTTGCACCGATTCATCCTTTGCCACGGTGCACCTCGTGAACTGCTCAGTGACCGAGACCGCGTGTTCTTATCTGAGGTGGTGAAGGCGCTTCTCAAAGAGTGCAACACGATTCACCGAACTACCACCGCCTATCATCCGCAGACCAATGGCCTCACTGAGCGATTTAACCGCACACTCGGAGACATGCTCTCCAAGTACGTCGCTTCTGACCACACGAATTGGGATCTCGTCCTTCTGTACGTTACTTATGCATACAATACCGCTACGCAGTCTACCACCGGATTCTCTCCTTTCTTCCTACTTTACGGCCGCCAACCCTCTGCTACTATCGACACTATCCTCCCTTACCGCCCTGATGAATCCGAATATCGGCCTGTTTCCGACGCCGCGCAACACGCCGAAGCCTGCCGCCAAATTGCCCGGTCACTCACCACTGACACCCAGCATCGCCAGCGCTCCCGCCTCGACCAAGACCAAACCCCACCGAACTACACTTCTGGTGCACTTGTGTGGCTCTGGATCCCTTCAGGAACTCCCAGTCTCTCCTCAAAATTTCTTGCGAAGTACCATGGTCCCTACCGTGTGCTGGAGCACACCTCTCCGGTTAATTATATCGTGGAACCCCTCACGCCGTCTCCTGATCTCCGCCGCCGAGGACGGGAGACCGTTCATGTCCAGTGCCTCAAGCCCTACTACGACCCCGCCGTCTTGCCATCATCCTAAGTCGCCAGGATGGCTCCTCTTGTCCCCGGGGTGATTGTAAGGCTAAAGAAGAAGATGCGTCTGATGATTTGAAAAGACGAAGACGAGGTGACAGTGTTCTCGAGAGTTTTTGCCAGCGCTACGCTTGTGTGTCTTTTGCCGATCTGATCCCAGACTGCTGCCGTTGCCGTTCCCGTCGCCCCAGTACCTCGTAACAAACCTCCCGTTACAGAATATCTACCTCTTTGCAGGAAAATTTTTTTGTGACAAGTGTTCCATTTGAAAACTGAATTGAAATCATATTTTTGTATTTCAATGAAGTACGAATGGTTGGATGAGAAGAGTATTCATATATTCATATTTTTGTGCTAGGTACAAATAGCTATGAGTAGCAGCCTGCTTGCCCTTGGCTATGCTAATTTTGTTTATTAATCTTTCCTCTGTTTAATGTAATATTAAAAGGTATCCTAGCTGCTCCTGTAGAGGGCATTTAGGGGTAACATAAAAAAATCAATAAATAAATATTGGTAGGGCAACGGAGCGGATTCGAAGAGCAGGCAAGTGTAGCAGGGGGCGGCTGAAAGTTAGGTGGAGGGATGAAATTAAGAAGTTTGCAGGCATACGGTGGGTGCAGCTGGAAAAGGACGGTTAATTGGAGGGACATGGGGGAGGCCTTTGCCTAGCAGTGGGCATAGTCAGGCTGATGATGATGGTCTGTATTGATAAATTCCTGCGTTCTAATTTGAAAGAACCTACTTTCACTGAAAAGAGGTTTTGAAGCCAGTGTGTAATAAAATTCAGGTACCACTACCAGTGGTTGTTTTCACAAGCAAACTGGTGCTCTCATGGCAGTTATTGTGAGCATATGCTTGAAGGAATGCTGCACCACCATTCACTTCAAAACAGTCATCACGGAGTCTTTTTTGGTCTTGACCTCACAAATGGAAACTGCAAACTGAGTAGTGGGAAGAATGTCCCATTTCTAAATTCTGTTGTCTGCAATAAATGCGATTAACATAGACAGAAAGCGCCACAAAGTCCATGACTCAGTTTTTGCATGGAAAAAAAATTAGATGGAGTCCTCAGTGCGTCCTTAATTAGTACATGCCCACCTTAACTGCGGAAGCTGTATGAGGGAATGACTTCTTGTGGTAGTTACTGAATTGCAGCCCGAAGGATTCATAACGTGGCAAGAAATTAATACTTTTGTACTGCTGCCATTCCTGTAGGTGATCATCCTCATTCCTCTTTTACAGACTTGGGCAAGACATCGATGACCTTTCCACACCATGCTGTCCCAGGAGCGTTGCTGTGCATGAGTGCACAAGTATCGTTGAGCAGCTCTATGTAAGCCAGTGGCTGTGCCATACAAGCTCTGCATACAAATAAACCTGTGATGGTAGCAGGTTGTTTTTCTCTGTTTGCAAACAGGCCAAGGAGACAGCCATATTTTTCCTTTTACATCACCATAATTTATGCTCTGCAGGTTGCAGAGCATCAGTTTTTTGTTTATCATGCAGAGAATGTGCTCCTTAATCTTAGTGTAATGCATCATATAGAGTTTAGACAGCGTCTCTCATTATAATTATATCCGGTATCTGTAATATTTTATTCAGTCCCATTCCACATGCTGTTTCATCAAATTTCTGACGTCGAGCATGCCGAGCCACAGTATAAAGCAGTAGTACCATGCGTACGCCAGTCATGCTGCTACACAGCTTGCTCGTTATGGCCATCACTCAATATTCTGTTTATGCCTGCCATAATAGCTGCACCTGAGCAATGCACGGCATTCAACATTGTACTCAACTAGGCACTCAGCAATGACCGCCATAATGCCTTGCACCTACCAGTACCTGGTACTATGCTGGCCACCCAACAGTGCCCGACATGTTACCCGGCACACACGAGCACCCGCCACTATGCTGGACACTCAACAGTGTATTAACCGACACCCAGCAGTACCCACCACTATGCTGGGCACCCAATATGGTACCCAACACCCAGCAATATGGTGAGCACCCACTACCCAACCCTATGGTGAGTACCCACCATTGCCCATCAAAATAATCCACCTTCATGTCGGGTGGCGGGTTCCAGCATGCCCAGTAGAGTGTATTTTTCCGATAGGGTTGTCGTCGTCTTCTCTTCTCCACCAATCATCTCTCCCCACCTCACAGAATGCTTCTTCCTCTTCTTTATTCTTTGTTTAATTCACGTCGTCTTCACACCTTTTTTCCATTAAAATTTAATTTAGGCTCCTTAATATATGTGACAGTAATGATGTTTAAAATATTACTCCTACTGTGCTTAGTTTTTTTTTTAAATTGCAAAAATCCACCTTGGCGTAAATAAATTCGTACAGACAAAATAAAAGGAGACAACTGACAGGCACCTACTTTCAACTATTATTTGTACAAGCAAAACCACATAGATAAATAGCCTCAGGATACGGCAGCTCTTTTCACTCCACGTGCCTTATCACAGCGATAACTTATCAGAGGGCATAATCAGTTTTGCACAGAAACTCGTGCTCCGCAGCATACAGATTGACAGAAGTATCACCCACTCGCGAGGCTGCCTTTTTCTTTATGTTACAGGCTTCCAGTAAAAGCCTCTACTGTTTATTCTTGCTCCTGCCTAGAATCCTTGCGTTTTCCAGTCGAGGTTTTCACACTTGCACGTTTTAACATGGCTGATCAAATCTGCATATTTATCTTTATTATTTTCTATCTTTTTACAGTGTTCCTCAAGGCGTTTGTTGATGCACTTCCCCGTTTGCCCTATATACACACTAAACACGAATGAGACGAGATGGGAGGTTTATTCGTGTTCGTCCGCTTAACACCGCATCGCCAGACGAGAACACCGGTAAAACGGTGCACATATCAAACACCGAAGCAACACCAGCTAGAACTGACGGTGTGCTCTAACAGCCGTCTCTAGTGTGCTCTAGCCGTCTCTAACAGAGTGGTTGTCGCCATTCGGAACCTTCCGAACGGTGTAGAAAAAAACACCGTACGGCAACTGAGACGGAGCGAGGTCGAATTCCTGCTGCTGTTCAAAAGAACGCGCCGGTGGAACTTTGTACTTTTATGTGTTTCGCTTAGTTCCCGAACGAAGCAACAGGTTTTGGTTTCGGTCGAGATGCAATCGACAGCAGGCGGCGCAAAGGACCAGAAGACGGCGAGAGAGTCGTGACTCGTGAGTGCGGATGCTGTTCCGAAGCGGCGTAGGCGCTAGGCCTAGCAGCGCCAGCGGGGCCGTCTCGGATTGCGTCGCAGAATTGAGCGCGGCGCGTTGTCTGGAGCCTCTCTTGGAACGGATATCGTGAGCGGCGACTGTGCGTTTTCCGCTGCTGCTTTTCGATACGCGAAGGAGGAAGGGAAGATGGATGCTTAACCGAGTTCACCGAAGTGGATATCGTAACCGACGGCTGAGCTTGCCCCTCGCTCTGGTTTGCGAATGGCGGTATGGCGCCGTTTTGAGCGAATTCAGACAAGCGCTGGCTTTGCCGCGCCCTTGGCCAGCGGGAGCGAAATTTCTACATCGACACTGCTGCCCGGAAAGATATTTTTGAATCCCTGCCGTCTCACATCCGTCTCGCCGTCATGGTAAGTGAATTTGCGTCTTAAATATCGTTGTACGATAAAGGCGTGAGCAGGCTTGTGTGGAGCGCTGAAGCACTGTGCTGCGGAATGGAGCAAAACATTAGCGCAGTCTTCTTAACGACGCGCTGCCAGTGTATGGGTTGTTTTAGATGACTATGCGCCACCGCTTGAGCACCTGCATTGTCAGTCAATCCCACTGCGTGCGTTATAAGTTCGCCTTCATTCCGCAAAGCACCGCACGAGCGCTTTGTAGTACAAGTATGCTTGCGTCTGCACTGAAGTACACCTCGCAAGCGGCTGTATGTTTTCGGCATTGTTATATTAGTGCCCTCCGAAGCATTTAAATCATTTAATTTGGATATAAGCAGCATTTTTGGTCACTCATAATTTCATGCATGTTCGCAGAACGAGGTATGCGGCATCGCTATTAACATAAAAAAATCAGGTCGCTTTTTCTAAAATTTTGCTTATCGTGCGCGTCGCAGCAAATTTATGAATGTGCTCAAAGCTTCTGAAGTGCATACTTGTATTCTGCCGTCATAGATTCGGCCGCCACATTTAGAATTCCAATCTGATTACTTGTTGCTTTCAGTCAATGGCGCAATCTCATTGTCACTGGAACACGAATGAAAGCGAGAAAGCAACGGCTGTCAGTTCTTGCCTTATGTGCTGCAGTTCCTTGCGGCATAACTTCGATGGGTGCAGTATAAACGTGCTGTCACTATTTGTGAAATTGTAACAGCTGCTTTAATTTCAAAGCATCACATACTTCATTGCCTTGCTCACCTATCATTATTGGAGTCAGTAATTCGAACGACATACCTTTTATTCATAATGATTTGTTTGGTATCAAACCTGACTGGACATTGTTCTCTACAGGTTCTAATCTACGAAGAACTCCAAGGATGCATCAGTTTAATCTACGAGCAGTACCAAACAGTTCAGAGTTAAGTCGCAAAGAAAGATACCCCTGCAACACTTGTAGGTATTTTTGTGCAAATTATTGGTGGACATAGGCAGGAACTGAAATTTTTGTACGAAAATATCAGCTCAGTATTTATCTGAGCATCTGATGACTACCTTTTAGGCACAGAATTTACTCAAATTTAGTCGATCTCACGAGCCTTGGCAAAACTCGGGTTTTGTGATTATTTTAGAATGGGGCTGGCACAAATCCCTGCTGTTTCGTTATCTTGCAAGGAGCCGGGATTCAAACAGTGACAGTAAGGAGCTGCTGACCCCCAAGGGATTTTCGTTAAAATTCAGGCATAGTTACTTGTGCAATTAGAAAAAAGACAATAGTAGGAATAAGGAGCCAGTGTAACTGCTGCAATTATGCTCAGTTCTGAAAATAGAGTAATTTCATGAATAAATCAGATACAGCGTACTGACAAGCTGCTATTTTGGGATTTGCATTGCTAGTCTCATTTTCACGCGTGTTCACTACCACTCTTTTCAACTAACCGATAATCCAATGTTGAGACGGTTGTGGTTTCTTTAGACTTGCACGAAATTATGGAGAGGAGATCACCATTAATTGCTTTTGCGAGTGTGGTTTTTTTTCATTTTATTGACAAATGGTAATGAGGTCTTTATACAGTGCAGCTATTTTTTATTTTCAGTTGGAAAAGAGTGTTTTGTGTTGTAGTCTTCGATGGCATCCAATCATTGTGGAGTGCTACTTCACAAGCTGTGTATAATGGCGATATACACTTTGAACAACACCATACCAGTTTTGTATTTTAGGTCTTCATTATACACACGCAAAAATGATTCATGAGGAGTACTGATTGTTGCATTCCGGGCGTTTATAGGTGCTCAAAATGTGATTCCCTAGAGAACATTTGCTTCTTCGATGCTCAGCGAAAATTCCTGTAGTCGCCACATGTATCAAATGTCACGGATAAAGCAAGAGTGGTAGATTTCGTGTGCAGCTGTACCCTTTGAATACGCACTTTGTATCACGCGCCCTTATGAGCAGTGGCTCACCATTGTTTCTTTAGCCTCTAGTCGACTACAGTAAGGCTGTTGCTGCACTGGTTGCAATTAAATGAGATTGAGCAGCTCAGTTGTCTTATAGCTAGAATATGGTTTTCAAATCTATGGCAGGGAGGCCATTGCAGCATTTTAACTTCTGCATAATTGTGGTGGCCCACTAAATGTGGTCATGGCTCTAATGGACAAGTCATATGTATAGTTGCACCTCTGTAATATGGAAACTTTGGTTTCCCAGCAAAATTCTCGCAAAGTGATTCATCCATACTAACGAATCATGAATGAAAAAAATGATACAAAACTTGTCACCAAGGTCTCCTGCACATAGTGGTGGGCAATGAAGTTGAAGCTAGACAGTGTTTATAGCTCCAAGTTTATTAGCCTGGTTACCATTATCTTTAAAAATCGGCCAGTGACATGTTTGAACCTCGCATTTTTTTTTACTTTATTCTTGAAAAAATTGGGTTGAGCATGGTTTTTTATTTAAAATTTCTCACCTTGAGGAGGGGAGACCACCCCCTCATGAATTCATCCCTAGGATAGTGTAGTCATAATGTGTATTATACTGAAATGTGACAGTATTTTTTGCACTTCTACAAGTGTTATAAATGTCAGTGATAATTCGTTTTTAATTTTGCAGGACCAAGTACTTACAGAATGCCTCCTCACCTATCAAGGCGCAGTTTTACTGTTCATTGGCCATCACCCTGTAGTGAAAACCTCATCGCTTCTGTGGTGATTCTGCTGTTTGCAGCCTTCTGGGTGTTCCGTTTGGAAAATCTAAAGAAGGCACTCTGTCTGCTGACCTTTCTTGAGAGTGCTTTTAGATATTTGGCTTAAAATAAACCACGCTTCGATGGTTTTGAGCTCATCAGTTTTTAAAAACCACTTCGTCTTTCCCTCACAGCTGCCTCTTCTATCTGCCTGTACATGTTTTACATGTCTAGTTTTTTAGTACTATTTGGAATACAGGTAGTGGAACACAAACTGTGCTGCTATAACTTATCAATGTTAACATGATACAGTTGGCCAGAGCAAAGAAAAAGGAAAACAATATCAGCATGAATCTGTGAGAAAACTGATGTATAGCATTTGTCAAAAACTACAGAGCCAAAGGGTTTGGCTTCTAAGCCGTGTAATAAGACCTCTGAGCATCCATGGATGTCCAACATTCACGGTGGTCAGGGCAAGATTTTCTGTGCCTTCAAGAGATCTGGAATGCTAGTGATGTACAACAAGGCTCAGAAGCGAATTCCTTGGGCTCTAAAGTTCGACAAATGCTGTACTCGCATTATGTGACAGCATGGAAAGACATGACAAACAGGAACAGCAACATTTTGTTGACCCTAAGAATCACCACCCCACTGGTTTCTTGTCCCTGTATGGGCTAGTCATAGTTTTTATCTTTTTGCATCTAGCTCGGACAGCTTCCCCGGAGCACTGTCAGCATTTTGTAATTGTTTTTTAATAGACTTCCTGTTCTGCCTCATGACACATTCGCTAGCATTTATACATATCCTTTAATTAGAAAAAATAATGGTGATAGTGGATTTGGTGAACAATTAAGTTTTCAAGCAAATATGTGCTTAGGCACAGGTCTTCAGAAATTCAATTATTTAATCACGAAGTTACTAGTCCTTAGTCTGATCAGTTGCCATGGGAACTTTTCTGTAATTTTTCTTCATTTCGTCCGAAAGTGAAGGTGATGAATGCCTTTCTCGCGATCAAAGAGAATGCCTGTGTCCTGAGCGCTTTGACCTTAGCCCATGTGTTTTTGCTTTGCTTGTAGTGCGCACAGTCGCGTAATACCAGGTTGACTAATTCCTTGTGTTTCAGCATTAGTCATTACTTGTTAGCTAGATTGAAAAGAATGTGTGCATGTGTTTCTGTATTCTAATTTTTTCCATATAAGTTATGAGTGCTGCATTTTATTTCCGACAGGCTTTCGGGGCACATAAACTTTCTTTAGAGCATATGCCTCCATATATTGAGTGTAAAGTTTTGTTTTGTGTTGTTTTTATGTGATTGTGTTAAATTGAATGTATTGTGTACGTTTTCTAAGGTTATGTTCATGCTATGTGTTTCTCAAGAACAAACACAAACATTAGAGGTTGAATACATGTGATATTTTACTGCAGATTTAGTGGGCTGCTTTAGGATGTCAGTTTAGTATTTCTTTTACTGTATTTTGTAATCTGCATCTTAAAGTTAGCCATTTAGAATTAGCCACCGGTAATTATCTGTTGCATAACATTATTCTAGCTAATCTTATCTGACAGCACCAGTTAGCCTGCAGTGTAGCGAAGAAGTTTTCAAGTAAACTCAGCATTGTTTTTCAAGATCTGCTATTGTATCGTTTTGATTACTTTTAGGTGCTCATTTCAAGTTAGTCCCTATCTCTAATACCTGTCCAAGAATTGTGGTTTCAAATGTTGTTTATTGTCCTCCATTTAAAAAAATTAAATTGTAATCTACAGGTCTTTGTGACCTTTTTACTTTACGCAGGCTCTTCAATTTTTTTTTCAATTGAATAAGCTTGACATGTTAAGCAGCCTTTTAGTGCTGCTGGTGTTAATATTTCAGATATGTGTGTAGGTTAGTAACTGACATTTGTGATAATCCAGTGCTATTTGTTACGGTGGTCTGTGTAATCAGTATTTTCGAACGTCCAGTGGAATGAATGTAAGTCGCATGCACAAGTTAAATTGCGAACAGTGTTTTGACGACGTGCTAGTAACAATGTTCTGTAAAGTGCATAAAACTGCAGTCTCGAAAAAAAGTCTAACAAACTTACACAGCTACCTTGCTATTTGTAACGGTAGCCTGTGTAATCAGTATTTTCGAACGTCCAGTGGAATGAATGTAAGTCGCATGCACAAGTTAAATTGCGAACAGTGTTTTGACGACGTGCTAGTAACAATGTTCTGTAAAGTGCATAAAACTGCAGTCTCGAAAAAAAGTCTAACAAACTTACACAGCTACCTTGCACTATGAAGGTAAAATCCAAGAACTATATTTTTGTTCGAAAATAAAACCCCGGAGCACAAGCTATATACAATGTTTTTGTGTAATCCTTACTGCGAATCCTGCTTTTATCGATTTTGAGGACTTATAGACTGGATGAAAATAGTGCTCGAAAAGTATTTTCAATGCGCGAGTGGAGCACGGAATTCAAAATTTTCTTTACAAAGGTCCATTATGGACTGCAAAAATAAGTAACAGTAATGAACGGATTTTAAGGATACCATATACAAATGCATTCTTTTTAAAATTTTCTAAAGGCAGAGAGATGGCAAATATTATTTGTCCAATGTGGAGCTGCCCGCAAGTGGCTTGTGCACAATTAAGGTTCTTTAACTGCAGTGATTCGGTTTTTGGACCACAGTGAAGAGATGGTATACTCTTACAAGAAAAATGTGTGACAGGAATTTGGCACGTAGATCCGTTACCACGGTCTTGTTTTCAGTTTCGTTGCCTGTCGTCTCTCCAACTCTGCTTTTCTTGCCCATTGCGAACCACCCCCTCCAGATACTTTCGGCTAGCGCCGGAGCCATGGTTTGTGTATTTTTTACAGAAGTGCCGTCTACTCAGCGGAGTCAGATTAAAGACGTTTCCTCGCTACAGCCGCTGATCTCGTTTTGTTGCCGCGATGTACGGCAGTATGCTGCGACGTGACTGGGACGTCGTGTGTAAGAATGGCGCCACGATCGTGCAACGCAGGCATCCAGGAGGAGGTGAAGACTGCGGACCGGTGCACTTTGTATCCAGCGTTCTTGCCCTGTTCCTTACAGTACTACTTCGTAACGGCATGGACGGAACGAGGCTGGTTGTTATATCTCAAAATTGAAGTTCGATTGGGCTTTGTTCTTGATTACAAAGCGCATTCGAACCTGATTATTGTGATTAACTAACTAGCACCGTTCCGCCTATATAGTACTATATACTATATAGTAACTATATAGTATAGTTTTAGTAGCCCTGTAAGAAAGAGCAAAAATGTAATATAGAAAAAGGGACCGCTGTGATCACCTCCTCCTAGATGCTGGCGTCGCAAAATCGGCGCCTGCATAAACACGAAATTATTCCGGAGCCCTCCACTATGGCACCTCTCTCCCTTTCTTCTTTCACTCCCTCTTTTACCCTTCCCTTACGGCTCGGTTCAGGTGTCCAACGATATACGAGACAGATACTGCGCCATTTCCTTTCCCCCCAAAACCAATTATTATTATTATAAACACGACACCGCAGCCACCGCTCAGCGTATCGCCGCGGTTGAAACCTCTCATTGCAAACCGGAAGTGCATCCTATTTTTTGGTGTAAAAATCCACCAAATATACTTCCATTGTCAACCGCAAGTGCTTCGTATTTTTTGGTGTAAAAATTACACCTAATCTGCTCACTTCGCAAACTGTAAGTCCTCCGTATTTTTTGGTGCTGAAATCTACCCCAAGTCGAATGGTGTTTATCGAACCTCGCTTTGGGAGGACGCTAGAGGACAAGCCAAAAACACCCATCTGGGTTGATTTGTGTTTAGTGTGTAGGACATTCCGCAGGTCAGTTTTATCTCGTACACCGCTCCTTCCATACAGCGGATGAAGGTACGCTGGTGTTTTATACTGCACCCAGGGCGCTCAGTGCCACAACTCCGTGGTGTAATTTGTTCAACTTGTTTGTGGCCGAAAAACCTGGCGGTACCTTGTGTATGTTAGCCACCTTCTTCAGATTGTGTTACACTTTGTGCACATAAGGCTTAACTTCAGGTTTTACCGCAGGAAGCCTTTCTTCCGGATTCTTTGGACTGGAGCAGCGTTTTGCTTTTTGGGGGAGAGTTTCAGCGACAGCAGTCAACAGCACCTAGGGGAAGCCAGCAGCAAAAAAGGCTGCCAATCTGATTTTTTAGGCTATGGTGCATTTGGCGCGGACCGGACTTTACAAGCGAGGACTCAATGCATAAAAGGGCGATGACGCGCTTCACAATTTTTGAATGCGCCGTATTGAAGGGCAGGAGTTCCTTGCTAGTACAGGGAAAGGAACCCCAGCATAAATGGTCCTCCCGGAACTCTAAGCTTAGGTCTAAAAATTGCAGTTTTTTCTCCCTTGGGACGTCATGCGTAAAAACTAGGCAACGATCTTTGAGGTTGAAAACAATTAAAATCCTGAACATATTAGCTTCAAAAGAAATGTCAAAAACTGTGGATAAAAGCATAAGAAAGTTGTCAAAATATCCAAAAAATTAAAAACAGGTCCTCCTAAAGACAAAAGTGCAAGTTCCTTGTCCAAAGCAGCTAAAAAATTCCACATAAGATAGGGGCGAGACAGGAACCAATACATATACCTTTTCTCTGTAAGCAGGGTTGCTCATTAAAAACAATAAAAGTGACCTTAAGATATTGCTACAATAAATTCAAAAAAGTTTCCACAGACATACCGCCAGCATCCCGGAAGGCCATTTGACCTTTACCTTCAACAAACGACTAGCCGCCGCGGTGTCTCAGTGGTTATAGGTGGTGGTGGAAACATTTATTGCCAAATACCGAGCGGGGCAAACCCTCTAACATGACACGTGGCAACCCTTAGGGGGCTTCCCTTACAGGGCAAAGGACAGCCCTTGGAGGGCTGTCCGCTTCAGGGCGTCGGTAATTATCCGGCGCTCGTCAGCAGCAGCAGAGCTGGCCAGGAGAGTCTCCGAGTATGACTCCGCCGTGGTGGGGGATGGAGGGTGTGGGAAGGCAGGACATGAGAGGAGGACATGAATGAAGTCTCCCGGTTTCCCGCAGAGCTTACAAGAAGAAAGGAATTGATCGGGGTAGCGGGCATGAAGGTAAATAGGGTAGGAAGCAGTGCGGGCCTGGAGTCGGCGCCAGTGGGAGGACTGGATTAAGGTTAGGGAGGGAGACGGCGGTGCGTAAACGCGCCGGGTATCTCGGTAGTAGGCAAGAATATCTTCGAACGTAAGCAGACGCTCCCTGGATGGCAGAGGAGGTTTAACTCCGACCCGGAAAGTGAGACCTCGGGCGAGGGAGTGGACCTCCTCGTTACCCGGGATGCCTGCGTGTGCGGGGGTCCAGATAAGGATTACGGGGTGGGTGGGGTGCCAGAAGCGTAAAAGCCGAGCCGCGGTGCGGGATATCAGGCCTTTGGCGAAATTGGATATGGCGGATTTTGAGTCTGAGATTATTTTGGTGGCAGAGGGGGAAGCAAGATCGAGTGCAATGGCCGCTTCCTCTGCAATTTCCTATGAGTCTGTGGTGACGGATCCTAATGCGATTAGTCGGGCCTGAGAATTATCGACGGCGAGAACCATGCGGGAGCCCGACGAGTATGCTGCTGCGTCCATGTAGGCTACCTCGGGACTGTTGCCGTAGACCTTGTGGAGGGCTTTGGCGCGGGCTGTCCTGCGTTCTCCGTCGTGCTCGGGGTGCATGTTCGTAGGGATAGGAAAGATGATGAGCTGGGAGCGTAGGTCTGGAGGTAGGGGAACCTTCTCCGTAGGATGGGTGATAGGGGTTATGCCTAGCTGACAGAGTGCGGCCTGCCGTGGTACTCGACAGGCGAGTCAGTGCTGTTAGGGCGGCTTCTGCCAGCTCCTCAAACGTGTTGTGGGTACCGAGGTTGAGGTGCCGGGTAGTAGAGGTGCTGGGGGGTAGGCGGAGTGCAACCTTCGTGCAGCTCCTGAGGAGCGTGTTGATGCGGTCCCGCTCCTTCTGCTTTAGGGGGAGGTAGGGGAATGAGTACGCCGTGCGGCTCGTGATGTAAGCTTGGGTGAGGCAGAGAGTGTTCCGCTCTCGCAGACCCGCGTGCCGGTTCGCCACACGCCGAATGAGACGGGTGGCTTGCTGGGCTTGGGTCTGGAGAGTTTGGATGGCGTTGCCATGCGCGCCGTGGGAGTGAAGGACGAGGCCCAGGATGCGAATCTTGGAGACCAGGGGAATTGTGTGGTTTCCTAGAGTGAGTGAGATGGGAAGGATGGCGGGGTCGTGCGGCCTGGGGCGGTACAATAAGAGTTCTAATTTAGAAATAGAGCAGGCTAGGCCGCGCGCGCGAGCGTATGAGTCGATGATGTTGAGGGCCGACTGTAGGTTGTGTTCCATGCCGGCATCACTGCCTCGATTAGCCCAGAAAGTGATGTCGTCAGCATAGAGGCTGAAATGTATGTTGGGTATTTGGGCGAGTTGGTGGGGGAGTTGGAGAAGGGCTATATTAAATAGGATAGGAGACAGTACAGCACCCTGAGGGGTTCCCCGTGTTCCCAGTGAGACACCGGGCAGCCGGTGGTCGCCCATGGTGAGTGGCTGTTCGTTCGGAGAGGAAATAGCGGACGTAATTGTACATCCGCGGGCCTACGCCTAGGGCGTGGAGGCCCTCTAGGGTGGCTGCGTGGGTAACGTTATCGAAAGCTTTTGTTAGGTCGATGCCGAGGATAGCCTTGGTGTCGCCCGTGAGGGAGTCAAAGATGTGGTGCTTGAGCTGTAGAAAGACGTCCTGAGTGGACAAGCCCGGGCGGAAACCAAACATGCACGAAGGCATAAGGTTGTTGTTCTCCAAATACAAGCTGAGCCGAGACTGGACTGGAGAACGCGCTCCATGAGCTTGCCCACACACGACGTAAGAGAGATGGAACGGAAGTTAGCGGGCAGAAGTGGTTTGCCGGATTTAGGAATAAAGACTACTTTGGCGTCTTTCCACTGAGGTGGGAGGGCGCCGCGCAGCCAGCATTCGTTGAAGTAGTCGGTTAGGGCTTTGACGAAGGGGGAATCGAGGTTGCGGAGTACCTTGTTGTGCACTACGGCGGAGCCAGGAGCTGAGGACGCCTTGAGGCGCTGAAGTTCTACCCTCACTTCCGCCTCGGTGATCGGTTGGTCGAGAAGGTCGTTGGGGGAGCCTGTGTAGTCAGGGTGGTCTGCGGAGGGATATGCCGGGAAGTAGGGATCACGAAGCTCATCGAGAAGTTCCTGCGGGGAGGCCTCGAATGTGTGTATGAGCTTTACGAGATTGTGTTTATGGTGTGTCTTGGACTGAGTCGAATCAATGAGATGGCGGAATAGGTTCCAGGTCTGGGGCAGGCTCATGTTGTCGTCCAGTTACAGAGAGATTCCCAATTTTCGCGAGACAGAGTAGCAGCATGCGTCTCAATATCCTTGTTGAACCGGGCCAGTCGGCCTCTGAGTGTTCTATTCCAGCGCTGACGCCGCCACCTCCGTTCGAGACCCGCTTTGGCGTGTCATAGGTGCAGGAGATGAGAATCCATCGCGTCTGCAGGGCAGTCCTCTGGGAGTTGGCGACTCACGGCGCGGACATCACGCTGGAGTTGGTCGCACCACGTGGCTGTGTCTGAGATGGTGTGTAGAGTGCGGGCTGCTCGGAAGGTGCGAAACGAGTCCCACTTCGTGATGGTAGCATCACGAGAGGGTCCACGTGTTCGGCCTGCTTGTAGGAGAATCTCGATAATGTAGTGATCAGTACCCAAATTCTCCTGGGTGTTACACCACGCAGCGTGAGGGAGGCGGTGGGTGAAGGTGAGATCAGGAGTAGTGTCCGCACAGACGCTGTTCCCGGTGCGAGTAGGGGTGGTGGGGTCTGTGAGAAGCGAGAAGCCGGCCTGCTGAGCTGCGAGCCATACCGCACGCCCCTTGGGGGTGTCGGCTGTGTAGCCATAGGCCGCGTGCGGGGCGTTGAAGTCCCCCACAATCAGAAGAGGGCATTTGTGTGCGGCTCGCTTAGCAAGCGTGCATAGTCGGTCGAAGTCGTGCCGCAGGCACTTCGGGTGGCTGTATACGCTGAGGATGAAGAGACTAGTATCCCGAACGCTCTGTAGCACGAGTTCAATGAGGAGATGATCTATTTCGGGGACGTCTAAGGGGTGGGAGATAGTAGTGAGCGCACGGCGTACAAGAAATGCAACCCGACGGGGTGTAGGAGAAAAGGGGACGATGGGCACGTAGCTGGGTAGGGTGAGGGGATTGGAGGGCTCTTGCAGAGCGAGCACGTCGGGGCCGTCTGCCCGAGCTAGGAACTGCTGAAGCACCCCGCGCTTGGAACCAAAGGCTGGAGAGTTCCACTGCCAGATGGTTAGGCTAGTGCGTGGTTTCGCCATCACTGAAGCTTTCGTTTGCAGTGTAGGAGTTGGAGACGGTGTGGAGCCGGGCTTTCTATGCCGCACGGCAGCACAGGCAGTCGCGTGGCGAGACTCTGGCTCCTTAAATAGCTCGTCAATTTGGCGATCAAATTCGTCTAGACGGGCAGTGAGGTTGGCGATTTTATTTGTGAAGGCCTGGATGGCCGTCTGCACCCTGGCCTGAATTCTCGCCTCCATGAGTTGTTCGAAATTGGGGGGCAGGGCTGGCGTTCCCTCAGTCGGGGTTGGTGTGGTCAGGGAGGTAGTGGGTGTTGCGGCCCGCTTCTTGGCCGGCTGTTAGCGAGTAGGGAGAAGTGGCGGTGGAATAGAGGGGGTAGGAGCGGCCGGGCCACTGGTGCCGGGGTAGGGGTTTGGGCCTGCTGGTGGGCATGCAGCTGTGCCTGGAGGCGGTGGTTGATGGAGGGAGGCGAGCTGCGCGCGGACACGCAGCAGCTATTCATAGAGGGGGTTGGCGGAGCCCTGGGAAACTATGCCTGCCCAGCTCACCTCATTGGTGCCTGGGCAGGTGGTCTCGGTGGGACTTGAGGTGGTGGTGGCCTGCTTACAGTCCAGGAGCGGGACCGGGCCTTGTGCTTGTGAGGGGTGGACGGCTGTTTTGGTGCGGCAGGCTGCAGCACCTGAAAGGACTTCGATGTGTGCTGCGGGGCCTAGGGCTTGCGGGTCGTGGAGCGGCTGCGGTGTTGGGGTGGAGCCTGACTGATAGGAGTCTGGCTGGCGTTTGCCTCTTCGGCTCGCTTCGCATCCCAGTACCTCTTTTTGACGAGGTATGGCGTGCGGAAGCGCGCCTTGCACGTTTTGTCCGCCGTCAGGTGTGCTTTACCGCAGACCTTGCACTGCGCCGGGCAGGAGTGGTCCTCAGGGGGTTCGACTTGGTCGCAGTCGGGAAAGCGGCGTTGCTTGGGAGCCGGGCAAACATCCGCACGGTGGCCGAGTGCGCCGCAGTTACGGCAGTGCTCGATCTTCTTTTTGAGAAGGTAGTACCTATAGTGTACAGAGGAGTAGTAGATGTGCTTGGGCACCCAGTCTTGTTCGAAGAGGATGATGATGGACTCTGTCGAACCCATGCGTCTAATGTCGAGGATGGGAGGGTTCCGCTCGTGATTGAGGCGGCCCTTGATGTCTTCGTATGAGTGGTCAAGAGGGACCCCGTGGACCACGCCGCGGGCGCAGCCCTCCGGCGCCGCTTGGTAGGAGTATATGTCGTATGCGGTTCCTTTGATCAGTATTGACTTGATGTCGAGGTAGCGGAATCTGCGCTGCGGGTCGGGAGTGTTGATGAGGATGAGATGTTGGAGGGTGTTGATGATGACAGTGTCGGGCTTGGCCTCTTGAGGTCCGAGGCGGGCTGCTTGCAGAATGGCATCGCGAAGCACAACGCCGTTCACGGTCGGAAGGTTGAGGCCGCCACGGCGACGGAGGATGATCTTGTGGTCGTCGATGGGGAGCTTAGGGTGGCGTAGGGAAAACAGTTGGGGGCCCCGGCCGGGGCTTGAGGCAGATTCGGAGTAACGGTGGGAGGGGATTTGCGATTAGAGCTTCGCTTCTCGTGCGCTGATTACCAGCCGTTAGTAGAGGTAAGTTCCGAGGGTGATATGTCTTCTCCCTCTACTGCAATGGGTTCCATGCCACCGTCGAGGCGCCGACGCGCCGGTGGTCCGAGCTGCGTCTCTAGCGGCGTTCGGTATCGGCGGCTGCTGCGCCGCGAGGCTTAGCCTCAGCGCAGCGGGCTGCTGAAAAGATATAGACTTGCCTCTTAATGTGGTGGTCCAAATCGGCAAAGGTTGGTATCGGCAGGTTCCTGACGAGAAGCGGAGGCTGATGACACTAGTTTCAGACGGCTGGGATGATTAAATCCCGTCGTAAAGGACAAAGTTTGCGGAGCGCATGTGAAGCGCGTCCGCTCGCCTGGCCTCCGAACGCCATTTTCCCCAGTGGTTATAATGCTCGGCTGCTGACCCGACCGACGCGGGTTCGATCCCAACTGCGATGGTCGAATTTCGATGGAGGCGAAATTCTAGAGGCCCGTGTACTGTGCGATGTCAGTGCACGTAAAAGAACCCCAGCTGGTGGAAATTTCCGGATCCCTTCACTATGGCTTCCCTCATAGCCTGAGTCGCTTTGGGGCGTTAGACCCCCATAAAATAAACCAAGCCACACGACTTAACAGACGCCTGCACCTCAGCATGCGCTGGACGGAAGAAAACAAATCCTCTATGTCTACCGAAAATGCGGATCTAATTTCTGCATGTGCTTTAAAATAATGAACAGCCTCCAGCGAGTTCTTTCCCTGAAATGAGTCGTCCAGTTTAAGAAAGTTAAGCTTTTTTTCCAAGAAACGGTGAACATTCTGCTGTCAGGAACCATTTTCGCTCACCATAGTCCAGAACGGTATGTCAGGTTTGTGGGTTTTAGCAGTAAAGAAAATTGAGAGTTCCGTGTACTTTTCGCCATGTCATTGGCCAGCTTCGGCAGTTGCAGGTCCCTACAAAAGTTAATGAACTTAGTTTTAACTCTCACAGCCGCCTTTTTAATGGCAATAAAATTCTTGTGTAGCGCTTGCAATGCCTTTTTATTGTAAAGGCCCTTTTTCATAACCACAAACCTGTCATCTTTGAAGGAGACAAAGCTCATTCCTGTTAAAAATGACGTAACATGACTGACATCTCCTTCCAGTTTACTGGTCACAGCAGTCGTAACACACATTATAGGAGGCAGTCCACTGCTTCCAACAAACATCGTTCTTGGTTTTATCCTTCACTTTCGCAGCAATGTTCCTGTTTGTGGCGACCAGCTCATGGGCGGTAATACCTGAAGTTATGCCTTATGTGCACAAAGTGTCACACAATCTGAACAAGGTGGCTAACAGACACAAGGTGCCGCTAGGTTTTTGAGACCTAAACAAGTTTAACAAACATATATTACGGATTTGTGGCACTGAGTGCCCTGGGTGCAGTATAAAACACCAGCGTACCTTCATCCGCTGTATGAAAGGAGTGGTTTACGAGATAACTCTGGCCTGCGGAATGTCCTATAAGGGCAAACGGGGAGGTGCATCAACAAACGCATTGTAGAACATTGCAGAAATGTAGAAAATAATAAAGATCAATATGCCAAATTTGTCACCCATGTTAACACGTGCAAGTATGAACCTCGACTGGAAAAAGCAAGGATTCTAGGCAGGAGCAAGATTAAACAAGGAAGGCTTTTATTGGAAGTCTCTCACATAAAGAAAAAGGCAGCCTTGTGTGTGAGTGATATTTCTGTCATATTGTATGCAGCGGAGTACGATTTTCAGTGCAAAACTGATATTGCAGGGTAATAAGTTACGGCTGTGATAAGGCACGCGGAATGAAAAAAGAGGGCGCATCCTGAGGCTATAAATATATGTGGTTTTGCTTGTGCAACAGTTGGACGTTGCTGCCTGTCCGTTGTCTCCTTGTCTCTTTTGGTTTATGGTTTATGGGGGTTTAGCGTCCCAAAGCGACTCAGGATATGAGAGAGGCCGTAGTGAAGAGCTCCGGAAATTTCGACCACCTGGGGTTCTTTAACGAGCTCTCACATCGCACAGCACACGGGCATCTAGAATTTGGCCTCCATCGAAATTCGACCGCCGCGGCAGGTATCAAACCCGCGTTTTTCGGCCAGCAGCCGAGCGCCATAACCATTCAGCCACCGCGGCGGCTCCTTGTCTCTTTCGTCTGTGTAAATATTTTGCGCCAAAGTGGATTTTTTCCAAAGCTTCAAAAAATGCTAAACCAACTTGTCCAGCAACATGCCTTACTGTACCGTACTTAGAAAGCATTCATATTGCAATTTAAGCACAGGGATGAAAATGCCAATTTAATACGAAATAAATACAGTGTGCTCGAAATGCATATTGAACACAGCCTTTTTTCGCTAAAGGAGACGCGACAGAATTTCTCTGAATTATGAAGGTAGACGGTGTAGGTCGAGTGTGGCGCAGGGAGGAGCAGCCCTAGCTAGGAGGGATGTGTGGTGCGCCTGCGCGGCTAAGCGATGCCATTCCTGCCTGTATCGGCACAGAGAGCCGGCAGAAGAACGGTCAAAAGCTAGCCCAACAGCCCTCCGAGAGGACAGTTCTTTAACTAAGTAACATCGGCGACAGCAACAATCTGCCCTCGCCTCCACGGCAGAAGAATACACTCGCACAATAGTGAAGCATGTAACTTTGCGCCTTATCTGTAAACTGCACAGAATGATTTCAAGAATACGAGTGAGCCGCCTTTTCGCCGAGATTTAGAGCTAGCACGATAGTCTCTAAACTAAACTGCGGATTAAGTAATTTTTTCAGTGTGAGTGTTGTGTTTAGCTATATAACCCTGCCTCCTATCGTGAAATCTACAGCATCAGCCGTAAGGCAAGATACTTAGCGAGTATGCTTAATTTAATTCAGTTGAGTGGAATCCACTTGCTATAGTTGGCAGAGGGCAAAATGCAAATAGGAACACACCCCTTCCTTCAAGTTTATTTGAAAGGGGGACAGGGAAGACAGAAAGGGTAGTGGCATGAGTGGCAACAGTGAACAAGTACTGGGTACTTGTTCACTGTTGCCACTCATGCCACTACTGGGTAGTGGAAAAAGCGAAGTGTGTTGTGGGGAAACCACGTTGTAAAAATATTTCAGTTGTCACTGACCGCCCGCAGCGGAGGAGAGCACGCACAGATCGTGTGCGCCATCTAGTACATGCGCCGACCGCAGTGGCGCGGGGGCGCTGCGGAACAGTGGCAAAGGTTTATTGTTACAGATCAGGGTATTCGACTAGATGGGGATGAAGCGATAAAACACATAGGAACAAGGATGACAGAAAAATTTAAAGAAAGAAATGTTGCACATAATTTATTGAAGGAGGCTAGACCGGTTACTGCAATAGCTTCACTTGCGCAAAGAAACTGGGACAGGGCAGACAAAAAGGTTCCTAGTGGCACATCAACAGGACCAGATGGTATTCCGGTTACGTTAATAAAGAAGCTAGGACCAAAATCCAAGCAAACATTAATACACGTAGTGAATAAAATGATAGTGGATGAGAAAGCCCCCGATGAATGGCGATTAAGTAGAATGAACATGATATATAAGGGAAACGGGGACAAAGCTGACGTAAGTAACTATCGTCCCATAACACTGACATTTGTGGTGTACAAGGTGGTGATGCAGATTATAAAGGACAGATTACAGGTTTGGGTGCAGAACGAGGGGGTGCTAGGGGAGCAACAAAAAGGGTCCCGGAAGCAAAGGAGGTTAGAGGACAATCTGTTTTCGTTGACGCAGTGTATAGAGGTTCCTGAA